>NW_028261384.1:98803669-99117419 GCF_051295495.1 Thamnophis sirtalis
GCTATCCCTTGGCGAATGGCCTCTGAAATAATGGCTGCCATCGTGGGCTGAGACCCAGGTTGGATTCCAATGGAGGGAGTGGCAGCTGCAGCCTGACAAGGGCTACCTGGAGAAGATTCAGGGGTGACCTCCCCTTCCTCCTTTTCCAAAAAGAAACCCTCCTCCCCACTAACCGGGGACAGATCTTGTGGCAAAAGAGCGTCAGGGGCTGTAGGCACCTTTCCAGTGGGCTGAGAATGGACCTGGGCCTGTACTGTGATCTGTGAGCCTCGTTTATTGGCCTCTTTCTGCGCCCTTGTGAATTCACGGTGCAGGACCCTCTGCCTCCTCTCTTCTGCCTTCTGGACGTCTTGGAAGCCTTCTTGGAAAGCCCTTAGGAGGAGCTTAGGCTGTCTGCTTTCTGGTAGGTGGCATCCCCAATGGCCCTGCAACAGGGGAAGTGGAAAATCACTTCCCCGATGACCCCTCTGAATCTGCCATACTTATATGGCAGGCCGGCCTGGGTGGATCAAAGGGCCTGTCGCTAGCTCTCCGGGGCTCAATCGGTGGTGGCAGGTGGCAACTGCTCTGCTGTGGGGCGAACCAGCTTGCACTGCTCCTCAAGCTCCGAAACCAATCCTGCCCGTGAGGACGCAGAGGGTTCGCCTGGGCCTTGCACATCAGCTGGACTGGAAGATACCAGCGGGAAGAGCTCTCCTGGGCCCTGCCACCTCTGGGGATCCTCCGCCTAGCCCCTGGCACTGTTTTGCGCCCAAACAAAATGGTTGCTGCACCTGGAGCCTCTTCAAAATGGCAGCCACCTGAAAAAAAATCTCCAATGGCAAAAAAAAAAAAAAAAAAACCAAGCCGTGAAGAGCCACTCTTACCTTCCCCAAGATGTTGCCGTTTTCCTGAACTTTCCGATGCCTTTCTTGGCTCACCCCCTCTGGATGATGTTAGATGGAGGGGTGGAGCAAGGCCCTACCAGCCAGGCAGAACCCCATGACCACTGCGCGGCTTTGAATTAACTTAGCCTCCCCTGCTACCCACCACGATCTAAAAGGGAGCTAGGGGAGTAACAATAAGAAAAGAAAAAAATATATAGCCAAATTGATGTAGAGATCAAGCTAGCATGTCTTATCCCTAAGGAAACTGAGTCTTAAAAGCTGGACGAGCCAGTAGAGGAGGTGGGATATTGAAATCTTCAGACTCAGTCCTCATTGGATGATAACAGAGTTAAGCTATTCCTGGCTGCTGTCTCCACCTACAATGGAGAATCTCCACAGACTAAATAAATTAATAAATGTCCCAATGGGCATTTATAAGTAACAAATTCCTTATAATTTAAATTGATGTGAATAATTCAGAAATAGTAGAAGGCATACTTTTAAACAAGAATCCAAAAACCTGCAATATGAAACCAACTTGGAACAACGCAACTCTATTGTCTTGCAATAATCACCAATATTATACTACCTACTACATTATACTAATGTACTACATTTAGATTAATCAACTACTGACTTATCGCTTATCCAGACATGCCTTAAAGTCTCTTCAGATCAGTATTCAATTCTGACAGCTTCCTCTTTCTAGATGGCTTTTAATATATAAATGCTGACAATATCTGTGCACTTTACTGCCAATACATCATGGGAAATTTGCAAACATGATCCCCCCCCCCAACTTTCATTGAGGGCATAAAAATGTGCATGCTTGCATGTTTATGTGTTTGATTCTAAAAGAAATGAAAATATTTCAACATAATTAAAAAATCTACACTTGGATCAGGACATAATCTGATTAATTTCTATTCTGTAATGTTAAAAAGGCTGAAAGTCCATATCCAAAATCATTAATTTCTGCACAAACTGTACAGAATTTTACCTTTCATGTTTTGTGACAGCTTACATAATGTATCATATTGAATGTTTATCACTTGAGCCAATATTATGAATTATTTTGCCATAGTATTCTTCATGTATTCTTCATACTTAAATAGTTTGGTTCCCAAAGAAATCTGACAGATGTTTTCATGTTTAATTGCCTTTTATTACGCATTATTATTGGCTTACTTTAGTTCTGCATAGAAACTTTATTGACACAATTTAGTAAGTGGATTTAATAGAGACTGCTGAACTAGTTACTGGTTCTTTGCTTTCTTTACTGGAGCAGCAAAACTGGTTTTATTGTTGGCACTTAGAATATTACCAGTAGTGGCCTCTACCTTGTTACTATCAAGTTTCTACTGTTATTTGAGCTCTTGGAAGCATCTCATTGTACCTAGGAGGTTGCATTTTGAGCATTCAGATAGAAAATTTAGTATAAACATTACTTCCCCCCCACCTTAGTATTATTTCTCCAGGACCATAAATACACATTGCTTTTTGTAGTTTTCTATTGTTGTCTTTGAGTAGATTGTTACATTTATAATTAACAAGTTTAACATTTATTTTAATTATAATTAGTATTTATTTTAATAAAAATATTTAAAATAAGGAGGAATTTCCTTTGTCCTCAACCGAACAGAGGGAAACGATATATCTTAAAATATTACTGTAAATCAGACTCATCATGCAAGGGTACTGCTATATGTGTTATCTTCAACCTAAACATACCAGATAGATGAGAAATTAACTCATTTTTCCTTTTTACTTAGTAATACATACAGATCATTTCCTGATTGTAAAGGAGAAACTTATATCTTAAGTTATAAGAGAACTTCTCAACATGATCTTTCTTATATCTATAGCCTCTCCATTGCCCGAAATGGGTCCACTCCAAGTCAGCTTGTCATTTTTATAAAAATCTCCCATACTGAACATGCTCATTAGTTAGGTGAAATAGTAGCTTCAATAAGCAAGAACCCAGGCAGCAGAATTCCCCCTCCCCCCCCAATCTGTTTCTACTGTAGTAGCCAGGGACATATTCAACTTATGAATCCACATTGCAAGTCTTCCTCCACTGAGAAAATATGAAGTCATTCTTGTGGATATAATACTTAGAGCATTTCATTTCAACCTTTACAAATGTAAGCAGCAATTACGCTCATCGAGCTAATATTAAAGGCAATCTTCTTAAGGTTCAGTTAGTTTCATCTTGAGTGCTGGTTGAGAAGCACTGCATTTTTTTCTACTTAAGATATATTTACCGGTACTTCTATTATCTCTCTTAGCTAGAATTACCAGATACTTCATTCCTTTCTCTGCTTAGTGCTTGCAATTATTTAATTTTCCAGGCAGAAAGCTAGTGAATCAAAATAGTAACACAATAATAAGCCAGAGCAACTAAGCTCCTCTTCCATTTAACTCACACACAAAAAAGCAGATGAACATCCCTTCTTTCTTTACATCCTCCTTGCTCAACAACTCCCTATGTATCTTTTTGTATCCTGAAGTTCTTAGCTTAACTTCTAACATCTTCTTACTCCTTTTCTTTATAAATCCCACTTCCTCGGTTAGATACCAGGATCTCATCAATTTTGGATATCCATGAAAATCATGAAAAATTGGATTGTTTACTACTTGGATAGGAGACCATCAGATTTACTAGACTGGGAAGCTCAGGAATTATTCTGTAGGAAGTCAAAGGCTTCTGTACTATTGCCCCGCTATACTAAATTATGGATGTCAAGTTTGATTCAAAGGAGGTTTTAGTTAACAAATGTAGCCCTCCCACAAAATAATCTGTCTCATATCTCAGCTAGGCTCCTTCACAATGATCCTTACTTGCTTACTTGCCTCCCCCCCCCATCTCCCCTTCCCTCCCTCCCTCCCTCCCTTCCTTCTGTTTTCTGGGTCAGCCTGGTTTAGGCAGAACTATCTGACCCAGTGCTTCTCAACATGGCAACTTTAAAATGTCTGATTTATGTCCAATCTAAAAGTACGGAACCAGGAAGATTTGAAGTGAGCAGCTCTGAAGTCACACCTGGGCCAGAAGCACACACACGCACACAGGTCCTGTGGTTAAAGTTCTGCCCAAAATGTAATTTTCTCTTTATTTCTATTATAGCAATTCTGCATACATTTAACATACAAATCTGGATATGCCAATGTTATGGAAATCTAAACCCTCTTTTGTTGTCTTTTTCTGACGTTTCACATCTTTTTTGCAAATGTGTAATAAACAACTGCCCTATCTTTTTTTGCTTCTTTACAGGCTAGGTCTAAAGGCTATCAAAACTGGCATTTTTCAAAATTCCAGGAACAGGAAACGACTCATTCCCTTTATAATCTTGCATTTCTCTCTGCACTGAGTGACCAAGAAGATTAAGGTTTGGTGTTTTAGTCAATGAATGGATTGCATCTGACATAACTACACCTTCCCCATTTTGAGGCCAACACAACTTTTGGCTATTCTTGTAAATTATACCATGACAATTTCATTATCTGCACAAAATCCATTCATGTTTTAAATCTAGGGGAAAAGAGGGATACCATACCAGACATCAGAAGACTTCTGGCTAGGTATGAGATTTGCCCCCTCCCCCAAGCAAAATTGGGAGTAGCCAACAAAACACTAAAAAGAACCAGCTGAGGTTGCTATTTCAGAAGAAACAAGTTGTAGAATAATACTTTCTTAGTTTTGCCAGTAGATGGCAATGGATTTATTTGTGTCTTGAGTACTTAATATACTTAATATATAGTCCAGAGTTTCCTGGGCCTTTTGCTCCTTGTTTAACAGTGTAAACCACTTATTGGTTACCTTAATGACTGGGTATTTTAAACCTTCTTTGGGAAATGTTGCTAATGTACCAATATAATATAAGTAAAAGTGAATCATCATGTCCTTTATGACTTTAAAATCAAATTGATCTGGGAAAAAAAATCAAAATTTCTTTCCCCCAATCTTGTCACAGTTATAAGACCAGGGACTGCCTGAAAAACTAGCAAATCTAAAATTGAAAAGATTCTTAGGCATATGAAAAATTCAATTATTTCTTAAGAAAATTAGACCTACATGAGTGCAGGTGAACTATCTAATAATACAGACATCAGCTATTAAAAATGTTACAAAGGCTCCATGTTCAGAAGCTACCAATGCTCAAGATGCAGGATGAAGCAATTCTTGTAGGCCTCTGTTTCCATGTTCCACTTGTGTACCTTTCACATTTAAGTGGTTAACTATTATTCTGAACCATATAATAACTAGCATAATCTAAGCAAGTTTTATTCTGTTCGTCTGACATGTCTTCAATGTGTACTCACCACCCTGGCGGCTCTTTCTTGCGATTCACATTTTCGACAGAACCATGGTCCAGTGGGAACTTGAACAATTCCATAGCATGCTAAGAGAAGAAACAAGAAAATTCGAGAATGAAATTTGGGTTGCTATGTATTTTTCTTGATATGCTTGGTAGTTTCTGATTCCAGCCATAAACCTAAAATGGAATAGAATTCTGTATTTTTCAGGCTCGTATAATTTGATTGGACTCTCAAAACATGGCTCTTCGGTCTGCACAATCTGTGATCCACCAAGCTGAATAGAATCAACCAGTCATGTATATACAGTATTGTACTCAGTAAGTTTCCTATTTTTGCAGGCTTCTTAATAGTACAAAACAAAAGATCATCAAGGAGCTGGGAGGTCACAATTCATGCTGGTGGCTGCATTTAGCTTGCAACATCATTAATGACATAAATCTGTCATATTGCAACCTCTTTGAAAAAAAAACTTCTCATCACTCTTTTTTTCTGTTTTAGATTTAAAGTGTTGCTACTGTGTCAAGGATTGGGACTTGTTACAACTTCCTTACTGCTGTGTCATTAAAAACATATTTTATTCACCAGTAAGTTACTACCAAGTTTATCCAAATCTGTTAAGTTGTTACTAAAATTTAGCAAAACAGCTTAAATATTAAGGATTAATCTACTAGAAATTTTCAACACCAAATCTTATAAACTTGTGGGTTCTGAAAATGCTAATAAAAAATATTTATAAGGTGCCAGATTTATTGAATAAAAAGTATTAAGTTTGGCAATGGGCCCATTGGCCAGGAAATCAATGAAGACCTGGTTTTCCCGCATGTGTGGGTAGCCTGAAAGTTAATGGGACAGGAATGGTATATTTGATTTATGGATATGACTTTTGTTGGGGTGGTGGTGGTGTCAATATTGTCTTTTTTACTTGAGTGGTTTTTAATCTTTGTGTTCTTGTTCTTGTTTGCTGCCTAGAGCTCCTTTTGGTACATGGGCAGTCATATAAATTTATTTAGTAAAATTAATATTAATCATAATGATTATATACAACTTATAGAGGCAAAATAATAATTGCTGTAAATGAAAGCAGAGGAAAGCATTTTCACTAAAAGTCTTGTCAGTGAACTTCCTAAAAACATTTAGTTGGTTACACTTATATACAGAATCCTGGCAGAAATGATTATGGGATCAAATCCACAAGCATTGTTTATGTGTGGAATGGAAAAGAGAGTAGATAGCAGTCTAATAATCCATACAGATGGAAATGTAAAAAATGTGGTATTTTTCTTTCTTTCTGTAGTCATGAAAAGTTTAATATTAGTGTAGGTTATATATCTCAAGGAAATTATGCAAGGGGTTACCAGAGAAGACTGGGCAAACAACTATAGGAAACAGAAAATGAATAAAAGCATTAAAGCCTTGGCAAACAAGAGAGTCCTGCATCCCTCTTTAGCAAGGAGGAGGGGGAAAGATCCCAATCTCATTGAACATGTTATTAATATTCCTTCCTGTTGAAAGAAACAGATGAAAGTAAGGAAAATCATGAACAGAGGAGAGGAAACAGAACAAAAGGTGCTACACTGGGGGAAAAATGTATTGATTGATTGATGAAAATATGGTGCTGTTTTTCCCATGCAAAGAAAGAAACCAAAGCAATTTTTACATGATATAAAAAGCATAAAAATAATAATCATTTAAAAATATCCTAGGGAAGATAAAGACATAAACATCCAAACTATTGTATCAGTTAATAAACAGAATAAATCAAAACAAGTAAAAATGCTGTTTAAAGAGACTATTGACAGAGAGTAAAAGTGATTTTTTTGGAGTAATTCCTGAACTCTCAGCTTTTCCAGAAAGCACTCTGCCAAAATTAGTGCTAAACTAAGAACAACACAGAGTTAGTTTTTCACTGATTTTTCCAGAGTACAGGGGTCTAACCAAAACAAAATTTAAATCACTGAATTTAATAAACCTAAATCCCCTTTAGAAATCCTTTCAAAGAGCTGAAATCCCAACTGCATTTATTCAGTGAGATGACTTTATTACTACAATGTTATAATTTATATAACAATTCCAATGGTTCCAACTAATTGAAAGATTTCATCTCTAGATCTAAGTTATATTAGGACAAATGCTCAATCTACAAGGTTCTACGATTCAGAAAAAAAATAGTATATTTCTACAATCACCTTCTGAAGAAAAAGGGACATGTTGTATATCATAGAAGTCTACTGCTAAAAATGATACATGCATTAATTATGCTGGATCCAGATGCAGCTGCCATTAAAGGCCCATTCAAATCAGTGCAATTTAAATCAATCTACTTGAATCTTACTATTTTTAACAGATTATTTTAATTTAGATCTCATGGTAAGGAAAACATGCAATCAATAAAATATCAAATATCAACACTGCAATTATCAAATTAGAGAAGAGGAATCAAAATAATTTTAAAGTTTCCATATCTTCCTCCCAGTTACTATTTAAAACTGTGCTTGTCCAGACAATTGAACTCTCTGTGGGATGTGCAACTCTATAATAGGAAATTTGTGTATTTATTTTATTTAGTATACTGTATATCAGTAGCTGCATTTATCAGGAGGCACTTTATTTTAAGAACATCTGATATAGTTATTTTTTGTTCTAAATACCCATAATAATTATTCTATTGAAAATTACTTTTGGGATCTGTGCCTTTGAACAACTGACATACCTTGTAGTACATATATTTATTTTATTGTATATAGGAATAGCCTTGGTGAATCTAAAATACTGAGTGAATTAAATTAGCAAACCTTGATACAAATCAAAGTAAAAGACTTTTCTTATTTTCTTATTTTTCCCCCTGCCTCTCTGAAGCAAAAATAGCACTCAGATTAAGCTAGAATATGTACGTTTGCTTGGTTTGCTTTATTGCTAAAAGTGAGTCAGCTGCGTGATGTACGTGCAAACATAGCTAATGCAATTTCATACTGCCTTAATGGAGTACAAGTTTTTAGAACACCATAATGTGTTCTGAAAACTTCACATTATTGTGCATTAGCCATATATTTCATCCACTAGGTCCAGTTTGAGGCCTTCACCTATGTCCTTTAAAGGAATAATAGTGGACAGAATGGTAAGGAACAAAAATTAAAGTAACTGGTCTTGTTTAATTTGGAGATCCGGTAGACTGAAGAGGAATATAATGGCACTCTTCAAATGGACAGCAAAGCTTATTCTCCACTACATCTGAAGAGATAAATTCAATGGACTTACGTTACAAGGAATATGGATTTTAGTTGTCGGTAGAACAGTTTGATAAAGTACATTTTAGAATCGTTGATGGATTCTCCCTGGTTAGATGTCTTTGAAAAGTCATATCCTGAGAATATTCTAACTCTGAATTCCCTGCACTGACCCTGGAGTTGGACTCACAACCCAAAAAAATATTTTTGTTGTGTTACAGAAACAAAATCTCTGATTTTAAGTTAATGCATCATGTCATAACAGAGACACGGGAGGGAAAAAGCAGTGGTATATACGCTGTCTCCCTAGTTATCCATTGAGACTTCTGATGTGCACAGCAATAATTCTCTTGTGACTATGTCTTGGTTGCTACGAAGGGAATTGGGATCTAATTATTCACATACAGTGCAACTAGCCTGTACTGGAGCTATAGAAAAGCTTTTCAAATATAGGTTGAATTTCCTTTAGATATACACAATATTGGACCTCAACTCTTTCGATGTGATTCAGAATGGGTCCAAAGGCCAGACATTCTTCTGAAATTCTGATTGAATCAGAAATACATGAATCTCCACTCCTACTCCTATTCCATGTTTGCAAACCAGAAAGGTTAATATTTGGTCAGGCAACATTTGAAGCTTCACTGAGTTCTTTTCAACAGTTTAGATGTGTGAGAAATTCTATGCTGCTTCTTATCGAAAGTCCTACAGTGAATCTATTTCTGTCATATTTAAGAGATGCCACACTAGTAGCATCCAGAGGCCAGTTGAAAATGTTAGCAATTCTAAAAGATAGCAAAATTTGGTCAATTGCCAGGGTTCTAAATCCAGCAGAGAGCCCACCATTTTAACAATACAATCATCTCAATTTTGTACAGAAAAAAATATTCAAAAGAATAAAATAATTATTGGAATATCTCATCATTTTCACATTAGGGGAGGATACTAGGATCTATGATTGCAATCACAAAATCCTGGTGCCAGAGCTGTAATTAATACAGAAGCATTCACAAAAGATCTGCTTTGCAGGAGCTTACTAGATCAAATGGATCTGCAAGAAATGGTTATACATGGCAGAAATTTAAGGCAATGGAATTGGTATCAGTGGAGCACTTGGCTGTGCCCATTATACTCTATCCACAACAATTCAACTGAATCAGATTCATGGTTTTGCTCACTGACATCTAATGCTCTGACTGCAATACCCTACGGTCTTGCCTTTGTTAGTACAGATGGAGTTAGAGTATCCAAAGGCAGCTGCTTTTTTATTGTATTCTGGTTTTGTTTTTGTTTTGCATTATATTATGTTTTTAACTGTTTGCTGTTCAAAGTTGCTTAGGCAAGATGAACAGTCCTCAAAATGGAATGATGTAAATAAACATATAACCCAAGAAGGTGGCTTTAATCATGCAAAACCCTGTCTCTTTTTATACGCACAAGAGTGGGTTTTGGTCATGTGGTCACAGATACAATCTTCACTTTTTTTAATGCAGACACCTCTCCTCTCCATCATAAGAGGCCCTAGTAGATGAAATCAATTCTTAAAATGACACAGAAAACTCTCCTTGTGAATTTTGAAAATCTTGGGCAGTTTTTTTCAGCTACATTCTCATATAGGAACCTTCTTCCCTATATGAATATTGTCTATATCAGGAGTGTCAAACTCAAGGCCCATGTGGTGCTTAGATCTGGCCTGAGGGCCACCCTGGAAACAACAAAGGACCAGCCCACAGTGCCTCTGCCAGCGAAAACAGAGCCCAGGAGGGTCCCCCCTCTGAGCTCTGTTTTCTCTGGCAAAGGGCTTCACAAGGCTGTTGTGGCCGAAAATGGGGCCCGGCGGGTCCTGCGAGCAGTCCTCCCAGGCTCCGTTTTTGCTGGCAGAGGGCTAGCAAAACAAACTAAAAACAAAACAAAAGGAGATATGTTTCTTCTTTTGCATTTGAGCATGCAAAAAGGGACAGGAAAGAAGAAAGGGAAAGAAGAAAGGGAAAGAAAAAGAAGGAAAGATGGGAAGAGAGTAATGAAGAAACAATAAGGAAAGAGGGGAAGGAAGAAGAATGAGGCGGGAAGGAAAAGAAGGGGAGGGACGGAAGGAAGGAAAACAGGCAGAAAGGAGATTATAATAAGAGGGAGGGAGGGTCTGAGGGAACTCCTACCTTAGCACTTAGATCTGGCCCGAGGGCCACAGGTGCCGCTGATATAAGTGACGTTGAGCTGGCTACCCCCCAGCCACACCCATCCTGTGGTCAAATAAAACCCTAGTGTGGCCCACAATAAAATTGACACCTCTGGTCTATATCGTCTGAATTTCACCTTTGTTTTTCTCTATCTAGTGTCTTTATTTCATATTGCAAAAGTTTATTTCAATCCCTTCAGGAACTGTATTAATGAGAAACAGAATGAAACTATATTAAAGAAAGAAATGTTATGCATGCTCTGACTGTAAAGCAACTTCTATCAAAGTTCAAGAGGACTCAGAAATAAATGTGTACAGGGAATCCTCGACTTACAACCATTTGTAATAAAGTTACAATGGCAGTGAAAAAAGTGACTTACAACCTGCCCTTGCACTTGCAACCAATGCAGCATCCTCATGGTCCCATGAACAAAATTTTGGTGCATTTACAAAAGTTGCAGGATCCTAGGGGAGTCATGCAATCACGATTTGTAATCTCCCTAGCTGACTACTGGCAAGTACAGTCAATGGGGAAAGCTGATTCTGCTTAATGATGGCTGATTCACTTAACAACTGCAGTGATTCACTTAACCACGATAAAAAGGTTGTAAAATTAGGCACGACTCACTTAACAACCATCTTACTAACCCAACAGATATTCTGGCCTCAATTTTACTTATAAGTTGAGGACCACCTGTATAGGATTGCAGTCCAAGTGGCTTCCATGGGAAACCATCATAGAATTATACATAAACTGTTCTAAACCTGGACAAAAGAAATCCACAAAGAAGTATAACAGATTGTATATGCCCACCAGAGGTGGGTTGTTCCCGGTTCGGGACGGATCGGCTGAACCGGTAGTAGTGGCAGCGGGGGGGGCCTCTGCCCACCCTCCTGGACGCTTCTGTGCATGTGCAGAAGCTTTGTGCATGCAAGCGTGCCCGAACCAGTAGTAAAAAAATTGGCAACCCACCTCTGGTGCACACACAGGTACACACATATAATAGAAATAGCTAAAAATATGGGCAGTATATGTATATTTGTGTGTATGAATAGAGAGATGAAAATGTCAAAAATTAGAGCCATTTTGTTCAAGTAATTACAGGTAAGATGAACCTCCCATGTTGGCAGTGAAGAGAGTTTTCTTTTTCAGCAGCAGAAAAATAGCTGGTAGATGTATGAGTCATCTTTGTCAATCCATTCTAACTTGCTGTTGTTAAGTGACAAATAGTATTTTCTGAAATCATACTGTCTCAGAAATCATACTGAGAGAAATATTCCAAGCCTATAGTTGTAACTTTTCTATTTTCATATTAATGATTATTGTTCAAGGTCCCCATCCATCATTATTACACATTGCACTTGCTGCATTCTGTTGTAGCCTAGCTTATCCTTGTAGATTTGCCTTGTGTTAATTTAAGAAGAGGGTGGGGGGTGGCTTTTCAAAAAAAATAAATATACTGGAAAAATACAAGAATCATATAATTTTTTACTAAATAGCTACAATATATAGAATGGCATTGGCAAGTCTATGTGTCTATGTGGTTTAACATAAGAATTCCAAATTTGGGCCGCAAAAATCTGGATAACCATTAAATGGTAACAAAGATCTAAAATTGTCCATAGGTAGTTATCTGTATTTATGGAAAAAAATTGGATGACCATTAGATGATAGCAAAGCTTGGCGCTGTCCATTTGGATTTATGGCCCGCTCCACTAGTGATTTGCAAGGTTATCAAAAGTTTTTTTTTTTTAAAGCAAATTAGACAACTGAAACAAGCTAAGATTATGTAAAAAAAACAAGAGTAGATTATTCTATCAAACAAATGTGAGCTCAGTCCTTATGCTCAATACTATTTCATGGGCTGAACATGTGCATCGAGTAATCTTTTTTTAATGCACATTTGCATGTGCTTCAATATTTTGTATCCAAATAAAAAACATAGAAGGAGAAACATTTTAACTTTATGCACAATGCTGACATACTTATGCACTAAGGCAGTTTTCTGTAAATTAGTATCCTCTCCAGATATATAGATCCATATCTATTTTCTATTTTGCCCAGGTCAGGCATGCAGAGATGTTGAACATAAGTATAATTGCAGAGGAAAAAGAATAAAGGGCACTAGATTGAAAAGACTAATTAACACAAAATACAAATACCAGTGATATAGTCAATAAATAAAAAAACCCAATGCTAATAGGGCAGAATGAAAAATACTGAGATCCTGATCATTATAATGTGACTCTTCCCACGATGCCTTATTTCTAGACTAAAATTCTCTTCTTCTCAACCTTATTTAAAAGGAAAGTTCAGAGTTTACAGATTCACTCTCATTAATCAATTCTTTATCTGTATTCTGAGGACCCGGATTGTTGTTGGGGGCAATATGCTGACTCTGTAAACCACTTAGAGAGGGCTGAAAGCCCTATGAAGCGGTATATAAGTCTAACTGCTATTGCTATTCTGTATCTGAGTTCTGAGATCTATTTGATAGTGAAGACAAATGGCTCATGGGAATATTCATGGTTGCCAGACAGTACTACAGTACGACAGTACTGTACTCGAAGACAGATCTCTGTTACTAATCAGGAGACTGACGTTCCTGTGCGCCTTTCCATGTTTGAAAATTCTGGCTATTTTATTAGTTTGGATAATTGCCCAGGTCTGGGTTCCCAACTTGGCTTAACTTTATTTTAAAACGTGCCACTTAAACTGACATCCAGTAAGATCTGTTAGTAATATTCTCTTCTTCAAATTTCATGTTCCATTTTTACTTCCTTTCTCCACCCCTCCCTTTCCTATTATTTGCATTTACTGATACTTTACCATAAAAGGAAAAACTAGTTAAAAAAACCCCTATAAATATGCCCTTAAGGATATGAACATATAAATAATTCCAGCATCCTACATGAGAAACACAAGGATCCCAAAGGAGGATAAGAGCTTTAATTTACAAGGAATAAATACCAAAAAGATGGGATCCTAAAATGTTACTCTGCAATCATATGCTCCAGTTTTCTAGAAAGAAGCCCCTCCATATATTTGGACTATAACCTACAGAAACTTGAGCATCAGCCAGTTGTAACATATCTGAGGCCATCATTTATCTGTGAAAATGTTTATTGAAAAGAGTAAAACTTAATTTCTGAATGGGCATGTATAGGACTGACTCGTTTGCATGTTTTTAATTGCAACCATTCTTCTTTTTGAAGAAAGTTGATAGGGATATTCATGTTTCTTCCTTCTTTCTATCTTTTATTCACAATATCACATGAAGTAAGTTAGGCTAGAAGAATAATTTCACTCGGTGAAATTTCATGGGCAAATCCTTTTCTTAGACTATTTTGGCCCATTACACGGGAGCATAGAAGCAATAGAAGAGTGAGAACTGAGCAAATACTTGCACAGTGTTTGCTCCCTTGTGAGGAGTTGCAGGGATCAATTCTCTCTCAGTTATTTAATATTTACATGAAGCCACTGGGGTAGGTCAGCTAGTCTTTTGGGAATAATTTCCAGCTTTATATTGCAGCCTCATGCTACCCTGAAGACACTGTCAAAGGTTTGTCCAGGTACCTGGATACTGTGAGGGCCTAGATGGGAAAGAATGGACTAAAATGTAAATCTAGCATGACTGCATTTTCAGATTCTCCTTATGGCCTCAGTGGCAATTCTAGACAGAGCTGCACTATCCCTACAGGAGCAGGTCTCCTGG
This sequence comes from Thamnophis sirtalis, assembly GCF_051295495.1. Taxonomy (NCBI): domain Eukaryota; kingdom Metazoa; phylum Chordata; class Lepidosauria; order Squamata; family Natricidae; genus Thamnophis; species Thamnophis sirtalis. The sequence goes on from NW_028261384.1 coordinate 98,817,969, forward strand.
ACTTGAGGCTTCTGCTAGATCAGCAAATGGCCTTTGCCCAGTAACAGCAATGCCCTAGTTGTGATCTTAACTGGGATATATGAACCTTGTTTCAGTGGCTCATGTCCCTATCACCATTTCTTTAGACTACTGTAACATGTGATCTTATAGGGTTGCATTAAAGATGACGAAAAAATGGTGGAAAATGCAATGGATCAGATCCTTACCAGGAATAGTTGATAGGATCATATTGCATCTGTACCAATCTGAAAATCTGGTCACCTTAGTATTGTAAGCCTTGCATTGGCTCCCTTTTAGCTCCTGAAGCAGAGGTGGGTTCCTACCAGTTCGCACCAGTTCGGTAGAACCGGTTCGTCAAATCTACCGAACCGGTTAGAAGAGGTTCCACTAGAAAGCAGGTCACACCTACAGAAGAGGTTCCAAAATTTTTTGAAACCCAACACACACACACACACAAACACAGAAAGAGAAAGAAAGGAAGAAATAAAAAAAAGAAAAAAGAAAGAAAAAGTGAGAGATGAAAGAAAAAAAGGAAAAAGGGACAGAGAGACAAAAGGAAGGAAAGAGAGAGAGAGAGAGAGAAAGAAAGAAAGAAAACACATGGCCGGCAAGCCACTCCCACCAGGTCACATGGCCGGCAAGCCACTCCCACAAAGGAGGCCACACCCACAGAGTAGGTTCGAAAAAAATTTGAAACCCACCACTGTCCTGAAGTGACAATTTTGACATATAAACCCTTCAAGGCTCAGCCTCAAAATACTTATAGGACCACAATGCCTCCACAGAAATTGCTTGACCGATTTGATTACGCTAGGAGAAGCAGTTGATTATTCTCCACCTTGGGAAAGTCAAGATAGTTGAAACCTCAAAGTATTGTTTTCTACTCTTCCTCTGGAATAGTCTTCCACTGGAGGTTTGTTGAATTGTGATGCTGTTTGCCTTCCGTAAGGTGTTGGAAGATGAAACATTTCTGGAGGGTGATTAAGTTACGTTGCCACTTAATTGTTGCTAGCTAGGTTAGATATTAGAAGTATTTGAGGGTTTTTTTTAATCATTACACACCTTTTATTTCATTGTAAGCTGGTGAAAGGTTTTTTTTAGGTTGTAGAAGGGTAGAAATGTGATAAACATATTAACAAACTAGAAGCCCCTTTGCCTAGTTTGGTAGATCAATTAAATCAAACTTTGGGATCATGTATTTATTTACATGTGACTTTGGATCTAGTATATTTCTTGAGAAGAACAGTTTTTATTATAATGCATGTTAGCTTCTGTAGGAGCCTGAGTTGCCTTTCTCTTTCTTTGCATACAGAAATGGAAATATTTCAACCTTTCATTAATCAGGCACTAGTTAAAAGACAGATAATTAATAAACACAATTTGTTTACATTTACATCTACCTCTAGTTGTTTGGTGCAGGAATGAGATGAGGATGAAAATCTATCTAACCATTCAGTGGAAATGCCTCGTCAATTTTCCTTTGGAATCATGTTGGGCCACACACTCATTTTAAAAACTCAGCTAAACAAGGCATACCTGATCAAGATGATTTTCTTCAGTCTTAGCTAACTTTCTGGACTAGTGGATGTATGTGTAGTTTTGAGAGTAAGTTATTAGTATTGCGATAAAATGGTTTTTATGGGAAGGGGACTTGCTTGCTTATCAAACAGCAGCTGCCAGGGCATAGCAAGTTACAGAACAAGCCACTGATTTACCAGAAGATAAACTGATGGTGCTGCTCCTTGGTACGCTTTTAATCTTTCCTGATGTTTTCTAGCACCCCAAATTATCCTGATCTTTTCTGACAGGCAATTGTTTACGTTTTCAAATAAAATGCTGAATTATATCTTCTTATCATTTTGGTTTTCTAAAGAGGCAATCTTAAATAAATACGTAATTTGAGGTTGGAGTTTAACTTTTCCGCCTGCCAGTTTTCCATCTTTTTCTAATTAAAAGTAGGTAGAACAGGGAACCTACAGGATATCAAGCACGAGTGATACTGCAGCCCATGATTGTATGAATGCACCATCCTGTCTACAACTTGTACCTTTGATGTCATTATTTATTATGTTCATGCTTTATTTATTCTACAAGCTCATGGCAATTTATAAAACAATTTAAAAAGTGCTTCCTTAAAATTCAAAAACATTGTTGGTAAGAATAATTAATTGCTTTTTAAAAAAAACATAGCTAACCAAAGTTTTAACAACAAAAGGGTAAATTATAGTAATTGTGATAATGAAAAATAAAAACTCAATTTCATGACTTCCAGAGTATTAAAAGACATGGAGTAAAAAGTTAAACAGCTGGAACAGTGATTGAGAAACAGTGCCTTCTGGCCTTGGTTGCCTATATTTGTTAAAATGGGATATTTTATCCCTTTTTAAAATTTATATTTTTTTGGTAAACTCATGGCAGTATTGACCCACAATGTAATCTAGGAAGAGCATACTGGATAACTAATACAGACAGAAAAAGTTGATTCTGTCAGTATCTAGGTACCAAATCATATAGGGCTTTCATGATTAAAAGTGATAGTTTGAACAGTAACTGGAAATCTATTAAGGGTACCTAACAGGCAAATAACATCTGCCAAGAATCAGGTTACTGCTCTCAGAATAGTAAAACATTCAGGGGTCCTTAGTGCCCTTTGAACATGGTTTTCTTCTTGCAAATATTTCATCACCCATTCTAGGTAGCATCATCAGTTCTGGTAGGGAGTGAGGTTTGAGCTACAAATATTCTTCTCTATTGATATAAAAATGTTCATTCACCTAGCAAATAAATCTCTTAAGCTTTTAAACACAGTCTGGTTTGACTTCCTTCTATCAACAAATAAAAGCAAATGGTGTTAATAGTGTTATTTAAAGGACACTGAACTTGAAAGAAGAGTATGGAGTTGGACTCATTTTTCTCAAGAAGCTGTCTCACGTGCCCAGAGATGCTAAATGTTGTACATAAGAAAGGAAAGGATAAATCTGTGGAATTCTATAATTACAACAGGAGATATACAAAGCACATTCATTGTATATCTCCTGTACCAGGCCTGCACCTAATTTTCTGAACTGGAAAATTTCAGCCAGATCATTCTTTTTTAAAATATGGCACATATTAAAGAATAAGGCCGCAGCAGCAGCAAAAAATACAAATAAAATAAAAATACAATTTGTGAAAGGTGAGGACAGGAATTCTGACTGGATGGTCATGTGTCTTACTTTATAAAGAGCAATCATTTGTCCAGTTCCAATTTAATAAGCCAGAATCTAAAAAGATAAAGAGAGCAGCAAAAAACTGAAAAGTTACTCATCCACAAGCACCTTGCCTAGAAACTAAGAAGATACACAGAGCTCTGACTCTTCCTCTTTATTAATTTTGCAATAGGGAAGGAAGGAAGGAAGGAAGGAAGGAAGGAAGGAAGGAAGGAAGGAAGGAAGGAAGGAAGGAAGGGTTTTAGTTACATCAAAAGATATATAGTCTGGCTGCAAATATCTGTTTCTTGTCCTCTAAATCAATAGATTGCCATGAAGCTACCAGTTAGTCACCATCAACACTAGTGCAGATAAGGTAACTATGATAACTTTACAACTTTCATGTAAGTTTTAAGGTAACTGTCCTATCTGACCAAACTGGGTTTTGTACATCGGAGACAAAAGTAAACTTTTCCTGCAAAACCAGCACTGTAATACACTTTGCCAACTAGTCAAATGTTAAGGTGGACAACTATACAAGTTTTATAAATAAATATGGTGTTGGAGGAACAAAATATAGATTCCCATCCTAATACGTCTTGTTGATATAAGTCAAATAAAAATCCTGCGCTTTTAAATTGCATTGCCAATATTTCAAAGTTCTACGGGCAAAGGGCAAATCTGAAATGCTACCCATTTTTACAAACTGTTAATCACTATGTATGTATTTATAGCTTAACTTTACATCTAGCTGCAACAGCTGTCCCAAACTCAGGTAAACAGTCAGCTAACCAGCAGCATGGGGAAAGGTGTTGTCAAAAGGTCAAGTTAGTGTTTCTGGTAGTGTGACTGATATTCTATTCTTTTTGTAGGTGCAATTTTATTGAAGAACATATAAAAAGAAACAGGACTGTTGCAACCATCAACTTTTTTTTAAATCTTCCCTATAGATGCTGTTCTATCTGACACATTTCTTTTTTGCAAATGTTTTACCTCCTTTGCTTGTTTGCCTAATTATTTTTATGTGTTGGCTATTCAAGAGCTAGCACCAAAGCTACTAAAATAGTCTTACTTTTCAATAAGGATTCATTTTAAACTTTACTGTGGAAACTACTAGATAAAATGATCAGCTGTAACCTAAGTTAAGTCTTATGCTATGAAATATATAAAATGTAATATGAATAAAGTGTGATTCATTGTATATCTAGATCAGTATATCCGAAACTTTCTGCTGTTCAGAACTACTAGATAAATATTTGGAAAATGCAGGAAACGCCAAATTAAACACACACCCCTACATTTTTGTCTTTAAAAGCTCAGGAGTTCACATTTTTTAAGCAAGTAATGTAGAAATTATAGTTGCATTTGTGTATTCCTTCCCATGTATTTTAAGAGGATTTTTAAACTCTTAAATTTTAAAACTAATGCTTTACTAAACATTAATTCAAAATTAAACATTAAGTATCCCATGCCATTGTAGCAACTCATGCTTACTGGACAACAATGTTCTTCAATAGAAATGTATTGAGCATTAGAGGACTAAGAAGAACTTCACTAAAATCCTGTTTTGATATTAACTATTGGGTTTGTAATTGATCCTTTTTGTTACTTGCATGATGAGACTTGAGTCAGTAACTACATTCAGTTCCTGTTCACTATTATCAATTTTCTGAATTGAAGTACTCACTATGTCTGTATTATCCACATATGCACTTTCATAAACAAGTTTTTGGCCAGTGATTGTAAATCAGCTGATGATCAAAATGCAGAGAAGTAGAATTGAGTCTTAGCAGGTTCTGAATATTTAATGGTAGCAAATATCATACAGTTGTGGGGGACCAATTAATGAACCTCCACTGATGTTCCACAGACCATTGATTAAGTTAGATAATATCTGACATGCCCACTAAAGTCAAGCTTGACTCCAGGTAATTACATGCATATGTAAATACTATGATCTTTGCAAAATACATGTTGCCATTATATTCTTCTAGACTTCCGCCCCACTCCCCTCAAATCTTCCTGTTGCCTTGGGATGTTCTAGTGGTCTCCCCTCTAGGTTCATTCCAGAACCAGCAAAGACTTAAATTTATCCAGATCAGCTAAAGTTGATTAGATACTGTCATCTCCTGTAACAGCTATTTCCCTTTTTTAAAAAGAAGATGTCATTATAAAACCAGGTTATATAAATTGTAAGATTTATAGGAGAGGGGGAAAAAGAAATGAATTGTGTTTGGGCACCTCCTCAACTTCCATCAAACTTCAAAAGTCTGATTAAACCAGTAAGTTCTGTAAAGTGAAGACAGAATCTGTGGGCAGGAAGAATATCCATAGAAGTTAACATTTCAGCTATCCCACATGAAGTTTGGAGACTAGGGAAGAAGGAAGCCCGTTATTCTCCTATGTAAATGAATGGTCCAGAACAGTGGGCTTGCCACAAACTAAACTCCAGTACAAGACCAAAGGAAGATTTATCCTTTAAAATGTACTATTCACCACAGCAAAGTATTATAAACTCTGCTCATTCTGTTTTCAGCAGCTTAGTTTAGATGTGAAGCTATAGCAATAAACTGAGGCAGGGTGTAACTGAGGTATCAGTCTTACACGTCCAGGATTAATGATCTACTACAGGTAACTAGAAAGTGGTAATGAGAGTGTTCTTTTTTCTGTCTCTCTCTTTCTCTTACACACACACACACATTTCAGCTTTCTGTACACCAGGTGGCTTTGCACAGAAGTATATTCCCAGGTTGGTCCTTGGGACCTTCTGTTTTGCTTCACTTACCTTGCAATTGCAGGCCAAAGAGCTCCCCCTCCCCCTCCCCACCCCCAACATTAAAATAAACAATAAAAAATCCCCAATGTTACAGGGCAGCTAATAATAGAAGCTCAGCTAATCCGGAAGGAAGCTGAGGGAGACAGTCAGAGGTCACTGCCATTCTGAATCTACGTCAAATAATATATTTTTTACAACATCCATTACAACTGACGCTTCCCTGTCCCCTGTATGTTTCTGGAGTCTGTTGGCATTCAGATGTATCCCATCTTTACCCTCTTTATATGGTGGTGCAATTAAAATTTAATGAATAGGAAAGCAAAACAAAGCAATAACTAGGAGCATGTACACATAGACACATTCCTAGTCAGTGCAGAAGGAAAGGCTGAAATCATGCTTTTCATAGACAACATACACAGGCTATCCACATGTTTAACCCTTTTCCTCAAATCTTTTCTCTCCCCCCCCCTTCTTTTATTTTTTCTTTCTTTCTTTTTTGCACAGCATTGCATCCGTCTCCCTCTCCCCTGTCAAGTGTACCCCAACGGAACAAAAGGCGCTAGAATTCCTTCAATGCACGGTTACAACAACAATAACAATGATGAAGATGATGGTGGTGGCGGCGATGATGATGTATGTTTTAGCCCGCCTCCAACTCTTCTTCCTCCATGTCGAAAACCAATCCCGCCGCTTTTTTATTTTATTGAAAGCTTGCGAAGGTTTTAGGGAGGCAATCAGTGCGGGAGGAGGTGGTCCCGGTTAACCCCCATGGTCTTTTTTCCAGCTCTGCCAAGCCACTTCTGGCAAGCGCCCGGAGAGTTAGAAGGCGAGTCGGGGTTTGGCGGGGAACGGGAGAGAAGGGGGGGGGGGAAGGATTTGGCCAAGGTATCCGCGGGGAGGAAAGGCTAGGTGGTGGGGGGCTCTTACCTTGATGCACCGCCACGTTACAGCCATGCCCATCACAGTAGACCAGGGGGTTTTCAGCCCAGCCGCGTTCATCAGAACAGACGCAGCAGCCGCCCACCATCTCCTTCATTCTTCCATAAGTTTCTTTTTTGCTGATTTCCCACCCCACCACCCCCTTGTTGTGTTACTGCTGGCACGACTGTTTCCAAGCACGCATTTACTCCCTCGTCCTTTTCTTCCTCTTCTTGATCTCGGGCCTTCTCTCCTCCCCCGACCCGCCTTGATATGTAAAAGATATGCCCCCGCACACAATCCGCTATGACGGGGAAGAAGGCAGAAGGCTCGGACGCCTCCCCCCCGGACGAAAATGCCACATTGTTATTTGCAAAGGAGAGGTTGGCGGCATCTCTGGCGCTGAGCTCGGGCAGACGCGGTGGCTGGTCCCCAGGCACACCGACACACACTCACCGACACCCGACGCTCACGCGCGCACACACGCACACAACGTCGCCCGGGCTGCTTGCAGCCGACCGCGCGAGCAATTATGGCTCTGAAGTCTTAGGTTCGGAGGGCAACCGGGGCGCGCTGGAGCTAGGTGTGCGGGACCTTTATTCGGCTTTATTGCAGCTTTTCTCTTCCCCATTTGCACCCCGCGACCCGCTTTTCTGTAACCATGCTGAAGGATTGAGGGAAGGGGGGCTGCTATTTGTTTCTTTTTCCGGCTTCCTCGAGGCAGGGAGGGAGAGACGGAGTTAGCATCTAAAGTACGGTAACACTCCCCCCCCCCCCATTTCTCTTTCTTTCTCTCTCTTCCGTTTTTCCTCTCTTGTTTATTGTCCAATATGGGGCAATGGAGCGAGGAAAAAAAGAAGAAAAGAGGGGGGGGGGAGGAATATTACACTCGCTTAAAAACCTATTATCTAACGATTGACAGATAAAAACGTCATCAGCGCCACCTTTTGGCCACAGCAGCGAATAAACATATCTTTACGGGGGAGGAGGAAAAGAAAGAGCGCGTGTGGGCTTCAAAATCTGCCTAGTTTATATCAATCAGTTATGATTTATTGCTACAACCCATAGGGTACAACATATACATTTATTCAGTGTGCAATAAAATAGCAATTTAAAACTATATAACACCTGGCTGATAGCCATTCAAAAAAAAATATGAAACATGTATAAATGTATAACTATCCCAAACCAGACAAAATCTGAGGTAGCTGTGTTGAATCACAAAGAAGAATCAAGGAAACTAGAGATACACTTCACTAGCACTAATCAAAATGTCTCACTTTCATTTTGGCTTATATAGTGACTGAAAAATTGGGAAAGCAAATTTGGCCAATATATTGGGGCAGGCGTTAGACAGCATCTGGACAGCTGCTTCAAAATGAAATTATGTGAGAGAAAAATGGGAGAAGGAGAATATTAATTCAATCTTATCCTGGATATGGATTCTTCTTAAGCATCTGTTTGCAGTAGAATCAAAGTAATAAGATTTGTGCAAAGAAAGGAAAGAGGTCACATGGCAGCAATTTGTAAATCTTGCATGGTAAAAAGTGTCCATTTCTTACAACACTAGAATTCAGGTTGCCTGGTAAAACTAAGAAAAGATTAAGAATTGGTAAAAAGAAGTACTTATTGATGCAACATAAAGTTAAGTGAGTTTGCCAACATCACCCATGGTGTCACCCATTTCAGAAATGGTTTTAAGAAAGGACTAATTAAATTTGTGAGGGACGGAGTTATTAGTCACTTTTATGGATCTTTCCCTTCTGATGGCTATCCATTGGGTTTGCAGGAAACTATTGTACTGCTATAAAACTCACTGCCTCCACTGCAGACTCTTAAGCTTGCCTGCGGTTCTGGCTTACTATTGAAATAGTGCTTGTTCTGATTATACATGTGTAACACATGATAAGCAAAATGATTGGTTGATTACTCGTTTTACTGTTCCTCTAAGCATGTCACCAATAATCACAGTCCTGCACTAGGAACAGAGCGAGCCTGACTGTAAATTGTGTGCATCATCATTATGCTTCTTCTCATGCCGCTCCTCTTACACTTTGTTCTGAATTGAATTTAAAAAAAAAATGATTGGCATCACAACGACAGTGGGTCACAAGCAGCGTTTTATTTAGAATTTGGCAACAAATGCCAACTTCCCAGGTACCTCTACATTTTGTTCAAAAAGCAATTGGGAGGTGTGGGGTTAGTCATATCATCTCACTATTATGTTATGCTATCTTGCCTTGAAACAGCAAGGACATAGGGTCAAAGTACTTATTGTGCTGTCAGTTGAACTATAGCACAATTTCGACTTGCTCTGAACCATTTTAATTTACCAGCTACTGCTTTGTTCCATCACTCTGTAGTGCAGTCGTTCCCAAACCTTTGGGCACTTGAAACCGGTTCTGTGGAAAGAGGTTCTTCCGTGGACCAGAGGGGCATGGTGCTGCCTGCATCTCACGGATGGGGTTTTTAATTTTGCTTGTTTGTGCAACCTAGTTGCTGGCATGCCGCTTGTTATCCACGGACCGTGGGTTGGGGACCCCCCAATGTAGTGGATGTGAAATGGCACATGTACCCTTTTGCACACAATTACATAAAGGTGGACAGAGAAGCAGAAGGAAAATCCCTGTGCTGTGCTAAAAATATAGCTCTATTGCTCTTGTGCAGATTCAAAGGAAATCAGCAAATATCTTCTGTGCTTTGTCAGGCATTATGTCAGAAGTGGAGTCAGATGATTAGAGAAGCGCTTATTGGCAGTTTCAGCTGATAGTCACATCTTTAGTTCTTGGTCAACTTCAGCTGCTGTTATTCTAGCATTGCCTTGTCAAAGAACTGGGCACGTTGCATTGAGAAGGCAACATGAGAATAACAGCAGCTGGAGTTGACCAAAGATGTGACTATCAGCTGAAACTGCCAATATGCGCTTCTCTAATCACCTGACTCCACTTCCGACATAATGCCTGACAAAGCATAGAAGATATTTCACAGCTTTTGGCTGTTGTTGGATACTGTCAGTTTAATAGGAAAAATACTACTTTTAGCAATGGTACACGTAGAGACAGTTCATGAGAATCAAGTGAAGGCAACGCAGATAATAGCAGGAAAAAAGTCATTTGTGTCAGGGTTAGAAACAAGTGAAGAAGGGCCCTATTAGTTTTGGTGGTTTGTGACAAACTCTTGTGTTCCATGGACTTAACCACTATTCGTGTTGGAATGAGACCCTGCATGACGGAACAAACCATAATTGGAGTTTAAACATGATACCTTAAAGAAGCCCTTTTTGGAAGCTCCCTTTTTAAAGACTGCTACAGTGGGAGTGGAGTAGAGGATGAACTGAGTGAGAAATAGATGGAGACACACAAGCTTTCTTTTGTTCAAAGTATAATATAACTTTTCTCTGCAAAGGTGCACCTTTGGGTGATGCCCTAGAAGCTTCTTTTAGAAAAGAAATAGTGGTGAGACCAGACTGGTTGACTCATGGTCAAATATTATCTTTCAATTGTGGTGACCCTATCCTCAAATCTAAAGAGGGATTTGAATCAGAAGGACATGTTTGCCACTGGTTTGCATATTTATAATTTAAAGATTTAAATTAGCTTTAAAAGGGTATGGATTTGATTTTGTGAAAAATAAATTGGAAATCCTATTGTGTTGTAGGGATAAACATATTATGGCTTAAATTTATAAATTGTTATTGAAATTGAACTTCGACAATGAGTATGTAAAGCATTGTATGTATGTGGACAGAAAACTTTGCATATAATATGCTTGAACAATGAAAACATGGATTAAAATTTGTATTAAATTATCATTTGAAAGAAAAATTTATAATTATGTACTGTTGGTATTTAACACCAGAGAAATTGTCAAGAATGTATAAAGGTACCATCAAAATGAATGTTGGAAATGTAAATATAAAGAAGGAATTTATTACCATTTATGGTAGACATGTGACAAAGCAAAGAAATATTGGAATAGGATTCACATCTTAATATGGAGGATTCTTAAAATGAATATAAAGATAAAACGAGAGACCTTTTTTAGGCTTAATAGATAACTTGAAAAAAATATGGAACCTTGATGTTATATATGCTGACAGCAGTAACAATGCTTTATGCAGAAGGATACTTTGATTCTCACTATGGACAAGTGGCTGCAAAATTTGATGGAATTAGCAGAGATAGCTAAATTGACTGCTTTGATTAAAGAAAACAATTAATTTGTTTCTACTTGGAAACCACTTTTGGACTTGGTGCTTCAGGTAGAAAAAAATGAAATTTGATTTTGGATTTTGCTGATCAGATAGGTTTGCTATTATATATTCCCATTATCCTCATTTTTCCTTATATTTCTGTATTTTATATTTTGATAAACAAAAACATTTGAACAAAGTATAATATAACTTAATTTATTTCATGTGGCTGCTCAGTATATCTTTGACAGGTGTAGCACACAAGTTAATCATGAAGTATTTTGCTACCTTTTTCTCACCTTCCTAATTAGTTTTAAAGTGATCTATAGCAACATCATCCTCTGTATCTTCGCACCTGCTATATTTTCAATTTATTTCATGTATCTGATAACAAAAGCCTTTGTTTCCATGAATCAGTGCAAGGACTTGAGATAACACAGTGCAGGAGATATAAGGGATAGACCTAGTAAGATCCAAATCTCCAATTAGCCATAAAGCTCATTGGGTATTTACTTTCCTCTCTTGAATCATAAAGTATTGATGAAGATAAGATGAATTGTGTAAGCCATTACATTCTCTTGGAAAGAAGGAAATATCTATACTGATAAATGAACAGATAATGCACCTTGATATTATTAGATAATTTTAGATTTGGAGTTAATAGTCATAAAGGGATTGAGCTAATATTTTTAGATGAATGTTTTAAATTACATTGGTATATTCCTGGTACATTTAGTGGCCTCATTTTTTCTTCATTCTGCTAAGTAGAGCGCTCTGATTTTTAATATAAAATCTGGTTTCAACTTCTGTCTATTGTGCACATATGTGCTTTCAAGTCAAGTGTTGACTCGTGATTACTTCCTGGATTAGTCCCTGCATTCTCAAGGCAAGTTTTTTCAGAAGTGATTTGTCATTACCTGTCTCCTAGGGTTGACTGGTCATTTAGTTGGCTTTATGCCTAAGGTTGGACTAGAACTCATGTTCTCCTGGGTTCTGGTCTGAGGAGGCCTTAACTTGAGGCTTTACTCCAAACTAGCTTTCTGTTTTGACCTTAGTTTACATTGAATTTACTGTTTTTACATTTACGTGCATGCTTCACACTTGTCATGTCTTATTCATCAACAGCTTGCAATTCAAAAGGTTTGCTATCAATCAGTCCACTTACAAAGAAATACTTAACTTTTTAGCAACCTCTTAAGATATTTGACAGTGGAATGAATGTATGCAACTCCTCCTCCTCCTTATGTTGCCATGGAAGGAAAAGCTTGGTTTATCACTTATGAATTCCATTGTATTACATTTGTTTATAGAGTTTCTACACTTTTGTTCAGATATTCTGTTCTGTGGCAGCTTCTGAGTAGTTACAAAGAGGCTATTTTTGGTGATGGCACTCTAGTTATTATGGAAAGGCATTTCAGAAAAGCTCATCTTTTTGAACGTGAACATTGTACAATTTTATTCACCTAGCTCCTTACTGTTTTGATTTCTGAGCTGCTAACTAATTTCCTTCATCTGTTGAAGGAAACTTTTAATGATGCATTATATTATTTGTGATTTTCAGTTATGAATTTTCACATTTGTAACACTGTATTTGTATTTGATTACTTTTAATTGTATACTGTCCCAGGTGTTACCAGAGTAGCGGCCTTATAAGTCTACTACATTATGATGAGATGACATCTTGTTATGGTGGCAGGACATATGTCTCCAATAAAGCTAAGGGTTATGTTGGTAGAATCTCCCAAGCCAGACAAGCTTCAAATGAGACAATTGAACTAAGGACATCATTACTGCCATTATTATCAACATCATTACAGACATCAAAAATCATCTACCTAATTATGATACATATTAAATGAGTTTACATTCCTGATTTACAAATTCTCAAATCTCACATTTGCATGCTTTAGTGGAGATTGCTCCTGTTCAAAACTTTCAAAATTACTAAATTTTGATATAAGAAAGCCTTTTGGTATACTGGTTAAGGTACTAGGCTAGAAACTGTGAGACCCTGACTTCTAGCCTTGCGTTAAACACAAACCCAGCTGGGTGACCATGGGCCAGTCACCTCTTCCCAGCCCTAGCAAGGAGGCACTTCTGAAAATACTTGTCAGGAAAACTTCAGGGATTGGTCCAGTCAGTCGCTAGGAATCAATACCTGTGCCTTGAGGCACAAACAACAACAACAACAACAGAAGACTCTTACTGGAAATGAGAAAGGTGAAAAATCTAAGTTAGAGCTATAGATGTTTGAAACAAGTCACAATACTATTGTTCATATCATTTGTGTCATGATATCACGGTGCTGTGGGCATTACTTGCCTCTCCCTAAAAATGCCCAGTGAACTTTTAATGATGATTCGCCATGATGAATCAATTCTATCAAAAACTGCTGTGCAGTTAAGGTAAGAAAATTCTGCATGCAATACTTTAATTGAGTACATTAGCTCAATTCACACATGTAAATCAAAGCTAAGTAAAACTGCTATGCACTGACCGATTCTCAGGCATGTGTGATGGAAGAAATGATTGAACATTTCATAATTATATTTTTTTCTTCTATGGCACTACAAGCATGTTCCTACAATTGTGATAAGATTTTGTCATGCACCAGCAGTACTTTTATTAAGAGTTAGGCAACACATGCATTGCAGATTATTACCTTTCTAATATACATAGCATGTACATATACACATTCACACTTTCTTTGGTCTTTTTAAAACTCTTCCTGCTTTTCTATTAGAAAAAGGGGCTTTTCCAAATGGTCCAATAATCACAAGTTTAGGATCTTTTGTCCTGCACCTGTCCAAGCGTTACATCAAGGGACAAGAAGGCAGAAATTCCCTGCTGGGATTCTGTCTCCTCTACTGCATTTCTTTGAAAGTCTCACAGGCAGATGATATATAGGCTGATGCCCACTACATTGCTGAAAATACTCTTGTCAGGAAGGAAGAGGCTTTAATATTTTTGTCAATTAAGTTTTAAAAAGTAAAAAATTATGTATTTTTAATCATTGTTTAACTCTTCTTAAGTTTTAACTTTAAAAAATGACTAAAGCTTTATTCAGGTCTTGGACAAAAGAAAAAGCAGGATTCCGAAGATCAGCTTCCCATCTGGCTGCACAAAAAGACACTTGGACTTGAACTGCGAGTTTGCCTTTTGAGGGATTAAATTCCAATTTACATAATTCATCCCCCCCCTCTTCTGGCGAGAGAAGGGCATACAAAAAGAGAAAGTATGGAGGCAGGGGGGAAAAAGGACAACTGGGAAAAATATATTATTACATTTGGAATTGTGAATGAACTGAACATGGGCACTATATTATAATCCTAAAATTATATGGCATAAGAGACATCACCAGTAATCTGCTATTTAAAAAAATGATCTGTATCCATTATTCAGATAGAAAGTTGTTTTCTCCCCCTTGTACATAAATTTCTTCCATACTATTTGGCACTATTAATGTGATTTGTACACTGCCTTAAATGTGTAGAGTGATGTGTGTTTATAAATTGATTTAAATATATAGATATTACTAGGCCAACTATAGTTCAAGGGGCATTTTCATTGGGTTTGACACCCAAGAAAGTGTATTTGATTTCACCTGGACATTTATTTTTTTATTAGATTTGGATCCTGTCTTTATTACTTGATTAATAAGTAACTTTGATGACACTGGGAGTATAGAGACGTAGTTCAGTGTTGCACTCCTATTTCTAGTATCTTAGGTGAAAACAAAAGTAGGCCCTGGGCCAAAATATCCTGAGGTCCCTGGAATTGGCAACTTTAAATTTAAGCCAGTTTGGGTTTTTTTACTGACAACTGCCATTAAGGGCACTGTTTCTACTAACATCATATTTGTGGAACTCCCTGGATATAGCTGTGACTTCTGTAGCTATCTATCCCAGGTGGACAAGAGGTTGCAGAGGAAACAATGACAGATACTCACTACGAATCATTTCAAAGGGTTAGGAGTGGGTTAAAAAAGAAGAAGTAAGCTGAATTCTATGTTGCTTTGTGATGAAAGCACAATCTGGATACTAATTCAACATATTGTGTAATTGTAAGTCTTCATATATGTTCTAGGAAGAACAATAGAATAGGGGGGGGGGAAATCTCTCAATTGATTTATGGAATTGATATCGCAGAATATAGGAGATCCACATCTCTTGGATCAAAAGAAGTGCCATATTTCACTAAACATCCTTGCTTGCTGTAACTAATTTCCCTTTAGTGACCAGAAGAAAAAATTCCAAAATTTATAATTTATTGGGATCTTTCTTCAATCAATCTAAAGTTACAAACACATTATTTGGTATAGTGTAAACGTATAAAGTATAAAATTGTCCATATATCATTTTTCACTCATACAGAACCTCATATTCAGAATTTTATACTCAATTATTCACTCATAACAATATATACCAGATTTTATCTGTGCAATAATTATGTCTAGTAAGTCAAGTCTCTAATCTGGAATCTTGCATGAATACATTAAATCTATTCCTGATAAAAGTCAACAGTAGTTTGCTAAGGCCATTCTGGTTGTTTTCCCCATTAAAGGAATCAGATACCTGCCAACATATCTTTACATGCATATAATAATGTAAAGCTCTTGGAGTAGATGTAACTCAGTCTAGATTTCCAACAGTACTATTCTGGGTATCTTCTCTTATTTCAATTCAACAATTCACTCAGAAACTGGTGTGATTCCACTGGAGTTGAAGGTCTCCATACATCAGCTGGTTTAGAAAGTCAATTTGGTGCATCAGTTAAGGTATCAGGCTAGAAACTAAGAGACATGAGTTCTAGTCTTGCTGTGGGCACAAAGCCAGCTGGAAGATTTTGGGCCAGTCACTCTCTCCAGCCCTAGTGTATACCTTGCCAAGGAAAACGCATATCAAGGCAGTCGCTAGGAATCAATCCTAGTCAAAGCCATTAAAACAAACCAAACAGACAACTACACCCCCACCTCCTGGTTTAAGCTTTAATTTTCCAGTGAGTCTCTGCTTAGTAATATTTTCTCTCCTCCTGGAAAACTAGTAGAATGTTCCTATGTCAATTCAGCTTCATGTGAAGCTCTGCAGACCAAAGAGTTATTAAGACTAGAGTTATGGTCTGACAATCGATGTGCAATTTAGCTATTCAGGGAGATCAGATTGACCTTGGTAACTTACACTGGAGGGATAATTCTTCACATCATCAACATTACATATTTGTATTCTCTGTCCAATATATTGTAGAATTTTCTTTGCGATACTTTAATGTCTTGCTGTCCATGATTTTGGAGGGAAGGTATAATGCTAACTCTTTTCAGAATGAACTTGCGTTTATGATTTTGAGGAAATCTAGCCCCTATGTTTTTCAATGTGCTTTTTATGGTAGCTCATATCCATACCCTCATAATTCCAGTTCTTGTTAGAAGTTTTACCTGTTCCAAGAATGATTTTATATGATTGGAACTTAAACATTTCTAAAAGTGTGGCAAAATTTCTTAAACTGTCATTACTTTATCCTAGAAAATACTGTTTTTGCCTTCAGGATTTTAAAATAAATTTAAAAATTGTGTCTTGGATTGTTTTAGGAATTTTAGTTACATGTGGTTAATTACAGATTGTAATAAATTTATGCCGACAGCCTTAGTGGCCTTTAAAGGTTGGGCTACAATCCCTACTATGGAAATGAGTTACTCATGAAAGTACTAATTACATCATAAGTCCAAAACTTTCAGAGATGCCCAGTTCCATATTCTTTCACATTAGGGAGGGAAGAATGAACATCTCCAGCATTTCAGTTCATTTCAATTTTTTAGCTTTTTAATTTAAAGTGTAATACATTTGTGGGACTTATGTTGTTAGTCTTTTTTGTTAATTTTTGTTTCAATTAACACCTTAATGTCCATATAGCAAGGTCAACCAATACAGTATGCTAAACCCTTACATTCCCAAAAAGGAAAAATTGAACCATTCTTCAAATGAAAGAAAGTGGAGTCAAAAGTTTTTATTCCTTTTCTGATCAAAATTGGAATTCAATCACATACAATATAAGGTAGAGTTACCAGGTTGCAACAACCTGGATAGCCACCAGACAGATTCACTTTTTTAAAGTAGATCAAATGTAAAGTAAAAACAAATGCTACATTTAGGACAGATGAGCCTGAGCATCCATTCTTGTCATCTTTAAGCATCTGTTGTAAAAGAGCAAATGTGTTTTTAATTCAGTTCAACTACACTGAAATGGTGATGTTTGACTTCATTCACCATGTTAATTGCTTAAATATTTAGTTTGTTACCAAATGATCAAGCAATAAATCAATTCAATGTTAAGTCTCTTACAGATCTGAAGAAAAGTCTCATTTTAAAGATGTTGAAGAAGAGGAAGACTCCGTAGTCTACTCATGTATGAGATAGAAATCAACAGTCTATCCTTTCAACATGTTGCAGAAATCTGGGTAACAATTATGCTGAGAACCTCTAAATGTCTTCCATTGAGTTCCATGAAGTCTCAAATACAAATCTGAACATATGGAGACCCGTTGGACTATAGATATTATTCAAGCTGTGGTGCTAGAACACATGAGATATGTACATGGAAAAGGATATGAGATGGAAAAAATCTGGATGTTTAATCCTTCCCTCCTTACTCATTAATATTAATAGCTCATTAAATAGTCTTATGAATATAAAACAGTGTATGTGTTTGGTGTATGTTTGAAAACATGGATTCATAAACAATAAATCAGATCAGCAATATCTTTAAAAATAGGTAATACACTACAAATAGCAACAGCTTCCTGTACTACAAACATGTAATGCTTTTCAAGAGGAAACTGGCATGGTGTGTTGCAAACCATCATATTTATAAGAAGGTCTCTGACTCTACATATGACACTGACAGTGAATGCTTCGTTTAGAAGTATGTTCACTTGTTAGGAGGACATATGTGAGTTGAACATGATAGAAAATGGGATGGTGGTGGAGGTGGGTAAAGGCAGAGCCATTTTGGAAACACATTGTGTTGGGAAATTTGAAATGTTATGACTGGTGACGTAAGCCACAGAAATCTTTTTGTAACTAACCTAGTTCCAGAAATTGAGTTATTATTATAGTATAAGCTCCATAAGGTGTCCTGAACTCCGTGCTACAATTTTTCTCAAAAACCCAACAATGCTCATGGAGGAACATGCTATCAATATTTAGATGCCTTGTTAGTTGATCTTTTTTACTAGTCCTAGAATCACAGGCAGCACACTTTAAATACCAACTGCTTGAGAGTTGTAGAAAAGATCTATTGTTCTCCTGTTCATGCTTGTGAGATTCCTGTATGCATCTGACTAGCTATTGTATGACAAAGAATACTGGACTAAATAAAACGTTAGCCTGGTCTAGCAGGGGCCTTCTTATATTTTTAGTGTTATTCCATTCTAGTTTAGTATTGTCCGTTAACTGTGATTAGCTGTTTGGGATTTAATTAGTATCCAGACGAATCGGGCTCACTTCTGTGACATTAGTACAGTTTTAGTTTACTTTATTGTCATTGTGCCTTGTACGAAATTAAATGTGATCTTCAGTGTATAATGACAGTTCGGGTTGTGGTTGTTAAGGAATCATGTGCAGTCATTAAGCACAACATCAGGTGGTGGCTGGTTTCCTTATTGACTTATTGGAAGCTGGCAGTGAAGATCACAAGTGGTGATGATGCAACTGTGGGAAGTTATGACCACTGTAAATGTGTGCTGGTTGCCAAGTGCCCCAATCATGAGCCTATGACCGTAGGGACACTGCGACAGCCACAACTTCAAAGTCCAGCCATAAGTCTTCTTGTTGAGCACTGTTCTAACTTTGAATAGTTGCTGAACAAGAAGTCACTAAGTGAGGACTACCTGTATAGTCAAAAGCTCTTCCTTGTCTTTCATGGTTGACAAAGCATAATGATATCCCTGATGACAACAATCGGACCAAACACTTGGTGGGCTCCGTAGTTCCCTGGGATTTCTGGCCTGCTGGCAGAACCATGTCTTTGTGCTTTTGAAAGAATGTTGTGGGGGGCAACCTTATTATGTCTGCAAGGGTGATGTTCCACATATATCTTCAATTCCTCTGCACGACATCCTCTCTTTCTCTTCCTGTCCCTCCATTTTCTCCACCATCTCCTCCTTCCTGCAGGCTAGTAATCCATGGCTCCTCCAGGAACATGTATTTTATGAAAACATATAAAATTGTCTTTAATAGCCTTTTCACATTTCAATCCAATTTGTAACAAGGCTTGCCGACTATAGATGCCCCTTGACCCACAGGGTTCATCCCTATCCGCAGCCATCTGGAATGGCAGTTGGAACTAACTTAACTTCATTAAGCTCCTCTGTGTGTTCTCCTTCTAGAGATGTCAAAGGATGATGTTGTGGCCAGCTTTTCCAAAGGCTAAATAAAGGCTTGCCAACTATAGATGCCCCTTGACCACACTATATACTGAAAAAAATGATTGTCCAGCTGCAGCATCCATGTGCACATCCATGTTGTCTCCTAGGTGTTACTTCAGACCAATGGTGGGTTGCAGGCGGCATGCCCCGGTACGAGCGTACCGGATCCTGCCCGGAGCACCGGGTATTGTTCCGGTACACTGCTCCGGAGGGCCCACCTGCCCGCCTGCACTCCTTACCTGTGCTTTAAGCTTTTGGCGCTTCCACTCATGTGCATGGCGCATATGACACCTGTGCGACGCTCCGCCGAGCAGCTGGAGCATCACAGGTTTGCGGAAGCATCATTTGACATTACAACGCATGCGCACGCTGCACATATCCATGTGGGTGACTCCGGGGCTGTTCCAACTGTACCGGTTGGAACGGAATCTGGAACGTCAGACATTCAAACTTTTCTATATCTTCTCAGAAAGACATTAAATTTGCCAGGACTTACTAACACCTTTTGTATATTTTCTTAAGAATGGAAAGTAGATGAGTTCTTTGAAAGCCTTTAACTCTGATTCATTTACAGTACAGTGGTACTTTTTCAAAAGATATCCCATTATTGTTCTTACTGTTGAAAAGAACACTATAGTATTTCATTTTGATCAAATGATTATTAGGCAGATTAAACATAACCATTTAGTATGTAAATAAATAGAAAGACATGTAACCTAAGGTAAGGATGAAACTCCAAATTACGCTTGAATCCTGGTGATTATATGGACATAATCATGCAATTTGTTTGAAACCATTACATAACTTATTTGTGTTACCATCTTCAATAATGTTTTTCAACTTTCCAGTCTTGAGTATAGCCCTAGTTTTCCCTGATTATCTTCATCCCAAAACTAACCATAAGTCACAATGATTACTAGATTTCCAAATACAAAGTCATCTGATTGATCAGCAATGTTCACATGGTGTGTATCTGTGGGTCTGTCTGTCTGTCTGTCTGTCAAAATTGGTAAGATTTTATCAAAATTGGTAATAAAATATCACAACGCAAGCTCCAACTTTTAGCAGATATACAAAAGGGGTGGATGATGGGGCCTGCAATCTTATGCCCTCACTACTTCTTCACAATCATTTGCTCCAGATTCCATTACGTTTCACCCTCGCTGTCTGTTCATTTGCAGCCTCATTTGCCTTCTTCTGGGGCTTTGAAACATCTGTGCCTGGCCAGGCACTAGACCCTGCATTGCCTCGTACCCTAGAGTCTTACTTTTACATCAAACTCAAAAGTTAATTAAAGTATGAGTCAGTGATTACAATTTTATTTGGTGAATCATGTTTATCCAACCTGCCTGTGACTAATAGTTTTCCTTGCTATTTGTTTGCATGTGGTTAGTTTGTATATGTTTGAATAAGTAAAAGCAAGGGAGGAAATAACATTCTAGTTATGCTTTTTTCCTTCTACAAAAAAAGATGTGTGGGGTGAGATGGGATAGGATGTGGTGGGGTGATAAAACTGTACAAGCCAGTGACTGAACCAGGGCATGCATTTTTTTCCCCCGAGGCAAAGAAAAACCAGCCTCTCTTTTCAGCTCCTTTTCATTTCTTAGAATCTATGCAACCTCTAAAAGTTTTCACTGACAAATTGAAACAGGAAAAGATTGATGGTTTGAAGGTGGGATAGTAGAGCATATTTGCATCTTTCTTTGTGCATGCACAACACTCAGAGAGATTCATCCTAAAGCCTCAGAAAGAACATCTTGCCTACTTGTGTGGTTTTGCAGAATGGGGGATGGGGAAATAAAGAGCGGATGTGGCAAAGTGATCAGGTGGTTATGAGCTGCTTATTGAAGACTGATTAATGGAACATCAGCAAAGAGCTTTTTTATATTTCACCAATAAAAATGCCTATTAACATAATGTTGCAGGAAGGCCTGGTAAGAGCATAGTTCTGAATGTGCTTTGCATGTAAAGATCTCAGTTAAACATTTCTTCAGATGTTCAGACAACATTTTCAGGACAGACTGAGAAGAAAGCCTATGCAAATCTCAGAAGACGGCAGAATAGGAATACAAATCAAATAGACAAAAAATGGTAAGAGAACATCCATGAACTCTAGATGAGTCCATATTGCCAGGACCAGATGGATTACATCCCAGGGTTCTGAAAGAGCTGGCAGACGTGATAACTTCTGGAAACCACCGGAGGAAAAAGAGCTAATGTAATTCAAATCTTCAGGAAAAAAAATGAATCCAGGAATCTACAGACCAATCAATCAGACATCAATACTTGGCAAAAACCTGGAAAAGATAATCAAGTAGAATAATCAAGCAGGATAATAAAGCGAGATTTGTGAGCACCTAAAAAGATGCAAAGCTATTTCCAGAAACCCACGAGGGTTTGTTAAAAACAGATCATATCAGACAATCTTTATTGCTTTCTTTGACAAATGGACTAAATTAGTGGATCAGGGAAATACTGTGGACAAGATTTTCTTAGACTTCTGTAAAGCATTTGGCAAGGTAGATCAAAGCCTACTTTTGGGTATGATAGAAAATTTGGGATATTTTTACCAGATGGATTTGCAACTAGCTGACCAACTGCACTCAACATCTAATCCTCAATGGAACTACATCTTAAATGGAGAGAAGTATGCAGTGGGGTAAACCTCAAGGTTTTTATTTTCTTCAATACTTTCATGAATGGATTAGATGAGGGGATAGAAGGGGAACACATCAAATTTGCAGTTGACTGTAAAGCTGGGGTGAGGGGTGAGGGTGAGAAATAGCCAACTTCAAAAGATAGGGTCCAGGTGCAAAAGAATTTTGACAAGCACTGGCCTTATCCAACTTAATGTAATTCAGCGGTGAGAAAAATAAGATCTTATGCTTAGTCAAGAATAACCAAATGCACGGTATAGAATGGGTGCAATGTGCTGAAGCCACCAATGCAATCCTAGGCTGCATCAACAAACAATAGTATTGTTTTATTCAACACTGATATGACCGCACTTGGAATACTGTGTTCAATTCTGGTCCACAATATAAAAAAGGATGTTAAGACCTCGAAAGAATGCAAAGAAGAGCAACAAAGGTGATAAGTACTCTGGAGGTGAAACCATACAATGAATTGTATGAACCATACAATGGTTGTCTAGTTTAAAGAAGAGAAATACTACGGGTGACATAATAACAGTCTTCCTATATTTGATGAGCTATTACAGAGACCTCAAAAGACCCTGAGGAGTGGAAGATTACTTGAGTACTTAGAGTACCCATTACTCAAGGAGAAGGTTATTAAAAAGAGATCCAAGCTAGAAACAGAAATTTCCTGACAATGAGAACAATTCATCAATGGAATGGTTTGCCTCCAGAAGTTTGTCATTGGAGGTTTCAAAGAAGAGCTTGGATAATCATTGTCCAGAATGGTGTACGGTCCTTGCTCAAGCAGGAAGTTGACTAAAAGACCTCCAATGCCCTTTCCAACCATGTTATTCTATATTTTATGTTCTAAGAGCAAATCATGTGGCTGCAATGGATGATTTGGTAAAAGCTGCAGGCAGCTTTTCTATTGCAGCATGGATCACAGCATGTCAGCATGACTTTTGCCAATGCCTGCTTGATGTTTCCTGTTGAAAGCCACTTCCTCAGAGGAAGGCATGGAATCCAGATTATTTTTTTTATTTCTTCAATTTATGTAGCTACTCAACAAAACAACACTTGACAACTACAGCAGGTAAAAACAATAGACAGCATAATATAAAATACAATCTTACATATAACTGCAGAAAGTCCAATTAGACTACACCAAGTGGCATATCATAGGCTCCCACTACTAATAATCTTTCCTTTAAAGAGGAAAGACTATTTCCTGCTTACACAACCATGTATGTAGAATCTTCCAAAAGGCCTGCAGGGTTAGGGATAATCTATTCTCAAGGTATTCTATAGGGACAGCAAGCAAAACGATGCCATTTGAGGTCATTCTTTGTAACCCAACATGAAATGCAGCATGCATTTTTTGCTGGATGGAATTGGACATGTAGAAACAGTCTGCAAATAAACTGGCCCTATGCCATGAAGAGCTTAAAGGTAAGAATCAGCATGGAGCACAGGTATAATATGTGCACAACAAGGTGTATTGTTAAGAGCCCATGCTGCCTCATTCTGCCACTAACTGCCTCTTCTTAATATTCTCCAAGGACAGCTCCCACACCGACCATGTTGTAGTAATCAATGAGAGGTGGATAAGGCTTCAGTTACCTGAGAGTAGAACTCCCCGGTTCCAGGAAAGGGTGAAACTGTGGCACAAGATAAGGGGAGTGTTGCTTTTTGGTTGGCAGATGGGAGTTATTAATTAACAAGCAAAGAAATACCATTGTTTGAAAGAAATATTTAACAACTGTGATGTCTATTTTGTTGTTTAGATTTGTTGATCATTGGGAAACATTTTATATAAGAACAACGGTCTTAGAACTCTTAAATGCTAAAAGATTTATAATGTCTTAAAGTTTCTGGGCTGGAATCCATTTAATCTGAGGAGGTAGACTGCAGTTCATGCAAGCTAATGCTAATGGATTTGTCTTTAAGATGCCAACATATTTTCTTACTTTTTGCTGCAACAGGATTATGCAGCTATTATTCTGGGAGCTGAGGTGGGGAGGGAGAAGAAAATAGTCTCCTCTTGAATGTTGCAGCATTTGTGGTTGATGCTCTTGACTCTTTGTGACCTGATGGATATCATTTTGTCAGGATTATCTGTCTATAGATTAATTCTTTTTTAAAATATTTTTATTAAAGGTTTTAATTATAGTAGTAAAAGGAAATACAAATTAAACTCAGGGGGAAAAAATAAAAAGTGCAAGGAAAGAGAAAGAAAAAACCATAAAGAACTGACTTCTCTTCTGCATCACAGCAAATAAAAACAAATTTAATATAATAATTTAATAATTCCCTATAAGGTTACAAACAATTCTCCTCTTTCCATAACCCGTCCCTTATTTATATGCAAATCCACAAATAATCAACTTTTCAGTTATGATGTCAGCAAAAAGTCTTTAAGGCGTTACCAGAGCTTTAGAAAAACACGTTTCATTTTATCTTTGACTAAATAAACCAACTTTATATTTCTTCCTCTTCTTTAAATCCTGATTCATTCACATATTATTGTAAGATTTGGTTTCTCTTCAATTTTTCTTCTTTTTTATTGCAGAAGCTTCTTTGAAGCTTTAGAAACCTCTTTTTTTTAAAAACATCCAATAAAAAGTCATTATCCAGGTCATTGTCTTGGTTTCCCATTTGTATTTCCACTTTGATTTTCAAAACTTTAACAAGCTCCTTTTGTTATCCAGGAAAAAAATCCTTATCAGTGTCTTTTGGCTTGTTATTTGTATTTCCACTTTGACTGCCTTCTCTACTTTGTAATCCACACTTTTTAATTATCTAGTATTTTCAGTTCAAGAATTTTTGTAACAGATTTAATGTCTTTAGGAGATAGTCCATCCAAATGTCATTGCTGATATTTTTGGCATTCTAGCTACTAAAATCTGGCCTCATTCTTTGAAAATCTCCTGAAGCATTTCTAATATGATAGCATTTTTGTCATTTTGTAAATCTTCACATTAGCCACAAATCAAACTTGTTTTCATTTTCCTTTTTCTGCCTAGAATAATCCACTGAATGACCAATTTTTGAAATTATAAAATCTCAATCTCTGTAGTAACTAAAGATAGAGAAAACATTTTGATTCCCACAAAATGGTGTTTATTTGTTTCCAAAATAATTTAGTAAAAAGACTCAGTATTCCAAAATTGTCTTGAACTTTAATTCAAGGCAAGGAAATTGATTACTAAGGATGTCTCTAGATGACATGGATTGCCCTGTTACCCTATAAAATCCACACAATTCATGTCATTCTCATGAATAAACCTCAGCATGTTGAAGAAATGTAAAAAAAAAAAAAAAAAACCCAGCATCTCTGACTGATGGTGCTAGCAGCCCTGTAATGAACACTCCAGATCTAGACCCATATAATCTCCAGGTTTCAGAAGAAGCACATTTCTCAAATATCAGTTACCTGGAAGTTATTGTTGGTGATATATTTTCTTGTATCTATATCTTGCCCATCAGCTTTCCAGGGCATTTGTTTAACCAATTAATTGGTTTGCAGTGACTCTGCCAAGCAGATAGCCTGTTTCGGTGCTTTATACAAAGGACAAGACACCTCCACCTCCACATTCTATATTTTGTCAATTGGATTTTATACACAGCTACATTGGCAATATCCAGTGGTCAAGTTTAGGGGGCTAGGATAACCATGGGTCAGCTATAGCTATAGCTTTGATAGTCAATTTATTTTCAAGTAGTCCTCAACATATGACCATAATTGAGCCCAAAACTTATACTGCTAAATGAGACAGTTATTAAGTAAGTTTTGCCCCATTTTACAATCTTTCTTGCCATAGTTGTTAAGTGAATCATTGTAGTAGTTAACATGATTGTTAAGTGAATTTGACTTCCCCATTGAGTTTGTTACAAGGTCGCATGGCCTCAGGACACTGCAACTTTAATAAAAAAATGAGTCAGTTGCCAAGTGTCTGCATTTTTATCACATAACTAGGGATGCTGCAATGGTTGTAAGTGTGAAAAATGGTCATAAGTCACTTTTTCCCAGTGCTGTTGTAATTTCCAACAGCAACTAAACCAAACTGTTGTAAATCTACATGTATTTAACCAGAGCTTAGAAATTAAGATGTTGCTGCACTTCCATTCTCGTCTACTAAAAGCTGCTGGCAGCTTTAATTCAATAGTTTCTGGAGAGCTACAAGTCTCTTACCCCTAAGTCAATGGTGGGTTGCAGGCGGTACGCCCCGGTACGGATGTACCGGATTGTGCTCGGAGCACTGGGTACCATTCCGGTACGGTGCTCCGGAGGGCCCACCCACACCCCGCATGTCTTACTTGTGCTTTAAGCTTTTGGCACTTCCACGCATGCACATGGCACATACGGCACCTGCACAATGCTCCGCTGAGCAGTTGGAGTATCGCGGAGGCTTACGGAAGCTTCGCAGGCAAGTACGACACATGTGCACGCCGCACACGTACACGTACCGGTTGAAACGTAATCCGGAACCCACCACTGCCCTAAGTGTACAAACCATTTACAGGATGGCCTACCTGAGGTTCCCCAAATGTATGGAGCTTCATCTCTTATAACTCCTAGATAGTCCTCTTGACCACAGTGGCTGAAATTATAGATGGTTGAGCAGGCTGCTCGTGTCAAATAAAAAAACAAATGTAGCAAAAAGTATGTGCATTATGATATAACTATAAAATTGAAAATTCACTAGCTAAAACTAAAGTATGCAGTGATAGGCCTGGACTACATTTCTTATTCTCAGCCAAGACAACTCCATCATCAAGAAGCTATGGGGAAAAACAGAGTCATGACTCACCGAAATTCAACAGTCACATCATGCTTCTTCCAGCGGTATAGCAATGTGTGACTAATTTCTGACTAATCATTTTTTCTGTCTCCCAGGAGACGGTAAGTTTCCAGGGTTTGGCAGCTACTCAATTTGAATTGAACTGAGCAGCTGTAATAGGAGGGGGAAGTCCCCCCAAAAATGACTGGGGTGAGATGTGAAGGTGGGTGGCAACCATTTTGATTCTTAGAAACTTTCAGAGCTTATATTTCTCAAGCGGTTATTTCAGTTTCAGTGGTGGTGGTTTAAATCCTTAACACTTTTTAGCTCCTGCTCTGTTAACACTAAGAAAAGTTTTAAAAAGTCAAGAATATGTTTTCTAAATGTTAAAGATACAAACAAAAATCAACCAGTGAAAACTTAGGTTTTTCAAACCCAGGTAGTTATGTCAAAAATGGTAAAACAAAAAGCAATGATCAATAACATCTTTTTTTTTAATCCAAACTATTTTTTAAAAAAAAACTTCAGGTGTCATCCACACTTGGACAATATATATGCCGCTGAATCCCTTTGATTTAGAGGAAACTAGCTTGAACATTATTTAATACAATAAAAATAAGAAGAAAAACATTGCTAATGTTATCAGGATAGTCAAAACATTTATTGAATCTTATCATTCATTTGTTTTGGCAGTTTTCCCTATTCTACTGCTTTCTGTTGGCTGCTAAATGCTATTTATTTAATTCCATTAATGGACATAACTCAATAGAAGTTTAACTGGCTAATTTTCATATGCTAATTGGACATTTACAGAGAAGCATTTTTTCCCTTCACAGACTACAAAAAATGTTTCCTTTTAACTAAATTCTAATATAGCCTTAGATATGTGGAATTATGGAACTGTATGGGAGCAATTTGGTCTAGTGTTTAAAGCTTTGCTGGCTGAGGAACTCTGGGGGTTGAAGTCCACAAGTCTTAAAGTTGCCAAGGTTGGAGTCCTCCGCTTTACAGGACTGGTCTAGAAACTAGGATGAATTTGGGTCAGTCACTCTCCCTCAGCCCAATCTACTTAACAGAAAATAGAAGGAGGGAGGAGTGTTATGTTTGTTTATCATCTTCAATTATTTATAAAAGTAATAAAAGTGGAGAAAGAAAGAAAGAGAAAGAAAGAAAGAAAGAAAGAAAGAAAGAAAGAAAGAAAGAAAGAAAGAGGAAGGAAGAATAGAATAGAATTCTTTATTGGTCAAGTGTGATTGGACACACAAGGAATTTGTCTTTGGTGTGTATGTTCTCAGTGTACATAAATAAAAATAGAATACATTCATCAAGAATCATAAGATACAACACTTAAGTGATAGTCATAGGTTACTAATAAGCAATCAAATCATACTAGGAAACAAATGAAACTATAAATTGTAAAGATACAAGCAACATGGTTATAGTCATGTGGGAAGAAATAGATACTAGGAAGGATGAGAAGAATAATAGTAATACAGTCTTAATAAATAATTTGACTTCAGAAGAAAGAAAGAAAGAAAGAAAGAAAAAGAAAGAAAGAAAGGAAGGAAGAAAGAAAGAAAGAAAGAAAGAAAGAAAGAAAGAAAGAAAGAAAGAAAGAAAGAAAGAGAAAGCTGTATTTCAGAACATCTAGTGAGTACCAGGTTATTGATAGATGTCCTGGAATTAATATTCAAAAGCTTCTATGCATATATGCTGTATTTTCCCTGTATTTTCAATGGTGTGTGTGTGTGTGTGTGTGTGTGCGCCAGAAAGAATGGAAATGTTTTGGAAAATCCTCGGGGGAAAAAAGATTGTGTTTGCATGATTTTTCTTCCTATATCTGACTTTAAAGATCAACAGCCAAGGACTTGAAATTGTTGGCCATTTCTGGGCTGGATGTGCTTTTTCATCTAATTCTTCACCTGTCCTGCTCAACCTATCTCTTCCATACTAGAAAATGGCTACTTGAAAGGCACTAAATAGAATTTCCCAGAGCATATCCAATTCAATAGCTGCCTGGCTTTTCTTCTCCAAGAACTTTATAGAGGATCTGTGAAATGCTCTAAAGTCTGCTACCGTTTTGCTTTGCTACTGGTTTGCTTCGTGTGTGCATGCACTACTATGCAGTGCTGAAAAAGGGAGATTAAGAAGCCTTTTCTGAGTCTGCAAAGGTAAATAGAAGAGTGAAGTGGGGGGAATACATGATTTAGATTCGCTAGGAAGCAGGATTTCCTGCTTTCTAGCGAATATAAATTGCATGGCACAGATGATTGCCACACATATGATTGTGGGAACTACTGGTTCAGGCAAACCAGTAGCATTTTTTACTACCAGTTTGGGAGAACTGGTCTAAACCAATAGCATTTCACCCCTGGTCTGTTCTGAATAATGGATTTCACAATCTGAGGTACACTGGTTATGTTGATTGGTTGATGGGCCATCAAATAATTGTCAACTCTTAGTTATTACATAGATACATTTTCTCCATCACACTGGTTATGTTGTTTGATAAAAACAAACAAACCTCCAGTCTTGTTCCATTAAAATTATGGGCATAGGCTGAGTTTCCAAATGGCAAGGGAAAGCATTCACTTTCTGGTAGATTTATATAGCTAATCATTCTTCCTGGAGTTTGAGGCATCATACATAGAACTCCCTTCTCCAGTCCCACCTCCCCAACAGAATTTTAAAAGAGAATAGAAGAATCTGACTAATCCAAAGTTTGAAAGTGGATTTGAATCTTGGTCTTATTCAACATCTTAACTACTCTACTATTACAGGTAATATTAATGAATGTAAGTCCTCAACTTACAACAGTACATTTAGTGACCATTTAAAGTTATAAAGCACTGAAAAAAGTGACCCATGATCTTTTTCACACTTACGACTCTTGCAACTTCCCCATGATCATATGATCAAAACTTCAGATGCTTGGCAACTGACTCATATTTATGGGAGTTGAAGTGTTCCCACTCATGTGATCAACTTTTCTGACTTCCTGACAAGCAAAATCAGTTTCACATAACACCCATGTTACTAACTTAACAGCAGAAATGATTAACTGTGGCGAGAAAGTAATCAAAATGAGGCAAAACTCATTAATAACAGTCTCACCTATACATCCATGACTTCAAAAATATTGAACTACATATCCAACTTTATTCAATCTTTATACAGTCAAAATAGCAGGGTATTTTTTCCCTTCCATTCAATAGTGTCCAAGTCTCAGAACAAGCCCCTGCTGATTTCTTGGCAAGGCTTTTCAGAAATCGGTTGCCATTGCCTTCTTTCCAAGGCTGAGAGAAAGCGACTGGCTCAAGGACTCCTGGCTGGCTTCAAGTCTGAGGCAGGACTAGAACCCACAGTCTCTTGGTTTCTAGCCTGATATATTAACCTTTAAATCAAATTGAACCAAACTATACCAAAGTACCACAAAGTGAAATCTAATTAGACTCTGATAAAATCTGAAACAAGTATATCTATTCTCTGTAAAAGTGGCAAATAAAACAAAAAAACTAAACAAGGGGAGGAC
Organism: Thamnophis sirtalis; assembly: GCF_051295495.1. NCBI lineage: Eukaryota > Metazoa > Chordata > Lepidosauria > Squamata > Natricidae > Thamnophis > Thamnophis sirtalis. Next base: position 98,848,414 of record NW_028261384.1, read on the forward strand.
CTCAGAAAAGCCACAAAAGAACTGAAAGATAAGTATTATTTGGGGGCATGGTATGAAAAACTGAAGGCCAAGAGGAAAGTAGAATGCAGTAGGGGCGTGCATAAGCACACCAGCATGCCTAACTTCCCTGTCCTACTGTCCCCATTTATTTGTCCCCATTTCCTGTGCTCTTATTCATGTTTATTCTTATTCCTATTATCTTGTACATGACTGACAAACTAAATTAAACAAACAAACAAATAAACAAACAAATTTGGAAAAGAGATTGGCTTGTTATTTCCATTTTTTTTATCATGTTCTTCTACTGCTGTGGTGGATGAATTCAAAAGAGAATGGTTTGAATCATGACTTTGTAGTGTTTTGATTTCAGGACGAAAAAAAGAGAAAGAAAATTAAATGCAGTCTAGGCAATTCCTGTTTCCTCTTAAAAAAAAAAAGAATGTTTCCAGAGGCAGAATTTTGTGGCAGGAAACAGTGACCTCTGCTGATCAGTAGTGAGAACTACAGGTCTTCATAAATTTACGCTGAAGATAATTTTCTTCTGCGTTCCCTTTTCTGCTCCTTCAGCAGGAACCATCCAATTAGATCTCCCTCTGTCAATGGTACAAATTATCTATATGGAAACTAGTTGTACTATGCTCAGTGCACTTATTGAGTAAAGACAGCTAAGGGCAGGCTTGCATTTTTAAATTAGTTTTTCTCTTTACATATTTACTCTCCCCACCCTATTCCCACCCCTCCCCCTTCTTGGAGAAGGAGCCGATTGAGAATTGCTAGTGACAGGCAGGCAGATCATAAAACTGCTCAGATTGTACAAATGAAGGATTTCCCAGCTATAAGATAGGGAACTCTTCCATGAACTAAATTAGCCTCTGGAGCTTTGACAATACTGGAAAAGATTACCCTGGAAAAGATTACTCAATTTAGTAACTTCAAGATTGTAAACTTCAATTCCCAGAGTACCTCATCAGTCATATGGGCTAGAGAATTCTGGGAGTTAAAGTCCCCACATCTTAAAATAGCCATGGTTGAAAAATACTACTTTCGCAGTCTCTTTTTTTCCCCAATGACCTTCTTTAAAATGCCCCTTATTTCTTGAAGGGCTCTTGAACATGGGAAAAACAAAAACAAAATATGCCTAAATTGAAAGAAAACACCGCCAAAGTAAGCAAAAGTTCAACCAAATGTTTGGTCCTATTTTAGTAGTTCAGTATTTCCCAACCTTGGGAAAGCATCCCTGTTTAAAGTGATCTCCATCCTTTGAGGATAGGATGGATTAGAGATTTCTGTCCAGATTGCTATGACAACTTTGCTAGATAATTTGCTGAAAAAGTCAAAACTAGACATCCTGCTTAATGGAAACATCACCAGAAACTGGAATAATGTCTTGGGAGGTAAAGTGGCATTTTAAACAAATCTGATTAGTATGGTCCTCGCAATATAATCCTTTATAACCAGTAATTGATATTTTTATTTCAGTCAGTGAGTAATGGCAATCAGATGTTAACTTATGTCTTGCTTTGAAAGTGGAACTATATAGCAAAACTTAGTTAGCAAGAAGCGGGAATCTGGCTGGTCAGCTCAAAGAATTTGTTTATAAATCCAGTATGCCCTTGATACAGTATGCCCTGGATATTCTACTATATGAGGGTAAATGAACAAACCTTTAAGATCTCTATAGAACCAACAATATAATAATAATAATAAAAGGCAGATCAAGGTATTTTCTGAACTCTGGCTTTCAAAACAGCCAACAGCATTGAATTGGTCTAAAGATCTTTTCAATTTGGAAACCCAGATAAAATTTAATCATATTGCATATCTAAACAGGGAATACAGTAGAAATGGACGTCCAGGGGTGAAATTTGACTGGTTCTATCTAGTTCATGTGAAGCAGTAGCCCTAGCGGCGGGAGGTTCCTCCTACCCACCTGTATGTCATCACATCCCATTTTTGAAGCTTCGTGCATGCGCGGAAGGTCCTGTGCATGCATGGAGGTGATGCACGCACCCACATTTGTGAATCAGTAGCGAAGGTAAATTGATTTCACCCAGGGGTGGGTTCCTGCCAGTTCTAACCTCTACAAATCTACCATGCCGTTTAGAACTGGTTCCAGCTCCCTCCCCTCGCCCGTACGCACCATGCTTGCCCCGCCCACCACTCACTGACTCACCAATTACCCCGCCCACCTCTAAGAGTCCTGTCAAACCTTAAAGTTTTAAAACTGTCAAGTTTGAACATCCCTGCGGGTTTTTTTCTAAAGGGTTAGGGGTGCAAGGGTGTTGTAACTTGACAGCTTTAAGACTTGCACACTTCAATGCCAGAATTCCTGAGCCAACATGACTGGAGGAGGAATTCTGGGAGTTGAAGTCCACAAGTCTTAAAGCTGTCAAGTTTGAACACCCCTGGACATTTTTTCCTAAAGAGTTAGGGGTGTAAGGTCTTGTAACTTGACAGCTTTAAGACTTGCATGCTTCAAATGCCAGAGTTTCTGAGCCAACATTTTGGTTGCTAAGTAAGAGCGTTGTTAAGTGAGTTTCACCACATTTTACAAGTTGGCCACACCCACCCAGTCACATGATTGCTGCCAAGCCATTTCCACAAGGCCGGCCACACTTACATAAGAGGTTCTAAAAAAATTTGAAACCCACCACTTATTTCACTCCTGGACAAGTCTATTGAAGTAGTTACTGTACTGATATTACTCAATGAGAAATAAATACATAAAACTCTTAGCCTCAAATTTTTATATATTCAAGGTAAAAAGAACTTCTAGTCTCTCTCCCTCTCCCTCACCCCCCAATTTTTTAAAAATAATTCGAAATGGAAAGTAAATAATTTTCACGTTAATATTATTAAGCCTCTCTCCAACTTGGTATCCTCCTGTGATTTCTTCTCTGCAAGAAAAAGGATTACAGTGTTAAATGACTAATTTGCTACAAATCTTCCAAACCCTTTTTCCTTTTATTTTTGATAGTTTCATTTTTATATACATATTTCTCCATGCATCATAGTATCTAGCTAACACTAACAGCAAAACATTTGGATTCTCAATTAACAACATGCATTGTTTGTATACAAAATTGTATACAATCCCCAGCCAACACATTCTAATCCCCAATCAACATCTAACATCATCACAAGTATTCTTTATACACACACCTATAAGTACATTAAATAATCAATAAGTCTGTTACATGTGTATCTTACTGACTGCTCAATGATGAATCAATTGTTGAGCATTTATTCCCCTGCAACTTTTTCATCATATGATGTTTTTACTGCATTTAGCAGCCAACCTTCAACTCCACCTTCAATTAAAAAAATTAATTGAGATCTACTGAATTTATTATACACTTTCTCCAAGCCATCAAATTTATAATACTTTCTTCCTTGCAATCCTACATATCTCAGTGACATGATGAAAAGCAAATACCTGACCTTCACAGGGAACTTAAAGTCACACCATTACTTCCTAAATTATGTTCAATGACACCTTTCATACCTTTTCAATCAGAATTGTGCCAAACATGTTCCCAGGCACACTTAACAAGCTAATCCCCCTCTTTGTACTCCTGCTGTCCTTTCTTTTGTAATCAGGAACGATGACTGCATTTTTTTAATGATTAGGCACAGGTGCAGTCTTTATGTACACATGAAACAGATCATACACCATTCTATAAGCCAACCGTATTCATTTTTAACGTACGCATCTCCAGTTGCATCTTCTGCACTCTAACTAGCATTTTTTTTCAACATTATCACAGCATTTATAACTTTCTTTTAATTCTGGACTCTTAACATTTATAGCATTTGTTTCAATTTCACAGCAAATTGCTGTAATTCCTGAACAAACCTCTGTAACGTTCTATCATTCTCTCATGTCAGTTTTACCTCATATAATTTCATTAGTTTTTGTTCTTAGTTTTATCCTGCTGTAGGCCCTCATTTAGCCTCTTTCATCTAACTTTTTTTTAACTTTCATCAAATCACTCTGAAGTTCTTACTCAAGTTAAGTTAATAGTTAAGAACTATGTTCTTAACTATTTCTCACTGCCTTTGATGACATTTTTTGGAATTACCATTTTCTTTATATACATATTGTACAGTATTTCTCTTTTTTTCATTTTAGCAGCATTTTTTTTCCACTTACAGTCTTCTTCACTTCATCATCCATCAATTATCTTTTTCCATACTTCCCACTAGGGTAACTCCACCCGCTTATTTGGCATAATTCTTTTCACTCTATTCCAAGCAGTTTCCATATCCTCTTCCCTACATCCTCTTTTGATTTATTTTCTTTGGAGATTAATCTTTTTTTCTAAAACTTTTTCTTATAGCGCTCAATCTATTTTCACTCTCATTCTTGTTACTTATTATCTTATTTTTCCCTGAGATCTACTCTTCGCTTTAGCAAGAAATTGTCTGTCATTCAACACCTTTCTAAAAGTAAAAAGAATCATAAAAGAGTGAAGTCCCTTGTTCTTAGAGGCAGGGAACTTCACAGGCCAGATATAACCTTGCTACCCATAAGTCTCACAATTAAAAGCATCTGCAGGCTCCAGATCTTCCCCAAATCTCCTTCCCCCTCTCCTGAAATATTATCTCTTTATGGCCAGAACTCTGTCTATACATTGGAGCCTGAAACAATAATTTAGGATAAAGCAAGAAAGCTGGATCTGCAGAAAGGATGGATTCATGTACTGATGTTGTTTAGTCCCCAAGAGAGAATTGGATACCCAAGCAATGAAGGTTTTTTCACCTCTTTGCTAATTAATTAATTAATTAATTAGAAGGTGGCATGCTGGATACCCAGAACTGTGAGCAGGAGCAAAATGTATTGCAACTAGTTTATTAACAGTGAGGTGTTGATTTAATGCTAAGCACGATACAAAAAATAACTAAAGTTGCCTCTGCCTACATTTGGAATAACTAATGAGAGACAAAAGAAGAAAGAATTAGGATGGGAGGAGAAAGCTCTGCCTGCATTAAAGAAAGAATGAAAAAGGAGAACAAAGAGACACATGAATTGAGAAATGCAAAAGATAAATTGAGTTCATAATCCTGTGTCAGATAAGGAGAAGGTCAGTCAAGGATTTTGTGGGAGGGACTTTCTACCTTAAAAGATCATGAGAGACAATGCATGGGAGATGCAAGCAGGTCAATCAGAAAGTGAGAGGCTTCATTAGCAAATTAATGTTTGATCAACTGAGAGGATCTAAATGAGAAAGCAAAAGAAAAACAATAAGCAATGGAGATATTTATTGAGAAATAAGATCCAAAATGCCTGAAAATAAGATAAAATGCCAAACAAGGGAAGAAGACAATAGAGGGAAACAAAGAATGTAAAACACAAAGAAGAAAAGTTTGAAAAAGTAGAAAATTTGAAGATAGAAAAAACATACCTAAAACAATGTTATATCCATGAGATCACATGGATTCATGTATTCCCTAAAGACTCTTCAAAAGTTGCATTTGAAAGTATTTCATACAAGTGAGCTAAATGTAATTAATATACTGAAGTTTACATTACAATTGAATATAATTTCATTTTATAACAATTCTGCATTATTCCAGTTCTTTGTTTTAGTCCACTTACTTTTTGGAGAGTGACCTCAACATACCAGCTCAAGGACCCAGTGTTTGGGGAAAAAAGGTTATTCACTCCATGATGACCAAGGCAGAATGAAGATGTAAATAAAATATTCTTAGTTGAGTCAAATTAAAAATAACTATTTGAGGAAAATAATAAAGAATAAAAAGATTTCAGCTATAGCAAAAATGTGAGCTAAAAGATCTCATAAAAAGATGTATACTAGAATATATCTTTGTTAGTCTCTGCATAATATGCCATTCAATTCTACTTTATGGGTCTTTTATTATGATAATGTGTCTTATTCAACATTATGTCAGGTACACATTTGCTTATTTATCTTATTTCCCATCCAGCATAACTGATGGGAAACTTTCTCCTGTTCTTCCTCTAAACTTTCATCAAGTTCAACTCTATCCCAGTCTTCTTCAATTTTTAATTTCAGCATGATTCTTGCTGTTGGTTAGTTGGTGTGTATGTGTGTTTATGTTTTCCTCTTACTAACTTTGGGAGTCTCCTGGGCTGAAGAGAACAGGATAAAATATGCCCCATAGATAAGCCAAGAAACAAACTACAGATTTGCCCATTAGCAAATCCCTTTCCTGTGGATGGGGGGATAGACAAACTCACCAGATGGAAATTTATGTGTTATAAATAGTTTTTATGGTGCTATTAATATGCATGGTATTGTGTTTCATATAAGGAGGAGGAATGCTAAATCTTGGGCAAGTCGTGGTGTACAGTACTGCAGATCCCATTAAGTGAATGCTAGACAAATTACAGGGGGGAAAAAAGCTCAGTGCCACCTACACTGCCTCTCTTTCAATTCTACAGCTTCATAATGATGCATTATTTAAAATACACCACACCATACCTGGGGTAGTCAAAACAATTTTAGATACAATGCTGTTGGTTCTTAAGATTGCCAGCTTTTAAAAAATTGTTGTCAGCTACTTAAGGGCAGCAAGAGGGAAAGCGGCAGAATAAAATGATATGTGCCCATGTGTATCTGCAAAACGTAGCAAGCTTTTCTCCAATAGTGACCATCTCGGGAAATAGTTGCAGATCCCACTCTGATAAATCTCCTTAGGGCCCTCTAGCTAAGAAGAGTGGGGCAGCGGGCGGCGGCTGATCAGCAAGGCTCTAAGAGGGCTATTATTCATCAAAATCATATTAAGAAATTGCTTTATACCGAATTAAACCATTGATTCATTTCTCTACAGGGTTAGCGACAGCTATCCACAGCACAGCAGGTGGCAGCATCTAGCTGATCTCAAAAGGCGTTGGATCCGTTTACTATGTAGGTGAGAAGATCAATGGGAATCCTTGGGCTGTAGGCTAGAGTGAAAAATCCTAGCATTCCAGAAGGCTGCAATGGCAAATTACTTCTGTGTTGTTGCTAAATAAACAACACGTGGGTGTCCATGTGGTCACCAAGATTTTAATGAGATTTGTTAAAGCTTCATTTTTTTTTTCCTTACTCAAAATTTCACTTAGAACTTTTGTCTTAGATATTTATCATTGTGCTTGGGACTTTCTGCAGGTAAAGTATTTGCTTTAATGCTCTACAAGAGAATTAAAGTCCTTTAGCATTCCTATAGAGATGCTTTGCTACAGAGCTTGGCAAATCTCTTTGTAGTTTAAGACAACACTGATTAAAAATGATGGGGGGGAGGGGAATCTGGGTATAGTGGTAATGAATTGACATCACTGGAAAGAGAAAGTCTAGAACTCCCACCTCCCCTTGGGTGACAGTGAGGGAGACGTTATTTTTTTTTTTAGGATTTGAGAGGATTAAGTAAAATAGGTAAGGAGCACATTGCAGCACTGCCAGAGAGCAGCAAGAGGCCAGAGGATGCTGCCAGCTGGCCTGCCCTATCCTTAAAACACTAGGGAGTTCTCAACATAAAGTCTTTCCCCTCTGTACTACTTTAGCCCAGTTTAGGGCTTTAAAATGAGTTGTCTCATCTTGAAATAAATATATTTGACTGCATTTTGAATACATAATTTTGAATTAAAATCCTCATTTTCTCAATTTTTGTAGGCATCACAATCCTTGGAATATTTGTTTAATATTCATATCCCAGCATCTTCTTTTTCCCCATGTGAAACCCTAGAGTTAACTGCCAGTCAATGTTAAATTAAACAAACCAGTCTTGAGTTGAATCACAATCTGTTTTCTATGTTGACTTACCTTTTGGATACTTGTTCTATCCTGGAGGTTTTCACTGATACTTTCCCAGTTTGTCCACATTCTTCAACTACCTAGTGCAAAGTTGGTCAGAGGACTCCAGAGAGAGGTTTTTAAATTCTCCAGACTGAAGACCCAGGATATTTTTTAACATATCCAAAAGACACCTAACTATCAATTAAAAGCTTCTTTTCCCTCCATCCCGTCCTACAAACGGCGCTTCCTTCTTGCTTTCTCTCCCGTTTCTTCTTTCTTTGCTTCCTCTAAGTCCAGTAACTTCATCCTTTGCCCAATTGAAACTGGACTAAGCCCAGCTCAAGGGCTCTGGGTAGGTCAAAGGTTCACTACAAAGGTCATCGGGGCCAATGTATAGCCATCCCAGGTCAATAGGCAACAGATCACCCCTCAAATTCTATACCAGGCACTTAAAGAAAACAGAGAAATAGAAGAATCCATTCAATCTATTAACAGCCTTGTCAATCAAAACAAAGGCATTAGAAATACTAGGGAAATAATGAAAGAGGGAAGAAAGGAGAAAAGAAGAAGAAGCCATACCTTTAGTGGAATGAAAAAAAAGATGAAGTTCTATAGAAGCATATGCATCTCTTCGGTTCTTGTAGCCATTTAAAAATGTTAATAAAATGCACAAAATATCTTGCTAACAATCTATAAGTTTCTGTGTCTTAAGAGTTGCCTCATAATGCATAAGGGTTTTAACTCTATACCTCTTAATCTATAAAGTATTTAGAAATAATGCATCCATTGTATTGATATAAATGTTTATTTCTTACAATTCTCATACATGTCCAGAGATGTAAAAATATCAATTTAACATAATTGATAAATAATGGACTACAAAGAACTACAAAAATACAAAATTAGCATTTTATAAAATATCTTGTCGATAAAACACATTTCCATAGTTATACATATATAAGATTTTTATTTTTAAAAAATTACAAAACAATAAGACATTAATAAAACATATATAGCTACATCACACTGAAATTTGGTACAGTACAGAACAAACCAAGACCCATTTTGCAAAATAAAACACTTTTTGTTAACAAAAAATACATAATTTAAATCATTCAAGAACATCCAAAGTGGTCATATTTTATTTTCTAAATATACCACAATTCTTTCTTTTTTTAAAAAAATGTTTGTTAGATCTGAGAAAGCACTTTTAAATATCTAATAAATCAAATATTTATACATTTCATTATATTAAAAATGGTGATACAGATGAACAAAAACAGGTTAAAAAGAAAGCAAATCACAAAGCTTAATTTAACTGGAGAGAATAAACAAGGAGAGAATTTTTTTTTAAAAAAGACAACAGGACTTACAATTTAGATTATTACTGCTTTTTCATATTTTCAGATGAAAGCTTAATATTTTGGATCTTCAAAATTGCAATCTTTACAAACAGTACTAATGTCTGGGTTAGTTGTTCATTCATTAGCTAGAAACATACCTTCTCGTATATGGAGGTATTATGTTCAGAAATAAGACACAAAAAGAATGTCATTCTCATGAGGTTAAAACCAAGCTTAGCCATGCATAGAAATGTCCTATTAAAATTAATGGGACAAATCATAATTAACTTAAGATCCCTTGTTTTCATTGCATCTTTTATAATGCAATGCACAGCATCTAGTGAACTGACAGAAATTCTGCCAGAGCATAATGAGAAGCAAATGGTTATAAGGTTAATGTCAAAAGTTCTTTCTTAAATATTAAAATTTGATTTAAAGATTTTTTTTAAAAAATGACTTCTAAAAGAATGTTACCCCAACATAGGATCTTTTAGATGCGTTTGGACTGCAAATTCTAGGTCCAATGTATTTGGAGGCACCATCTTAAGAATGGTTACGTAAAATACTTTTAAACAACAAATTGTGTAATGTAGTACACAAAAACAGGAAACTGTCTTTAAAACTGACAGACATTATCTATTCAATTTTTAAAAATCCACATATATATATAGGAAATATTAAAATAGAGGAAAAATGTCTTAATCCTGCCATTTATTTGGAACAATACATTTTATTTCAGAGGACACAAATACAAGATTAAGCTGAAACAGAGCAAACTATACAAGTCTAATCAGAAATAACTCTATGAAATGAATGATATTTGCAACCCAAATGACTCTTGTGAATACAATTTCGATAGGAAAAAGTTGTAAAAAGATGTGAGAATTTTCTTATTAGTCAGATAAGGAACAATAATTACTTCTTAATCACCTCAAATAATATGCTTTAGATGATTGCTCCCATAATCGTTCTCTTCTCATCTGACATCAAATTTGCAAGCCTCCTCTTGCAAAAATAAATGCTACTTTTCTTAGGAAAGAGTCAGTTTTTTTAAAAAAAGCTGAGAAACAAATCACTGTATAATATGGAAAATGTCAAAGGAAGGCAGAAAAATGGTATAGTTCCCTCTACCCCTGTCTTGAAGATTGATGCATGAATATTTTTCCTTGGAAATGTACAAACTCATTCTTTTGAAAGGAGAGAATCATGTTAGTATTGGTGGTGGACAATAAAGTTATTCCTACAGAACAACTATGGGGGGAAAAACAGAGAAATTAAAAAATAAAAACAAAATTCCCAGAAAAACATGTAAGAAAGGACATTAGAACCAGGTTACAGTAGTTTTTTAAAAATGTATATTATGATTCCTCCATAAACATGTCTCTCCTGAAACAGGAAACTGATTTGATTATGACATAAGGCCTATCATGGAAACACCATTATTTATTGTTTTTTCCCTTTAATTCTCATCAGGGACTTGGTACAGAGCATTTCTCAAGTGTATAATGAATTGTAGTGATGTAGAAAAAAATATTTGCTCCTATCCCTTCCACTTCCCCCTTCCCACTGTAAAAAATGCTAAGTTGAAAATTGCTTAAAGTAGAAATCTTTCTTTTTCTTTCCTTCATTGTATAGCATATAGTGCCAAGTGTAGTGGTATTTTGCTGTCCTCTTGTGTAAATTTTCAGGTTGAAAAAGAAGCAAATTTTGACAATCTTCTTCTTGAAAGACTTTTTCAGGTATAAAAGGGCATAAACAGTCCTAAGATTAAAATGAAATGAAGGTTTACAAGGTAATCGCAAACATATTTTCTTAGAAGCAAGCCTTCTTTCTATAGCAAATTATCACAGTCCCAAATAAAAAGGAGCAATATTCAAGAGGCAACGTCTTCTCTGCTAAATGTGTGCTATTGAAACTGCTAACTGCTTAAAAAAATAAATAGCAAACATGATTTTAAAGTTTCACTCAATATTGATTTCAAACAATTGTATATGTCCAAAGATATAATCCTTTCTAAAAGGAAAAAAGGAGTGAGTTGCTTATAACTGCCTTATATTGCAATCCCATCCGTAGCCTTGATTCACTGTTTTAGAAGATTGAGCTATTTTGTATATGGCCAATGATATATTGTTCAATTTATCTCCAGTGCAATAGAAAGATGTACTACATCTAAATGAACATTTGTTTCACTTAAGAACAATACATGAGAGACTATCCATGTCAGGATTAAACATTAGGATGGATCATTGATTTGTTCTATGCCTAAGAAATTTCCTCGAGACTTACCTGTCCAGAAGTCCCGTCATCAACACAGAATTATATCTGAAATCTGGCTTCTGAGATCAATTATTGCACCTTTATATGGAATGAAGACTGGTTGAATTTCATGGACTTACTCCCAGGTCTGTACTAGATTTAAATTTATAACTTTTTTATTATTGAAGATGAGAGGAAAACAGTCTTCTGTAGAGCCACTATTGTTTTCTTAACAATAATAATAATAATAATAATCAAATAAGTGCTTCTTAGACTTATTTTACTTCTGGACTCGCATTGAACCTCTAAACTTCTGGTAGGCAGTCAGGTATTTAACCTGAATTAATTATGTATCTTCTCTTTCATATATATGGAAACAATTTCTCCTCACAAAATGTGTCCATACTGAAAACAAAATGTCAGAGCTCAATCCATTTTAATGCATATGTTTTGGTTTAGTAATTTAGTAATGCAAGATTGCGCTTAGCAGTGTAGTACAGGCAGCAGTCTACCACATAACACCAATAACCACATAACATCAATAACAACAAATCTAAAAATTATTGAGAACAGATACTTGTTTTCTCCTTCCTTCCTTCCTCCCTGCCTTCCTTTCTTCCTTCCTCCCTCCCTCCCTTCCCCTCCCCTCCTTCACTCCTTCACTCACTCACTCACTCACTCACTGGAGATGGGATATTTCTTACAATTTCATTCTGATATTTTGGTTTCCAGTTTAAAAAAAAAAGACATATATACAAGCATTCAATATTTTCCAAAAGAGGCGACAAAACTGCACTTTTTACATTGAAGGTAAAAGCTATTAAGTACATTTAATTTGTCATTTTGCTTTAATTAATTAAATCAGATTTAGTTTTATCTTAGGCCAGCCCACTCACTCACAGGCAGACCTCAGTCTGGAGATTGTCTGTAGTAAATTCTTTTTTTTAAGACTAAAAAAGAAAGAATTCAAAATGGGAAAATTAAACTAATATAAGGCAAGTTGAACAGCTGAGACAGATGCAGAAGGAAAGTGATGAGAAGGGCGAGTTATTTTGCATTATGCCTAAAACGACCTTGTGGATATTTATACAAAAGTCTCCACATAAGATAATTCAAAAATACCATAAACATGTTTGCCTGGTGAAGCTGTTTGCCTCCAGGTAAGCCTTTCAAAAGGGAAAAATATTCACCTGAAACTTCCCTCGTGTTGAAATCCTACAGAACAACATTTCAGAGTTGCATTTAAAGCTATTTTGCTTCATCAAATAGTCCTGCAATATTATTTAAGTTTGCCATTAAGATTTTATTGATATTTCTTTAAGATGCCCTGTTTTTCTTCTTTTGATATTAGCATCACAGTCCAAAACTTTTTTTAAAAAAGCATACTCATTCTATATAAAACAACTCCCCCTCAACCTCAACCCCCCCTGGGTACCACTTTTTATTACCACAACTAGAAAACTTGCAGTCCAGTGGGAATTCAATTATTTTCTTGGCGATGTTTCATTCAGGTTCTTTGATTGGCCTGTTTAGTGCCATCCAACCATCTAAAGAATCTCTAGGACCATCCCAACCAACACTGATGAAATAAGCCACTAGAATATAAATTGAGAGCCAACCTTGCTCCTTATTAGCCAGTGATAATATTACTTAGTTTGGGTAATGAAATGTCTGAAAGTAAACAACCAAGCTTCAGAGCACCAAGGAAACCTCATTTCAACCCGGCATCCAATTAATTATGACCAGCTAAAGTCTTGTTTCACTGAATAAATCTCTTCTTTGGAATAGATTATTGACACCCCCAATTCTGTAATGTTAGAGAAATGTTAGATTTTCAAAATCAGGCCATTTTTAAAGACATTTTTTTGTTTTAGTAGAAGATGTAATTTCCCCCTTTATAAAGGTCCCAGATAAGTTTCATACTGGAACAGGTAGGCTTATATGCAACTGAATGACATGATATTGATTCTTCATCTTGGATGAGCCGCCGGAAGTAAAGCATGTGCCCTCCCTAATACAATAGCCCCAGTAAATGTGGCCAATGGAAAGCATACCAAGAGCCACATATGGAAAGGATGTTGCTCAGTGCGGGCTGAGGAATTCTAGGAGTTGAAGTCCACTTACTAAGATTGAGAAACATTGGCTTAGACAATTGTAAAAAATTAAACATGGGTTTGGGCCCTGTAACTGCAGCTGATCTACAATAGTTGCAAAATTATTAACCAGAACTGGGTAATTTGTTAATATACCTGGGTTTTGTCTACTGCATTGACATTCAATCTATTTAGATTAAAGGTTTAGTCTAAATAGACATGCTTTCCCAAATATTACATTCTCTCTTCCGTACTTTATCCAACTTGCCTTCCTCCAGAAAATAGTTCGGTATGAGACCTTCAAGGGAAGATTCCACTTAGTGAGGAAACTCAGCCACACATCAGTCCCCTAGAGAAGTTCCTCAGCATCACTTCCTGGTCTTTTTAACATTGGCCAGACATTTTATTCATCTATGACATTTTTAAAGTCAATGTCCCTCAGTTATGTGCATTTGGTATTTTAATACTGTTTCTACAGAGACAGAAAGACTTATTTGTGCTGCAGATCTAGGCAGACTTATTTGGGAATAATTTTCATTGGACTCTTGAGTTGTAGCACACAATTTCAATCTCAAGATTCCAGATATGATTCTCAGCAGATAATAGAAAAGAATTCTCTCTGATAACTGAGAGGTATTGCCAGAGAAGGTAGATAGTATGACTGAGAGGAGAACAATCCCTAAATCCTTTCTGGATAAGACTGCCCTTTGGAAGGAAGTTCCTCAGGGACATCCAAGAGCAAGAAGCACTTTGCTCACACTTTCTAGACAACAAATTAATGTAGCTGACTGTAGCTTTATGCAGATATTCATCTGACCTACATAAATATCCAATTAACGCCAATGTTTCTTTTCCAACAATTTGATTTACTGATGGAAGTTGCTGTTCTTTATTTTACAGCTGGAAAAAAATGGGTGCCTTTATTACATTAATACCCTACCTTTACTCCAAGGCAGTGGACATTATCCATTCCTTCCTTTTTATCATCTCAGCAACCTGTGAGATAAGTTAGATCGAATGTTGGTGACCAGCACAAGATCACCATTGAATTTCACAGCCAAGCATGGATTGGTTCTTCAAATGGATGTCTCCAGGTTTGCTCAACAAAAAGCCTAAACAATGTTGATTACAACATCCAAGATTCATTATACTGTGTATCTTAATCTTCCTCAAACAAATTCTAGAAAGATAGTTGCTGATTCATCTACTTTATATATCTGGAGAGTCACACTAAGACATCTGAATTTGCTTTTCTACTTTGATTCCTCCTTTTCCTTCAAGGTCTACCTTAGAAGGGCTACCACTACACATGGCATGACAAAACCGCGCTCAACTAAAGCGCGCCCGATTAAACCGCGTTGCTGACGTCATCAACAGGGCGACAACAGCGAGCGCGGAGAAAGAAGGGCGCTTTAAATAGCGCTTTGAAAGCAAGCCGATTCAAGTTAAGGTAAGGGTTAGGTTTAGGGTTAGGTTAAGGGTTAGGGTTAGGTTTAGGGTTAGGTTAAGGGTTAGGTTAAGGGTTAGAATTAGGTTTAGTGTTAGGTTAAGGGTTAGGTTTAGGGTTAGGTTAAGTGTTAGGGTTAGGGTTAGGTTTAGGATTAGGTTTAGGGGGGCTAGGTTTAGGTTTTAATTTTAGGTTTAGCGTTTACAGCGTGCTTTTTTCTCCACGCTGTTGTCGCGCTGTGAAGACACTAATGCAGGGGTGTTAAACTATTTCATTGATGGCTGCCTCATGCTTGTGTCTGATTTCAGAGGCTTGAGGGGCTGGCTGAGGGTCATGGCCATGGTGGGCATGTCAGAGGCACCTGTGATGGCCAAGTGCTAAGGCAGGATTCTCTGAGACTCTCCCTCACTCTTATTATAACCTTCCTTCCTTCCCTCCCTCCCTCCCTCCCTTCCATCTGTTGTGGTCCATCAGCGGCCAGCGAAGCTGGCAGCAGATCAGTGAGGAGGTTAGGAAGGAGCATGGGTCAGTCCTGGAGGCTGGTGAAGTTTGGAGGCAGTGATCAGGTGCCTATGGAGCTAGACAGCAGTGAGGCAGAGGAACAGCTAGAGCCTGTTCCCAGTGTGCACATGCACAGAGTTGCCAGAATAAAAGAACAACTCAGAAATCAGGGTAGACTTGGGAGTAAAGTCACAGGTAGAAGGTGATTGGCTCCTCCCATAGGAGATAAAAGAGGAGCAAAAGGGGAATGGGCTTTTGCAGTAAACAATCCATTCGTTTGGTTGTTAGATTCGTTTCAGGAGTGTGAAGTCCGTGAATCTCAGAGACTCTGTTCCCCTGTCTTTCCTTGCACAGCACCTCATTTGGAAAATATTTACGTGGTAGCTCTCCAAGATAGATAAGGTCTGTAGTCATAAATATTCTTTTGAAAGACTGTTTGCCAGGCCTTGCTGAATGTGAATGAGAGGAATTCACATTTGTGTAAAAAAAGGGGGGTTTGTTGGGATCAGGACTCTGCCTCGTGCTTTTTGGGGAAGCCTAGGTCAGAACGCCTTCCTTTTCTTTTTCCTTACCTCTTCATTCTCCTTTCTTCTTCCTTCCCCTCTATTCTTCCATCCTTGCTCTCCTCCCATCTTTCCTTCTTTTTCTTTGTCTTCCCTCTTTCCCTTTCTCCTTTCCTGTCCCTTCTTGCATGCTCAAATGCAAAAGGGGAAGCATTTCTCCTTTCGTTTTGTTTTTAGTTGATTTTGATAGCCCTCTGCCAGCAAAAATGGAGTCCATGCCCCATTTTCGGCTGCGACGGCCACCTGCAGCTCTTTGCCAGCAAAAACAGAGCTCTGTTTTTGCTGGCAGAGGTACTGAGGGCTGGTCCTTTGCTGTTTCCAGGCTGGCCCCATGGGCCGGATCTAAGGACCCTGCAGGCTGGATTTGGCCCCTGGCCCTTGAGTTTGATACCCCTGCACTAATGATTAAGTGTAATACATGGATAACAATACTGACTTACATTGCATGGCGACTTTGCAGAGATTACAGAACTAATATATGTGAAACACTGAGAGAGTACTACTTAAAAATCCAAATAAACTTTACTGTTTTTTCAGCTGTTTAACTTTCAAGTCATATCATGGCTTTAAAGTTACCCATCAAAGCAAGACTTTCACAGTTTGAATTAATTTGTAACTTCCATGCTTAAGGAGCAGTTTGGGGCAACCTTTCCCATCCTGCTCCCCTCCAGATGTTTTGCACTATAAATCCTTAATCCCAAACCAAGCATCTTGAAGGCATGAGGTTGGAGAAGGCTGCCTTTAAGGGCACATAGCTTGTGTTCCTTCACCTTATGTAAAACCCTTTGTGAGGCTATTTTATCCCCAACCTGAACGTACGAGGGTTTTTTTTTAATTCTTTGCAGTATACGAACACTGAAGTAACAAATGGTCACTGTTCATTTTTGCAATGCACATGATAAAATGAAATGTGACAACAAAAGTTCTGCTCATTGTTTCAAACAGACGTGAGCCAGCTGTTTTTATGAAACGCTATACAGCTGGAATATCTACACAGATGAATGGTTTGGTCCTTTTATTAGGGAAATTAAGCATTTGCAGTAACTATTCTAATGAATTTGTTCAGGATTGTTTCCATCCGTAAGGGTCTAAAACAGTGTACTATGGATTTATAGAAGCTATAAATCCATGTGCAATGTGAAATCCCAAACTGAAATTGACTCTCATGCCAAAAATTGACTCATGCCGAAAGATGTTAAAATTTGTTCTAATGCCCAATTCAGGTTGCACTTTTTTTTAAACTGCTATGTGGAGGTGATAAGGTTTCCAGCCCAAGGGGTCCTCAGTGCTCTCTGAGCTTGGTTGTTTTCTTCCAGATGTGTTGTTATCCAAACTAGGTAACATCATCTGTGCTAGACTAACTGGGATGATGTTATTTTGTTTGGGTAATGAAATGTCAGCAAGAAAACAACCAAGCTCAGAGAGCACTAAGGACCCCACATTTCAACCCTGAGCTATAGATATTCTCTTTTTGTTTTGTAGTCTGATATATCTGAATTGGAAAAACTGATTCAGAGACAGATGAAGATTAGCAATTAATCTCATTAAATCCTCCCAAACTCTTAATATGTTTGAAGTAGTGTATTTTGTAGCAATTGTTTAATATGGTGGACATATGATTCCCACTTGGACCACATCTGGACTAATATTGAAGTGCATGATCCTGAACTATCATTGCACACAGATCTCTATGGCTCCTAAGGGCTACTTCACATAATACACAGGAAAATTAAGGCTGGGCACAAGGATGCATTTAGCAGAAGGATGCTTCAGTAGATGTGTCTGTCAGGCTCTTGCATGTCACATTTTTAGGTTAAATATTTGAAACAACTCATACAGAAAATGTTAAGGAAAAACATGTGTTGATTTCTCTCCAAACAATTTGATCTAATGACCAAATTGTCTAAATAAGCTGTGTGCCTAAGCCCTGGTTTATTCAAGAAAAAGGAAAAGGAATTGCAGATTAATTTTAAGAACTAGGGGATCCCCACCAACTATTTATTTTCTTGCATTATGAAATTTCAGGCAAATTCTGCACAGCTGAGTTTACTTTTATTATATGAGCTTAATAACCCAATCTTGCTCTTAACATCTTCTGTTTTCTATAGTGATTTAGGCATAGCTCTGCCAACTTCAGGCCTTTTCTGACCCTTTGCAGGAAGTAAGATACAAAATGTAGATTACTGAATTGTGTGCCAGTACAATCTCCAATCAACTGTTATCAGAACAGCAGAATTATACTCATATTGAAACTAATTTTTTGTTTTAAAAAACGTACACGTTCTTTGGCTAAATGGACATTGATAGGAAGCAGACATTGGAGAGAAATGTGTTCTGCTTCCTTTTAAAAGTATGCTCAATTTACAACCACCAAAACACATTTCATATTTCCTACTTATAAGTTATAGGGCATCTTCATGAAGGAGGGAGGCCCTTAAAGTGCCTACAAAGCAATTGGGGAGGACAATGGGTGCCATCCCTGGGAAGATGTGCTATGCAAGGCAGAGCAAGGTGGATGGGAGATAGAGACATAAGTTTGCAAGATTTCCAGTTACTTTGTGGAGAAGATTTTCCCAAGGAGCTGTGACCAGCAAGCAAATTGGTGTCCCTCCATTTCTTAAGGATGCTTGCAAAACTAAAGTAGTTTACAACTCCAGCTTCTCAGGGGGGAAAAAAAACATCAGGGATCTTCTCACTTCTAGAAAAAAAAAAGGACAGGCCCTTCACTGCCTCCCCTCCCCTCATCCAGCATCGCCTCTGAGTGGAAAAGGAAAAAAAAAAAGGGGGGGGGAGGAAAAAAGCAGGGGGAATCTTATTTTAATCGCCAGAATCACAACAATTCAAACCAAAGGGGGAAACCCAGCTGAATCCATATGTATTTTCTGTTCTATGAACGTATCGGTATAAATTTTAGGGTTTGATTTTTATTTGGAGAGAGTTAGAAGGAATTTGCTTAGGGCAATTAAAACTGTTTGGAATTCTTAGCTTTCTTCAATGCCGTAAAGGTTTCCTCTGCTGATTTCCATGTTTTTGGAAGTATTTAGAAACAATAGAAACACCAATTAGAGTGTTATTTACATAAATGATTAGAAATACATGCAAATGCTGGACACTATGATTCTCATTTTATACTTCTGTTTGTTTGTATAATTCACAAAGTTGTCACTTACCAAGAATTGCTTCAATTAAGTAACACAATACTAAGCTTTAATATTTAAGATTGCATTTTTACTCACCATCATTTCGTTAGTTTCTAAATATTGTTACAGGAAGGCGATACCTCCATATTAAGAAAACTCAGGCTGCAAGTTTATGCATATTTACCTAGAGTATGCCCCAATGATTTCAGTATTATTTCTGAGACGACACAGACAGAATTGCACTAATAGGATCACAATTTTAAGTGAACTCAATAGAAAAGACAGAAGCAAGGATGTCTATGTCAGGCTTTATGTTAATATATTTTAATAGATTTTTAAATCTTGTTTGCAAAAGAGATTTAGACTATAACATACTCTGCATAATGCAAACTTTATTATTGCATTTTCTTTAAATATTGTTTGATGCTTGTAGCCCACTTTATACTCTTAGTCAAAGAGCAATTTTGAACCCTTTTCGAGATTTATCACTGAAACTTAACTTCTTCCCAAATCTCATGAAATTATTTTTAAAGACAAAAATAATCCTATGTGGATAATATTTGCTGAATAAAAATGTCTACCTATGGAGAGAAGATATTGTAAACATTGTTACAGTAGGGGAGGAAGATACTCATAACTTTCAAAAATAGCAACAGAAAGGTCTAGAAACCTTTTAAAAGAAATCAGTGGTTGTGCTAAAATCTACATCAGTGGAATAGCAGTCATTCTTTAGAATAGAAATCTGAGGTATGAAAGAAAAGAAAAGAAAGAAAGGAGGAAGGAAGAAAAAGTGTACAAATTTATGATTAATCTCTGCAAGATTTGTTCAGTACTACCACAACACTAATTTCATTCTAAAAAGGGGGACATGTTCTTCCAAATCATGAATAAAAATTTAGGATGCTCTAGTGAGAAATGTTGTTGTGCATCCTCGTTGTAATATACGTGATGTTCAGCATTACTTAACTTGCATTAGTTTAGAGGTAAAAATGACATTAAGCTCAACTACCAGTTATGGTACAAAGGAAAATTCATTTTCTTCAGAGTATGTTTCAACACAAGTTGTTACTAAACACAAGAATAAAAATGATTGCAAAAGGAATAGATAGATAGAAGTATGACCAAAAATTCCAAAATCTTCATCTCCTTTCTCATTCAATGTATTGCCAGACATTAGTAGGTTAACATCCAGATGAACTCGGTAAAATGTGTTTAAAGCATGTTGAGCTCCGTGTTATATTATGGCCTATCACTTCAATCTAAAACAAGGGCTACAGAAACAGAGAACTGACACCCTCCAGAATACAGAGCAACTAGTGTGCAAGCTTGAACATCCCAATTTCCTACAGGGGCACAACCCATCTGCTCCAGCCATTTGTGACACAATACATGGTTCGTTCTTATGCAGGGTTCTTCACTCTTGATGTAGGAAATGCACATTTAGAAATCCAATCCTGCATTGAAATTCCACTGTCTTGATAGGATGAATTAAATCTATCACCTATGCATTCTCCTTCACTGGAACAAAGCATTGCTTGAGTATCCCTGCAGTTACAACATTCTAATGATTCTGAACACATTTGTTTAAAATAAATTCCTCTGAAATGAGCAAGTTCAGGATGATACAGGTCTATATGTTTTCACTGAAAAACATAAAACTTACATCAAGGTAAATATGACCAAGAATTCTTCTTCAATTAGGATTGTGCTATGATTCCTCTTCTCCTTTTTAACTCCAACAACCTGTAGGCTCAATAGAGGCAAATGGGAATCATATGCCAAAAATGTATATTAATAGCCATTGATACACATATTGAACCAGATTTATAAGATATATAGGCATCAAAGCTGAGAACATTTATAAACAATGGGAAGTCCCTAATGCTAAAAATGAAGAACTGGGAAGAGATTTTGTAGAATATTTATGAAAGCCAAAACTTCCAATTTCAAGGCATCCTTGGTATAGATGATTAAAAGACATACTTTACACAATGGCAAATGCTTTTGTTGCCAATTGGTTTTACAGAAGCATACTTTGTACTTATCAAACACAGGAAATCACTTAAGATGTATAGGGCAACTATAAGAAAGAAAATGTTATGAAAAATTCTGTAAAGAAATCAACTTAAGCAAAAGGTAACGTGAACGTGTGCAAAATATTTGACGTGAGCCATGAATGAGGCAGTCCCTATGTATGTATGGAATCTGATATGTACCTGGAGATGTGCATTTAATTTTCTTCTGTTTTAAGAAGGTTTAAGGTATGAAAGCACATTCAATGCAGTAGCAGAAATCAATGGTTTTTTTAAAATTCAGGATCAAATAATTTATTTTCATACAGGCTTTTTCATTTTTAAGTCTTGTATACATCCTGCTCTGGGCTTTGGCTACAGATCTGAAAATCAATCCTTTTTAAAAAAATAAAACAAAGCTCACATTCTCTGTGTTTTTGCAGATCTTCCATTCATTTCATGTCATGTAGGACAGGCATAGCTCAGCTTCCTCCTCTATTGTGTTAAATATGTTTTTAATATAATATAATCCTATGAATATTTATCCAAGAGTTTATCCAATTGTGTTTAAGGCAGCTTACTTATAGGATATTGTATGCAAGATTGCAATTTAAATTATAAACCGATGAAAACTGCAATAATGTTCTTAGGGAAATAATAATAATAATAATAATAATAATAATAATGATGATGATGATGATGATGATGGCAGCACCAATAACTGTGGTGAAAAACAAAATTATTCTGAGAATTTGATATCTATACATCTTACCAGAGAATTTCCCCAGATACTTAAGAGCCTATTAAAGAGAAGCTGTAATTGTTGAAGATCGATTTTTAAAATTTGGCTAATTGTTGCTTGTACCACAAGCTTTTTTTTTTGTAGAAAAACATGAATACATGTCATTCTTGAGCAGAAAGATTTAGGGGCTAATTCTAAAATTAATAAAAAATATTGGAGCAAATTCTAAAATTAATAAAAATTTCAACACCCGTATTACAAAAATCAATCTCCCTCCAAAAAAGATATTATTTTAAAAATTAGACCTTTAGCTTTATGTAAACATACCTATAGATTGTGTAGAGAGAAAATGCTTCAGTTCATTGAAAAATGAAAAGATCAATAAATATATTCTATACAAATCGGTAACGCTGCAGTTTTCTTCCAGATATGAATTCAAAAATAAGATAAGTATTAAGTTTCAGGAATACAAGCCAATGCATATATGGAATCACACCTGTTCAGATAACATATATAAAAATATTCCCATTCATTTTCTCTGAACATGCACTAGGATGGAGTATATGAAACTCCTTTCCAGCTTGGAGGAGGGTGTCAGATTGACTTTTAAATGAAACGGGTTTATATGTATGTATGTGTATATATATATATATGAGGGTTTAACACAGGGGTGTGTGTTAAATGTTGGGGGTTTTGTGACATCACCAGGTTAAAGTACCCAATCAGCTTGCACTCTGGAGAAAATTATTTAGTGGGGTGTTTCCTATAATATACTGTACTCAAGTCTGTTAAAGAAAGAAGCAGGAAAAAAGGTGGCCATGCCATGGATTTTGTTTGGGGTCTGGGGGGGGGGACTGAAAGCACTGCCTTTTGCTGTGCAGGAATGATTCTTTGCTCAAAGGCTTGCCTGCTTGTTTTTAAAGATTGGACTGATTAAGCGATGATTCCTTCGGTGCCCCTCCCGGGGAAATTTGATTCCAAGAAGAAAAGATATGAGGAGGAGGAGGAAAAATAATAACCGGAGAGAAGACATTTTTCTCCTTTGGACTTCTCTGGGGATGTTTAGAGAGTGGAGAATAAAGCGCTGGGGAAAGAAAAGGCAGCCCTGGATCCTCAAGAGATGCATTTGAAAGGAAAATTTCTCGCTCAACGATGAGCGCTTGATTTGGGGGAGGGGGGGATAGATGGGAAATGGGAAGAGGTTGGAAGAAGAGCCGCTTCTACTAGCTCCCCACTGGCGGCTTCCCTTTTATTATTGTTTTTATTTTAAACATGTTTCTGACCTGCGGGATGGCTCCAGCCGCGGCTTCCGCCGCCACTTCCATGGATTACAATGGAGATTTCCAAGCGGGTTATCAGGAAATCGACGGCATCAGTTTGGGTTACCTGCAGATTAACGGCACGAGGATGTTTGCTCTGACCCAGGTCTTCAGCGACCTTTTTAAGGACATTCCTCGGGCCGCCGTGAGCAAAAAAATGGAAAGCCTCAAGATCCAGAGTCGCCGGTGCGACTTGAAGGAGCTGCGCACTCTCAAAGCCATCCAGTCGGTGCCAATGCGCGCCGTCAAGTGTTCGCTCATTTCCAAGGCAGACCTGGAGGCCCTCTGCACCTCCTGCAAGGCCTTAACTCCCAGGAGGAGGAAGAGGAAGAGGAAAGTCAAGAGGAGGGAAGCCGAGGTTCTGTTCGAGCGGCCCCGGTTACTCCCGGTGTATGACGAACCCGACCACCACGCCTTTCGTGCCACTTTGGGTGCCGGCTGCGCCAAGCGCGAAGCGCTCTTCGGAGCTCCATTTGCTAGGAGCTACGAGAAACCTGCGCCGCCTTCCAAAAGCTTCAGCCGGAACGGTAGAGCGCACCTCCTGGCCGGCGTCCTCAACGCTTACCCCGGGGACTTGCAATTCCTGCACTCGGCAGTCAGGGCGCACGGAACCGGTCAACCGCCTCGCGAGCCGGAGATCGGGTGCCCTAAGCGCTCCACTTGCGGCTGCCTGGCCAAGAAAGGTCGCTCAGCCTCTACCGCCGGCTCCAAGAGGCAAGGTACGTCGGCTGGCTATTCCAGTGATTCGGATTCCAGCGGCGCGTCAAGCCCGGCAACTTCCAGCGATTCTTCGGAAGATGAGGAGGAGGAGGAAGACGACGATGAAGAGGAGGAGGAGGACGAATCTTCCTGCAGTAGCGAAGACGGCAGCTCCTCCGGGTCAGAAAGTAGTTCTCTATGCAGTGGCGACTCAGTGCAAAGCACGCGGTACAGACAGGCCGCCCTTCCCCGTATCCCTCCCCAAAATGCATCTTCTCAAGTCTTTCCCAGCGTGTCCAAAGCACTGCGTCCCGACCCGAACTTGATCTTTTGGGCCAGGACGTTGCGCGCGTCCACTTTGGAAAGTTTCAAGCCGGTTGCTACCACTACGCCCAAGGAGCTTCAGCAGGACAGATCGGAGGCCCGGCATTCTCGTCCGGTCGGCCCTAGCGAAAGACCGCAGCCAAAGAACGTAGGCGTCAGGGAGGCGTCGGAGTTGGGTGTCCAGGAGGGCGAAGAGTCCGACTTCCTGAGCATTCCCGATGGTGTCCGAGCCGATGAGCAGGATAAAACCGAGAAAGCCGCGCTTCAGCAGATCTCCGAGGAAGGGTCAGGCAGAGGGGCCCATTTCGACCGGCTTATCAGGCAATCGAAACTGTGGTGCTACGCCAAAGGGTTCAACGTGGATGGGAAAGGGTTTCGCAGAGCCGAGCAGGCCAAAGGGTGTTCTCCCACTTCCAAAGCTGGCCTCCTTAGCCTGGCCAACAGACCGCTGAAAGGGAGCAGCGACTCGGAAAGGAGTGCCAGGAGAAGTCGAGTTGACCAGGCCAAAGGGAGGCCCCCCAAGATCCCGAGGAAGAAGACCCCAAAGGGGGGCACCCCGCCTTGCAAGCGCTTGCTCAGTACCAGTCCAGGGCCTGTAAGGAATTCATTTACTTTGATGGGCACTTTTCCATGTACCCCCGCATTAGTCGTGGGTTCCGATGGGGATCTGTGTCCTGCTTCCTCCCTATGCGTCAAAGACTCTTGCACCCTTGCCAAAACGCACCCACTTTGGACCTGGCAGCTGGGGGGCAATGCCATCCCCATGCCTCCCAGCCTGAAATTCGGGGGATATGGTTTTGAAAAAGTCTAGATGGAAGATTTTAAATTAGTTTATGTGCAACAATTTGTCTTTTGTGGAGGGAAGAGTGTGGATGGGAAAGGAAAAATAGAATATATTCTGTAAAGAAAAGGAAACTGATCTTGCAATCTCAAGTACATAAACTTGGAAATAACCTTTTTGGTTTCAGTGGCCTTTAATTCCAAGTCATGTGATAATAGCAATTGATGATGTTTAAACTCATTTGCCCCAAAGTAAGACTAGCTGAAATAGATAAAATGTTTTTTAAATATAAAAAGTGCAATCAAATATATAATTATTCAGAAGGAATTTTGGGATTTAATTATGTATAAGTGGCTGTAAGTTTGAAGCCTAAAAGTTTTCAAAAGAAGAATGGACTTTTGATTCCCAAATAGCTCAAGTTTTTTTTAAAAACAATCCTGAAAATCTCCATCTCTTGCCATTTCTGACATTCCTTTATTTATGCCATTGGCTTTGTTTTAAAGAGCCCATCCAAACAGTAATTCTTAATAAAATTGCACACCTTTGAAACTATAAAAAATTAAATCTTACTTGACAATGATTATAGGGAGCCAAAATAAATGATTAAAAAGAAATGTTGACAGTAAGAGAAAGTAACTTGAAAATAAAGTTGAGTATAAATATCTAACTTCTATGCTTTAGTTGGGGATACAGTGTTTTTGTTCATGTTGCACATTTATATTATAGGAGTTGCAATAACAATAATTTAAAAAAAGATACAGGCTTTTTGGAGAAAATCTGGTCTCCTTTCCTTTTAACATGCAGTGGTTTGTTCCAGGCTGCGAAATTGGGAAAAGCTGTGGGGGTGTGTTGTAGGGAATGAGAAAGTTTCTGGACAAGGCTCCCCTCCCCTCTCCAACTGAAAGACCCTTCTCTTCTCCCCCTCCCCCATTAGCAAAGTTAAAAGTATGCTCTCTTCCCAGCCCCCAACTTTCTTCCTTAATTTGGAAGAGAAATGGAATGGCCTTTCAACTGCAGCACATTAAACTCATCAAAGGATCACTCCCCTCCCCATTCCATTCACTTCCTGATTAAAACTTAAGCAAAGCCAATCTGACTACTTTATCCCCAATACCAGAACTTTGAGAAGAAGAAAGAAAAGTCTTCTTTTCTTCTTCTCTTTCAATAAAGAAAAATTATTTTAAACAAAAGTAGAAGCAAAAACTCCTTATCTTTCCTGCATGAAGGGGAAAAAAGTTGTTTACATTTTTGCATCTTTTCAAGCAATTTTTTTTTGGTTAATAGATCCCTGACATTAGTAGCCCAAAGTAATATTCTGTTTATTTAAACATTTGCTGGAAAGAATAAATTGGATCCAGGGGTAAATTTGAATGAAACACAGATGGACAATTTGATCTCCAAAGTGAAATGTAGAAAAGAGGAATTCTTTTGTCTTTGCCAGAGAAAACAAGTGACCCCTTTCTCTCATGCAAATAGTTCTTTATTGTTTCATGTGTAATATACCCCTTTGTCTTCCAAGATTTCTCTGTCACCAAACTCAAATTTAAATTGCAATCTCCATCTCTGAGAGTAGAAAACCTCCATGACTGTAAGGTATAATATATATATATCTTCAGTTTCAAAATCTTATCTCAGGGAAGAAAGAGTACAGTTGCCCCTAAATAGATCTGGCCTTGCTACACAATCCATAAATACCACAAGCAAAAAAAAAAAGTTTAAAAGTGCAAAACAAATTTAATCAGGAGGTAAGTCCTTCTGGAATTACTGGACCTTAAACCCCTAAGTCTACATGATTTTATCTATAAGTAAGCTATGCATCAACTGACTTTATTCTCAACTGTGCAGTCAAACAGTTACATATTTTGGAAATATATACCAATATTTGTCTACATCTATTATTAAAATATGCTTTCCCGAAGAAGGGGACAAAATCTTATTGGGGATGGCTGGTTGAAATGAATTGATTGAAATGCCAGATTTTATCTAGAAAGAAATTCCAGCACTTTGAATTTTACAAATTGATTTCTAAGTGCAACAATAAAACAAACCAAATATGGAATGTATAGAAAATGTGTATGATTTTTAAAAAAAGACTCTCATCATAATAACAAAAATCCCACACTGCAATTTCTGCTATTCCCCATTTTGGTTAATTACACGGTATTTAAATTTTGCAGATAAATTATACTTTTTTTAAAAAAAAAAAAGGTTGTGGTTATACTGAATTCTCTTTTACATGGGAGTAAGAAGGATTGATCTCAACAGAATCTTATTTCTAAATAAACCTTTTTAGGATTATTGGGTTAGTTTTGTTCACCTTATAAGCCTGCATTTTTGTTAAGTGGGAGATGTTTTATTGTCAAAATTGTTCTCAGTGAAGAAAGGGAGATATTCTGAGTTTTTCTCTCTCGCCAAAAATCTGGGCAATGCAGTGTCCTTATGTAGTTCCCATTCATTGTGTTTATGCAGAAGAGCTGTCCATTGAATTGTGTGAGTCCCAAATATTTGAAAGCAACAAAGAAAGAATGAGAAAACCTGGTTGTTCCTGGGGGCATTACATAACTTAAGGCTTTGTGTGAAAGAGCTGAATTAAGAATTTCCTGGCTGGCAGCTCTCCCCCACCCTCCCTCCTACCCTCTCTTTCTCCCCCCTCTCTTCCCCCAGTTTTGAGCGTTTATTTGGTACGAATTAGTTTTCCTAAAATATACCAAGAATATAGAATGACAAAAATAAGAATATAAGAGTTTTCAGGGTGGGGGTGGGGGAATCTAGATCATTGTCTTTGGAATTCTTTCATGATGGATTAGAAAAGCGACCAAGGAAGAATATGAAAGAAAGCAAAGGAGAAAGGAATATTTTTTTTACAGTTGTCTTCACCTGCAAAATTGGTGTTCAAAATAGGAGTTCAGTTTTGCTTAGGATAAAGGAGGGAGTCCCTGTGTTTGCCAGGCAGGATGCAGCATTAGTTGCAGGGCTGACTATTCAAAGGAATGTGGAATTCGATGGAAGCCAAATATTGACATACCTCTTCAGTTTCTCTCCTGAACTTCTCACTGATCTTTGCCTATAGGAGCCATGCAAATAAAGAGAAAAAAAGAGATCTAAAATAATATATGAAGAATTGGTTAAAATGGGGAAAGGAGGCTGCTTCCAATCTTATATTTGCACCATTTCTGTATTCCTGAATAAGTCTGAAGGACCCATCTGTTGTAGGGTATTGCTGCTGAAGAGAGGTGTGGATATGTGGGTGTGAGTGTGTATGAGACAGAAAGAGAAATTGCACCCCCATGGTGCAAGGCATACTTGTTCCCTCTCCAATACAACCAAGCTTGAATTGCTTTTCTGCAGACAGTACTGTGTTATATAAACTGCCTTCTGGTTCTTTGGATCAGAGTTTAGTTGCAATGTTGATCACCCCATAAAATAAACTTACCATCCTTATTAAAATATTAGAAAAGTAATAAATAAAAAAGAAGCAAGGACACTTGGCATGGGGCAAAATCAATCTATATATTAAGCTAAAATAATCTCTATTTCTCAGTCAACCTATTCAGCTTCCCACATTCATTCTATTCTATGTAAAAGCTACTATCATGTTCTGTCACATAAACCTAGCAAATGATTTGAAGCTGAATTGTTCCCAGTTATTTCAGTAGAGATCCTTCCCTTTTGTGCTGAAATGCTGATACTAGTTCATAGTTCTTAAAAATGAAAATGCCCCTTAAGACATGCAAACACGATGTAGTGGTATTCACACTTGTTTGTACATGTCAGGCAGAACTCTCTATGTCACAAATACAAATTCTAGGAATAGAAAAATCATGGTATACGTATGAATGTGAAAAATACATTTTCAAACAATGAAAATAATATTGAAATTGCACACTCAGGTGAGTTAGTCTGATTGAATCTGGGGTCTGATCTTACATGCTTCAGAATTGTTATACTGGTTTTAAGTACTTTATGAGAAACCTTTGTTGATTACAGAATAGGATAGTCTAACTCTAAATATTGTGGATGTATATGTCTTGTTGCTTATGTGGTTTACAGTACATGTATAGGGCTGCACCTATGCATTGTCAGAAAAGAAACAATTACATAGATACCTAAACACAAACAATATTGTACAATTAAATGATTCTTCTACTCAAATGTATGCAAGGACAGGTTTTACAGGTAATCAAGTTCTGTATTTTGAGTGGAATGGAGCTGCTTTATGTGTGAGATTTGTGTGGGTGTAGGTGTATAAATCATTGTGCTGTATCAGCTTAGACTGCATTCACAATGGATGTTCAGAGCATCAATAGGAACATTTTCACACATGACACAGAATGTACATTTGATCTTGTAAGTAAATGCAAATATAATCCCACATTTCTTAACATGCATCGTGGGTTTAATCTGGTTCTGTTTTTCTATTTTACCTTCACAGCATTCACATATATTACAAGGGAGGCTCGGGGGAACTTCAGAGTTGTGTATGAAAATCCTTTGTCTCTAATGTCATGTTTTGATACTGCATTCAAAATACTCAGGGCTACTCAGTGAATTATTGGCATGTTTTTCAAAATTTTCTGGGATAGTCAAATTCAATTGGTCTTAAAACTACAACAACTAGATTTTGATCTCCTTGCATGATACTTTAGATCAGTCATCTCTACAGTAATGACAGTTTTTCTACAAATTGATACCATTTATGGTATAGTAAAAGTGATTTATAACATTTTAAGAAATCACATTCCCTTGTGTGCATGTGTAAATACTATGCATTTTTTCATAGAATGTGAAGAATATATTTTCCAATCAGTTGTACATTCAAGCCAGTAGGCACTCACAATTACAACAGAAATATAAAGTTTCAAAACTTTTAATATCATGCATGTAAACACTTCTTTATAGAGATACAGGGAATTTTGTCAAATTAAACTTTAAAGCTTATTTTCAAAAGTAGACATTAGTGTGATTCCCATGCAATGTTCTGCTAAAATACTGTTAGTTAGTTTTGGGTTTAGAGTTATATATGAAGCCATACACAACAGCTTATAACATTATCTGCAAGCCAAGAACCCACAGAGATAGATCTACAAATCCTGATTCAGTGTTAGGTGTGATTTTAGCTATACTGTTACGTTTATTTCAGGCACATAGATCTGAAAAAGAAGCACTATCTAGAGAGGCATTAAAAGTTAGATTTAAATTAGCCAGGCAAAGCTACAATCACACCATATTCAATACACTTACCATGGAGTAAAAGATCAGCCTTGCCTTGATCTGAGCTTGATTCCTAGTGACATATTGGATATACAGAAGTGATTTAACATTTCCTTCTTCTAGAGACTTCTTTTTAAAGAAAAGAATATTCTAGTTTATCTTATAGATCAGGTTCCAAAGGTTTAGTTTGAAAGGCTGATTTCCTTTAGATCAGTCTGGAAACTTGGAAAAGTCAATTATCAATCTTGTTCAACTAAATGAGTTGAAAGTAAGGATATATTTTGTGTTGGATAGTGCAACTTGATGGATGTAAACATGGATAATTAGGGGCCCCTCTTGCTGAAAATTCCAAAGTTGCATTGTTGGATAGGATTTTTTTAATTCCAGGAAATAAATATATTTCAAAGAGAAGGTCTGGAGTTCAAAGGAATATTTTCAAATCATCTTGCATGATTCTGAGTGGCTGTGATATGCACTGACTTGCTGCTTTCAGTGAAACATTTCTAAAAACGTGATTGAATGCCATCTTAAATTTGAATATACTGTTTGGTTTCTTCCAAACTGCTGGCAATATGGCCTTAGGTTTTTACTGGAAAATATGCCTCTTATTTTTAAGTAAAGCTTTATTAAGCAAGATTAACAAATGAAACTATTGGATGGTCAATACCTACGTTGTTGAAATATTGTGGAAAATGATATGCATCCAACAAACCTTAGATTACAAAGCTGTAATCCTATGAGAAATTTCTTTCTATCCTTATGTATCCTTTCTACCATAAAAAATAATCATATGCAGATAGTAAGGAACCTGATATTTGGCTGTGATTAACATAAACTGACAAAGGGAAAACATGTTTTTCAGATAAAAAAGTGGGAAGCATTGTTAATAATTCAGGCCACACATTTCCAGCAAGGAGTTCTTTCGTTTAAGATGAACTTTTTCCACAGTGCAAGTCATAGGGTAGATTTCTCATGATGTTTGGACCCAAGTACAGTAAATACAAGCTCCTCTTGGGACAAGCCCACTCCATGTCATAGATCCTTCTAGAGGATTCACATTGGGCCATAATGGGGGTATCCCAAATGGACACAAGAATGGGTTTGGGGGAAGAATTGGTAGTATTGCTGAGCCAGCCAACCTTTTATAATAGAAAACTATCTCTATAAAAGGAAGAGGAAAACAACTACTTGTTGTAAAGTTCTTTTAGACTGTTAAAAACTCTAGTTTGGGGGGTTTCTTTTCCAGAGATTGTTTCATTGCAGAGGAAGCGTTCCAAATAGTTTTGATTAGAAGATTTACACACATCTTTTCCAGTTGCTTTTACATAGCTGGCTAGATAGGATGAGGTAAAAGAAACTTCTGTTTTCATTTAAATCATTTGAAGCCACTCAAGAAAAAGATGAGAAAATAAACTTGAAGGAAGCTTATAAGAATGTGGAAGGCAGGGAGGTGAGGTTGAGTGGTTAGGCGGAAGAGGAAGCATACATCTTCATAGCAAGTCCCCCTTTCTCCTCTGAAATTCAAATGTAAAGATATTTACATTTCTCCATGCCTTAAGAAAGGAAATGATCAGTACTACAAATAAAATAACATCCTGTGAATTGCTTTGCTAATTGGTTGTCTCTGAATTTGAAACAATTTACATAGATGGGTAGAACTTTCATTGGAAAGTTCCCAAACACAATTCTCTGACTCCTATGAACTAGAAACAGGTAAATTTTAAGAAAGGTAGAAACTATTTTTTCCAATAAACAGTATTTTTCCTTAAAAATTGATTCTCCCTTTTGACTGTGTTTAGGAAGAAGTGAGAGAGTTTTATCTTGGAACACAGCTAACAAAACAAAAGCACAGTGAACTAGCGTTTTCACCTTTGTTCGGATACAGAAGTGTTGGACAACTGGTTATGATGGAAACTGTAATACAACACTACTGAAATATTCCTTGTTACTGGAAGGTTGCACACAAGGAAAAAAAGAATATTTTTCTTTGTCTTCTCCTTCAAGCTAGCTGAAAAAGAAGGGGAATAAAGGTGGGCTTTATATAAATGAATTTAAGTTGTATAAACTGTATATAAGCTGTATATACTGTATAACCTTCACCGTGCAATCTGGAACCCTTAAGTAAATAAAATAAATAAAAATGTATTTTTAAACAACAGCAAAAAAAAATGTGTATTCAAACTTTTTAAAATAGAGGCATTGATTATATCAGGCTACAGAAGGATGTTTGTGTGCGTGTTAGTAATCCCACTTTCTGCTGTAGATATAAAACAACTAAAATGATTGCTGGATCAAGACTGAAATCTTACTTAAATTAGGCTTGCTGAAGCTGGTGGAATTAAACCTAGGCATTATAAAATTCTTACATTGATCCTGGGATTATAATTTAGGTGTTGTTAAAATTATATTCAATTCTGTCTTATTTGTGGAAAACATATGAATGTTAGACTAAGCTTTCATATTTCAAGCAACATTATATGTATTTTGAGACAGCATAATATTTGGTACTGGTAACAAACTTGTTTGTATTGAACTAAATTGAATTGAACATTTGTAGTCCTTAGGTGGTCAAGAATATTTAATTGAATTGAACATTTGTAGTCCTTAGGTGGTCAAGAATATTCCAAATGCATTATGTACAATATGAATATTTTCATATTGTTTTCCAACATTTAATGGTATAATCAACCTCTTAGAAGAGTTCCAACTTCCAAAATTCTGCCCTGTAAATACTAAACAGAGGTGGGGTTTTTTTTGCATTTTTTAAAATTAAAAACAATAGTTCCCTTGCTTTGGTAATATTTTGTCTGTCTGTTGTGAAGAATCAAACATGGCTGTTCTTTCTTTACAATGCCACAATCTGCTATTTGGATATGTTCACCAGTTGTGCTGATTTCCAATTCTGTGCCTTGTTGCAAAATAACTAGTGAACTGAATTTGGGACTATCCTGTTTTTTATACATTTTAAGGAGCTAAAAATAAAATGCAGTTACTCTAGATGAGTAAAATGTGCATCATATTGTTTTGTTTTCTGGAAACTATAAGAAATGACAATACAAGGAACCTGATGTTTATAGTGAGTCCATAGGGGAGAAAAAGTATGCCACATCATTATAACAATAGCATGTAAGCATCTGTGAAAACAGTTCAATGTACAGATTTCTTCAATTTGGTGTCTTCTAAGATGTGTAGGATTCTCATAATTCTGATGTAAGCATAGCAATTTGCAGATACCAAGTCAATGAAAACTACATTAAAAGTCATGCTAGCCTATGATTTAGTTAACATGTATTGAATTAGCTGGGTTTATTCAACACTGCATGCAATAAGGAGGGAGGACTAGTAAGCCACATTGGCCGGGTTTCCAAAACCTCAATTAGGCAAACAAAGCTCCATCTCATTTTAGCTGAATGCAATATCTCAGTGAATTCTTAGTAGATCGGGAGCTAGAGGAAATGGACTCAGTCTACCTATACAGTTGTGAAGTTCATTGGACAATTTGGGAGCCTATAGTTCACATACATGCACAGGCTGCATTTATAAAAGATGCTAAACTCATGATGGTGAACCTATGGCACTCATGACAGAGGTGGCGTGCAGTGCCCTCTCTGATGGCATGCGAGCTGTCACCCCAATTCAGCTCTGCTGCACATGTGGCCAGCTGGTCTTTGCTGCTGTGCATGTGTGTGGGGTGGGAGTGTGCGGGGCCCTCACGCACACGTGTGGGGGGGTGCATGCAGGGAACCATGCATGCATGCATAGGGGTGGGGGGCTATGCACACATGCATAGGAGTGGGGCACATGTGGGGGTGCACATGCATGTGTAAGATACATGAGGGGCTGCACATGCATGTGCAGGAGGTTGGGCACATGCAGGGGGAGTGCATGGATCCACAGGAATGCAGAGTGCATGGAAAAGGTTAGCCATCACTGTGCTAAACCATGGTTTGCTTAACCATTGTAAATTGTAAAAACAATGGGACACCTACAACCAAGTGTGTGGGTGTGTTTGAGGGATTGTTTTGGTTTTAACCCAGTGTGCAGTTGTATGCACAGCCTAGTTCTTGCGGAATGAGAGAAAGCAAGCCAGAAACAGTTCTCAGCTTTTTGCAGAATAAAGCAATTACCATATTTACTCTGAATTAAACTTCAATAAATTAGTTAGCATTCTTAGCATAGAAGAAAGTGGGCTAAGATCATTTTGGATCAAATGTACATTTCTATTTTTTAAATTCATTTTGCAGTGAAGCAAAATATCAAGAGAGAAAAAAAGAGATTTAGGCATTTCCTAACTGATTAAACTTTGGTTTTTTTTAACAGCATTGTAAATGTTGCAGAAGAGAAATGAAATAATTAGATGGAAATTTATAAACATGTCAACCTGATTTCTACTCCCAAATCGGTGGGAAATATTTTTGAAAGTTCTGAATCCATGTAGAACAATTTTCACACCCTTTTAAGTTTTTTTATTTACGAGAAACACAGTAAGCTATGCTAAAAAATTAAAAAGCTAAAAAGAGAGCTAGATCTTTAAGATCTACTTAAGCCTGAAATTTACCAGTCAAGTGATCCAAATAGACTAGAAGAATATGTTGAAAATTCAAGAAAATACATGTCAGGATACATTTGTTCAGCTGGAGGGAGTTCATTTTATCAATTACAACGGAAGTGCTGATTTTTTTAAAAAAAATATTTTAAGCTGATTTGAGAAAAATACGGGAACTACTTCATCACCTCATTATCCACAGGCCTTGTCACTCCCTGTCATCAAGCAGCTTTTTCCTTCCCCACAGGATCCAAGGGACATTTGTACTCAATAGGGGGAAAAGCAGTTTGGACAGGTGGGGCTGCAACATGGTGAAGAAATAGGAAATCAATATTTACAGTATTAGGGTTTGAAAGCAGACATTTGTATCACAGTATTTTGGAAAGCTATTGCCTTCTCTATTTTGCCCCAAATCCCTGCAAACATTATTGGATGAATATGAATCTATGTTACAAAATAAGGATGATTAAGATCATGGCTGACTTCACATATCACACTGAATTATAACATGGCTTGATTGGTTATTCAATAAGCTAAATTTAAACAAAACACAGTTTAGCATACATAAACGTATCAATATGAGGTACTCTGAACACATGAAATTATATAAATGCTAACTATTGTTATATTTAATCTAATATTACGAAATAGTATTATTGTATACAAGTGGTACACTGTTATTTACTATAAATAGAAGGATGTAAATATTAATTTGGTTTATTTTGTCTGCAAGGACAATAGTTATGCGTTGTTGAAAACTTCATTTCAAAAATTCAGTAAAACCTAGCTTTCCAAAGGAAAGAGTATAATTCAAATCTACCATCCACAACAAGGTTTTTTCAGCTGCATCCCTCAAAAAAAACCCACAACATTTTCTCAATTCTACCTGAAGAAATTCATACTTTTATTATATTCTGCTTTGGAACATCTTGAAAATAAAAAGACTAGAACTGTGAGATGTGATTAAATGTTAACCCGCCTGCAGCAAAACTTCAAGCCTGGCCACAAATTATATTTTACAACCACATTCCACAAAAGGAGGCTTTTCCATTCCATGCAATGTGTTTAGCAGTCAGGTTATATGGCCCCACATGCAAGCCCTCTTTCTGATAGCCAAAGAAACAGGAAAGAAGGAGACTTGGAGCTCATCGATGTGAAGAGATGCTGCAGAAAAGTGCTTTGCTCAGGGGATCATCTACCTCAAGACTCACCTCTTTGCGTTACTCTTTTGATTATTAATCACAATTTGGATACACGCAATGGGGTAGATTAATAGGAGATTTCATTCTATGTGGGCAGTCAGTAAATAAATTTCCAAAGCTGTCTGTTAGTTATATGACCACTTTGGGGAGGAAACATTTTCTGTTTCTTTATCTCCGTTTAATAAATGTCAGACACATTATTTCCAGAGAAGGGAGGGGTGAAAGATTAGAGGAAATACGAGAGGAGGGAAGGGGTGCAGATTCCTTATTTGAATGTGTTGTTTAAGTGTCAGTGATAAATTAGATAAAAACAAGTTAAAAGAGTCCGGCCTTGGAGAGGGGAGAAGGAGACCTTCGGAATCCTTAATCTAGGAGTGGTTGAGGGAACATGGTGTAATTTGGGGAGATTTTTTTTTCTTTTTTGAAGGATTAGTTCTCCTTAAAAGTCTTCATTTATTATGTTTACATAGAGTCAGTAGAGAAATGGGAACAATGATTTCTGACTGGGACATAGGAAGTGGTGTCTATGTTTGCCCACTTTGTGTGTGTGTGTGTGTGTGTGTGTGTGTGTGAGAGAGAGAGAGAGAGAGAGAGAGAGAGAGAGAGAGAGAGAGAGAGAGAGAGAGAGAGAGAGAGAGAGAGAGAGAGAGAGAGAGAGAGAGAGAGAGAGAGAGAGAGAGAGAGAGAGACACTCACTCACATACAAAGGCGCTCCCATGCCCGTGACTGTTTTGGTTTATCAATCTCCGATGAGCTTGAAATGAAAGGTCTCCCTAAACTCACACCCCAGGAAAAACTCTTTTATTTTCTTGCAGATAACAGAGGGGGAAGAGAGGGGGCAGAAAAGAGAGGGGGAAGGGAGTGAGAGAGAGAGAGAGCACTAAAAACCTCACAACCCCTAACCCTAATAATCAGCCTGGAATTTTAACTTCAGGCTGTCAAGGTGTTATTTTTCCTATATCTGTGCTGCTAACATCTGCATGTTAATAGCTCAATGGACCCAGCTTAAGCAAATTGCAAGGAATTTACCTTAAATGAGGCCATATGGAAATAAAAGAGAAAAGAGAAGGAAGGAAGGAAATGTCCTTAGAACAAATCTTCAACAAAAGTTGATCTCCTTGGAAAAAGACCTTTGAGAAACTTGAGAAATTTTAGATGATGAGATAGCTAAGAATAAAATAATGCATTTTAAAAAAACGAATGCTTCTTATTTGCCCTCCTTTCCGTTTAGTCTATTTTTCTTTCTTATTCTTCATTCATTTGATTTTTCTTTTCATTTTAATTTACAGAAAACATAATGTAACAAAACCTTCCCTTAACTAGAGCAAATTCCAATATCAGTGTGTATATAGGATAGCATAATCTTTGGTGTGGAAGGACAACTTTATTAAAGATTAAGAGTTTATAACACATTTTTGTTTGATGTTTCTATGGTGTCACAAGATTCGTAATATATCAGTGCAACATCAAAAAAATATGCAATCAAAAATTGAACCAAGTACTAACTGAAAGTCAAATATTAGAGAAAATGTTCAAATGAATTCCCCAAAGAACATAGCTCTATTTAATGATATTGTTGGGTGATGGTGAGGGAGGTGAATGATGATGGTAGGAAAGGGAAACCCATAATCATTATATACAAATAAAAACAAGAATTAAAACCTTTAATATGCAACATGTTGACAAGCAGTAATATTAAATTTGTAATTAGCCACATCAACAGATCAATGTACGTGTTTATATTGGATCATAGAGTCCATTTGGGAATGTATATAGCAAGGTGGGCTAGGACTGTAGCCAGAAGCTATACACAAAGAACTGTTTCCCAGTTTGTTTAATTGCCATACATGTATGACTGCCTTCCAAAAGAGAAATAACATATTCTGTATCTCTCTTAAAAAAAACAAAAAACAGTCAGCTTGGGAGGAAATCCTGGCATTTCCCTCCTATGTTCTAATCTAAAACAAAATGTTTCTTTTTGTCTTTCTTGAATATTTTTTATTACAAAGGAAACAATTGCCAGCTTCTGCGATTGTTTTTACAATTCGGTTATAATTAAGTTTACTCAGAAACAAGTCCTTTTTGCTTTCCATAAGCATAATCATATGGCAGCATCCATCTTAGACAATATCAATGATTCAAGAAAAAGGATATTCTTTATTGCCAACAGTCCAGAAACTTTTCTTCTCAAACCTTCTGTTTTCCACATATCTTCTTTGTTCAAAGTGCTAAAATCTTCCAGCAAAGCTGCAGGCACCTTGTCGCATGTGCAATCATTAGCAAAGTTTCTTTCCCTCTTGATGTGAAAAATGATTCTGTACAATGAAGGGTACTTCATACACAAGAAATAAATGGCATTCATTTGCTACAAAGTAAGACCAGCATGTAACAGTCGATTTCAATATGTATTGCTAAGGCATGCCTCATACTTTAATCGTGGTTTTTAAGATTATCCATACTTTCTCAGTTTATACATAATACTTTACCAAATAATGTGTGGGACATGCTTTTATTCTCTGCTATCTAGAAGCTCAAAAATAATGATCCCACATCACAATTATATACATTTTTTACTTCTTTCCTATATAATGAAATATACTTTGTTCCTAACCAGAGATACCATAATATTATAGATAATAGGGTTGATTTTTCTTATGAAGTATATGGTAAAGCAAAAATGGTTTTGCAATTGTAGTTATTGCAAAGCTTATTTGAAAGCCCAGGCACTGATTTTCTTTGTTCCTAGTGGAAAATTCTTGTCCTAATGTTTGGCAATCTCTGATTTCCGAAATGCAATTTCTGGAAGCATTAAAAGGTTTATTTAATTGGTGAGGTGCCTTCTCAGATTAGCTAGCTGTGATGATACAAATTAATATGCTTATTATTTTGGAATTGTTTTATTATTAACAATATTAGTAGCATATATAATTTAGGCATACTGATTTTAATTTTTCTACCAGAAGAAAAGAACAAACCTATGCAAAATCTAAACTCTGAGAATTAATGAACAAATCAGTTTCATCCAATAGGCCTCTCTGAATAAACAAAAGCTACCTCATTATAACTTTAGTTTAATCTGCATTTTATTAATTTTAAATGAACTATCTTTTTATAGTTTTAAATAAACCATGTCTTTTCCATTGCTTATAGTTTTCAAATAAGAAAATCAAGAACATAATCTACAATTAACAATGAAGAAGCTCATCTATTTAATATTCTGCCACAATCTTTTGATGAACTGTACCCTTCTTCATCTATCATGTTGCTCTCAAGAACAGTACTTATTTGCAAGCCAACATAGGCATGCTGGTGGACATTCCTTTTTATTATATAGATAAGAAGAATGGAGAATTGGGAATGTTTTAAACATTGAGGCCAAAGAGCCATAAAATATAAGAGATAAGATTTTTACATTTCTTACACAAAGATGTATGAGATAAGAACAAAGTGGCCATTTTCTAAGGTAGTCCACAGTGATAATGTTATCATTCTAGATGCATTATATGCAACTTTAGCCTTTGTAGTTATCAAAAGCACAAGTTTCTGATTAAACTGACTACAGCAATCAGATTGAGATATATTCTAATTCAGCAGCTTCTTTCTAGGATCCTTTTCTTTTTTACTGATAAATGTTTAACTTGAGTTCAGTGACAGAATTATCTTGGAAGAAAATGTAATTAAACATACAGTATTATTGACATATCTGTACAACATATACCGTATAATCCTGTTCAAAACGGACATGATTTCAGCAAGTGAAGGCTGGTTCTAGTGAGGAAGTAACTAAAGCATCAAAAGCTATTTTTTTACATTTCTTTTATTCCACTTTTATTATTTTTTTATAAATTACTCAATGCAACAAACATATCTAATATTCCTCCTTCTTCCTATCCCCTCCCCTCCCCACAACAATAGTCCTGTGAGGTAATTTGGGCTGAGAGAGAGTGTGTGACTTGAGTTGTTGGAGGATGAAATTGTGTCTATTTTATGTTCTGTTTCGTATTCCATCACTAGTTACTAACCCTGGGTGGGTGGGTGGGTGGGTAAATACATAGATTTCCCTGACTACTTCTGAAGTAAGAATCAACTGTGATTATCTCAACATTGTTTATCCAGGGGAGGGATCACTGCTTCTAACAGGAAAATATTTGATATCAAATCACCTACCATGGTTACTGAAATGCTGCATGCTGTTTGTCTTTATTGTTCTCTTGTGTTTCAATTCTTCTGGGAAAATTGTATTTTCTTGATTAAAAACACATCCAGAACTTTCTTAGAAAAGATACAGAATTTAGGTCTTCTCAAACTGGCACTTTTAGATGAATTGGATCCCCTTAACCATGGGTGAAATTCAGCAGGTTCTGAGAGGTTCTGTAGAACCGGTAGTGGAAATTTTGAATAGTTCAGAGAACTAGCAAATACCACCTCTGACTGACCCCAGAGTGGGGTGGGAATGGAGATTTTTCACTATCCTTCCCCTGCCATGCCCACCAAGCATGCCTACAGAACCTGTAGTAAAAAAATTTGAATTTCACAATTGATTTTAACTTCCCAAATCTTCCACCATTGAAATTCAATATGTTTGAAGAGCACCAGATTTGTCAAAAGTGCCAAAACCTTGGGTTTTCTGAAGGTGTTTTCTTTTAATTTGGTGCCATCTCAGGGCTCTTGAGCAAATGTTAAAAAATAGTTAGGAACATGATCAGAAAAACCATATGGTGAAAATAATAAGGATATTGAGAGGCAATTAAAAATATTAGATAGAACATTTAGAAAACAAAAATGTATAATCTAATCTGGTCCATATTTTTCTTATTAGATTCCCCTTCTTAGGAATGCTTATATCCAGTGTGCCAAACCATTTAAACTTCCATTTCCTTAAAAACTGAAAAAGGAGATAAAGAAAATTCCTAGAAATTTCTGAATCTGTTTATATAAAATATTTCTTTATTGCTGCAACATTCCTGTAGAAACTTTTGGTTGGTTGTAACACAAATGTGTTACAACAATGCAGACTTCTAAGAATTTACCTGCCTTAATTCCCTTGAATTCAAAGATATATGTGCTCACCTATGGCAGAAAAAGATACTTTGCTGCCTAAAAAGGAACAGTTATTGTGGGGTAAGACGTATACCCCCTCCCCCATTGCCATCCTGAGTCCTTACTGGTCAATAAAGAAATAGCACATTTCTTAGTTGTTTTTCAATGGGCAGTAGTATCATTTTGTTCCCATTCTAAAAAATAAATATAACAAAATGTGAAGTGTTGGGGTTCAGTATCCAACATGGTAAGAACCCTTCCTTTAACTTGAGAGTCTGAATCTTCCTTCCCTGAGACAAGTAAAGGAACTTGATCAGTGATATGAAAAATGCACACTAAGCTTAGCCAGAGGTATTCTCTCTGCTTTTTGTTTGTAGATTCTCCTGCAATCTGTCCCTCTAAAAAATATTTAAGACATCTGATAATGAGAAAGGCTATAAAAAGATAGAGAACAGTTCAGAAACAATATTGATAGTAAGCCTATAGTTCAGAGGTGGGTTCTTACCAGTTTGGACCAGTTCAGCCCAGTAGGTAGTAACTCGGCTGCCAAACTCCCAAAGGGGTTGTATTGGCAGTGCCTATGGCATTTTTAGTACTACGCATGCATGTGTAGTGGCCCCCCTGCAGCGCATTCCTGAGCGAACTGGCAGTAGAAGAAGCATACTTGCTATAGTTCTAAAAACATCTACCTGGGAATAATCTACTTCAGTGAGGTTTATTTCTAAGTAGAATTATTATTAGATTTCATTTTATATTCCTGTGAACTAGGGAGGGTCTAAAACTAGTCATCAAAACTCAGATTTCTTTTAGTTGAAAATTGTCTTGGCAAATTTTCTTCCTGTTCCTCAAGACCATTTTTTCTGCCTTAAATACCATTCACCTCACAATACTGACTTTATCATTTAATAGTCACTGTGGTTTATGCAATAAAACATATTAAGCAAAGCTAGGCAATAAGCTTGTCTTCCTATCCTGGTACTGTAGCATGCAGATCTTTGATTCCTTCATAACCACTTTCATGAGACAGGTCTCCATGATGTTTCCCCCTTCTCATTCTGTGTATTGTGGACGTAGAAATCAACTTCAGTTGCTCTGCTATTAAAGTAATATTTTTTCTTTTTTCCCTACCTTGTTCATACCTTGTTAATCTATGATGATGTTAGAGATTGTTATATATGCAAATGTTCCCTGTTACCAGCTCTCTGATTGGCTGGCCATTTGACAGTTGGTCTGGGCTCGAGTATAAATACCCTGACAGTTGCAGGGACATTTTGAATCGCTGTCATCTCGCAATAAACATCTTACTCTCTGATTCCATGGCTCCTGCGTCTTTCCCTCAAACATATTTAACAGAGATGGCATGATAAGAAGCTGCCCAGTTCCTAATGACAGCTTAAATTTAACTCTCCCTATATCCTGTTTCTGGGCATTACCTTCCATGGCCATTTTGTCTCAGGCAGCAAGACATATAAACATCTGCTTTATAACATCTAGCTGGCACTTCAGGAATACATGTGTTTTTGGGAAGACTGGTACACCTGATGTTGAAAACATACATAATGGTTTTTTTTTTAAAAGATCAATGAAGCAGTGAAACACCACCACCCCACTGGAACAATTAAATTAAGAAAGAGATGTATCAGTGATCAGTTTCAAATAAAGAGTATTAAGGGTGTTTTTTGTGTATCTGTGTCTGCTACTGGGCTTCATCTGGTCATTCTCCAATTGACTTTATTGTTTATTGGATGATGGATCCTGTTATTTGGATTACACTACAATTTTGTGTATTCTATAAACTATCTCTGGATGTTTATATATTTCATGTTAATATTCTATTACTGCATTTTTCAAAGAAAAAATTTCATTTTTCTTAAATGAAATACTACAGGGAACTCCTGGATCATAGTGAAACAGCAACAACTAACACATTAGCTGTCTGATTGATGGGCAGTGGTGGGTTACTAATATTTTTACTACCAGTTTGGGTGTGCTCCTGCGTGCACATGATGCTTTTGTGCATGCGCATAAGTGTCCAGGTAGGTGGGCGGAGCCTCCCGCCAATGCTACTATTGGTTCACCCAATCTGGGCCGAACCAGGAGTAACCCACCTCTGTTGATGGGGGAATAAGAACAGTACAGTGTGACCCTCTGCTGATGACCCTCCAGGTTCCACCCTGATTGACTTATTGTTTCATTTTACATGAGAATATGTCAGACAGTTCAGACCAGAACCATACCTTAAGTTCCAATTAAACTGATTTATTGCTTATGCCCATGCACAAGAATTTAGTCAACTCATGATTAGCATTATTTTGCCCTTAGTTTGCTTGTAGCAACTAGAGAGTCAAGACTGATTCCTTTTTTTGACTCCGTCCTAGGCTCTGCTACTCCTCCTCCTCCAGAACTTGATTAATATATTGAACTGATCTTGAACTGGCTGATTAGTCAGTAGGGTTATATGAGAGGTGTAAGTTGATATAGGAGTGACTCTGTTGATGGGCCTGCATCTCTTTCCCACTCCATCTGACACCCTCTTATACTCAATTAATTAGTCCTGTCTTTTGGTGTTGTTGACAGTGAAATAGTTGACTTTCAGAAGATTGACAGATAAGTATTCCTTGTACAA
The DNA here is from genome assembly GCF_051295495.1 of Thamnophis sirtalis. Taxonomy (NCBI): domain Eukaryota; kingdom Metazoa; phylum Chordata; class Lepidosauria; order Squamata; family Natricidae; genus Thamnophis; species Thamnophis sirtalis. The sequence goes on from NW_028261384.1 coordinate 98,892,019, forward strand.
CTTGAGAGATAGCTGAAACTTCTATACAAGAATAAGAATCCACACATCTTATTCAATCACACATTATTAAACCCAATTCAGGGTTCTGTTTCTACTTGCTGGTGACAAAGTATGGGAGAGGAAAGGAAGTGGGGACCTATCACTGACTTGAAACTATCACTCATGAAATCTTTAAGGACAGCACCAATTGTCTTATTAGTGAAGAGTAACCTCCAGCTGTAAAGTTCAGCACAATTATGCCAATATTGTTTTCTAACACAGTTGTGATGATGACATGCCAGTATTTCTTATTGTCTCATTCAGGCACACTTTCCCATGCCTTAAGTACAAAATCTTAGATGTTATTTTGATTCTAATTCTGGAAGCATTGAGTGCACTAAATCCATATTTATGGGGTCCTTGTGTCTCACCATTTGGTTGATGGACCTACTTGGAAAAACAGTGCACAAATAGCACAAGGCCATGAATCAAACAAAGGGGGAAAATCATTTTTGTTCTATGTTTCATTGTTCCAAGCATCATTGAAAGTAGTAATGGTGCTAGAAATGGATGTCCAGAATAGTTTGAAATATAGGACTGGAAAAATCTTTTAAAAAGGGGAACAGGGTGAGATTAGAGATGGAACTTTGCCAGGTGCAGTGTATCCTTTAAAACTGCATACCAATGTTTGGTTGAGGTCTAAGCTTATTTCCCCTGATTTTTAATGATGGAGGCATATATTGGTGATGTTGACTCTCTAACCTTAGTTTTAATCTATTTAATCTACCTTATGCATTATTTATCCCTTCTAGTACTTCACTCAAACTTGTCATTAGTACCATGCCTTTGAATACCAATATATTTATTGTACTCATGTCTTGAGGGTGGGCTTCCTTGAGGTATCTTGGTTACTATGGGAAATATGTTGTAAACTATTAAACAGGCCTTTCTTATGGCAATGGCATACAGTAGAGTTTTTCTTATGCAGTATTTCTTCATTCCAAAACAAATATGTGCACATCTCCACTATCACCACCAGAGGTCAGAAAATGATTCTTTTTGATAAAGATCGCTGGTAATTTAAATTCCACCTTAGGATACTACCCTTTGTGGGATCCTAAACATAATTCTTTTATAATCTCCCTTCCAACTTTTGGAAATCATCTTAGGTTTTAGGACAAATTTAAAACAATTAGGAATTCTTTCCCTCCCTTTTTAAAATAATTCTTATGATATAACATAACATAGATTTACTGATTCTTAACTTTAGCCATTTAAGACACGTGAAGTCCACATATGACTAATGTTGAGAAATGTTGGATTAGAATAACAGATCACAAAATCAGATTACATTAAAAAAAGATTGATAATAATTTAATACATGGCTAACTCAATAACAAATGAATATTGATTAAAGGAAAACAACAATATAACCAGGGGAGTTATTAATTTTAATATATTTATATATGGTTTACTATGTTGAAATCTCTCTAAGCAGTTTACAATAAAAATAGACTTGTTCTAAATTTATTGCAGCAGTTGTTTAGCGAAACCAGGATGAATATGGCAGTCAAAATGAATGTGACGGTCATTAAGTGAACCCATTGCTTGCTACAGGGCATATTTTTGATGGAAACTGTAAATGCTGGTTTTTGGAACAAAACATTATAAATCAGGTCACATGACCACGGGGCACTACCAACAGCCATAAATGTGGGCTGGTTGCCAAGTTCCCAATATGTGGTCACATGATCATGGGCAGGTAGAGTAGAAGAGAAAAACAGAGTTGGTAGAGACCTTGGAGGTCTTCTAGTCCAACCCCCTGCTTGGTCAGGAAACCCTACATCACTTCAAACAAAGGTGCTTTAGCTTGACTCCAAGGCTGTATTGCTCCTGACATTACTGCCGATTCGGCATGCAAAATCTTTTGCTCCGTGCACATGCACATTTGCACCTAAAAAGTCTGTGCATGCGCAAAATGTTAAAAAAGGGGGAAAATTACATTTTTGCAATGAAAATTGTTCTGCATATGTGCAGACCGAAAATCAAGACAACGGTGCCATAGGAGAACCAGTTCAGGGGCGTGGCAGGCGTGGGTCGCTGTTATTTCCAGTGACCCAGGCGGCCAAGTTACTACCAGTTCAGCTGAACTGGTCCAAACCAGTAGAAACCCAGCTCTGCTCGACTTCTTCTTCTTTGTGGCAGCCCCTGAGATATTGGAACACTGCTATTATATCACCCCTAATCTTTCTTTTCATCAGACTAGGCATACCCAGTTCCTGCAACCATTCTTTATATGTTTTAACTTCAAGTCCCCTAATCATCTTTATTGCTGTTCTCTGCACTCTTTCTAGAGTCTCAACATCTTTTTTACATTGTGGCAATCAAAACTGGATGCAGTATTCTAAGTGTGGCCTTGCCAAGGCATTATAAAGTGATATTAACACTTCATGTGATCTTGATTCTATCCCTCTATTTATGCAGCCTAGAACTGTGTTGGCTTTTTTGGCAGCTGCAGCACACTGCTGGCTTATATTTAAATGATTGTCCACTAAGATTCCAAGATCTGTCTCACAGTCACTGCTATTGAGCAAGGTACCACATATACTGTACTTCTGCATTTTGTTTTTCTTGCCCAAGTGTAGAACCTTACTTTTTTCACCATTGAGTTTCATTTTGTTAGATAGCACCCAATGTTCAAGTCTGCCAAGCTCCTTCTGTATCTTAAGCCTACCTTCTGGAGTGTTGACTATTCCTGCTAGTTGAAAATGTGATGAGTTCCCCATCTATCCCCTTGTCCAAATCATTGATGAAGATGTTGAAGAGCACTGGGCCTAAAACAGAGCATTGGGGTATCCCACTGCATACTTCTCTCCATGTAGATGTGGTTCCATTACACATTGAGTGCAGATGGTCATCTAAGTACGAATCCATCTGGTGGTGACGCTGTCTAACCCACATTTTTCTATTTTATCAAGCAGTAGGTTATGGTCTACTTTATCAAATGCCTTACTGAAGTCCAAGTAAATTATATTGACAGCATTTCTTCGATCCACTAATTTTGTCACTTTGTCAAAGAATGCATGATCTGGCATGATCTGTTTTTGGTAAACCCATGTTTTAAAGATTGGGGGTGAAAGGAACGCAGGAGCCATGGATCATGAGAGTAATGATGTTTATTAGTACCAGATGACAAGATGACAAGCGATTCAGAAATCCGTTACAACTGTCCCAGTATTTATACTCTCAGGTACCAACTGTCATTTAACTGTCATTACAACCACCAATCACAGGCTGTGCTTCGCCCGACCAATTAGAACGCAGCACAGGCTGTTGCTGGGCTATAACACTCCTTCCCCCCAGTTATTTACATACGTGTCAATTAGCGTGTTATTGTTTGCATTTTTTATCTATTTATTTATTGCATTTACAATTTAATTGCATTTTTTTGTGTCATGTTCAACATTTACAATTTTTTTGCATTTTTGTGTTCTTGTGTTTATGTTCAACACCTACAAATTTGTGTTCTCTCCTTCCCCCCAGTTAACCAGACACTCCATTCTCATATTCCTATTTGCATATACACCATTTACATATACACATTTGCATTCCCCCCCCACCAGTTCTGCACATGCGTCATTTCTGCGGCCCTCAAACTGGTTCAGGACCTTCAATCAAGTCTTTTTGGCTCGCTCCTGAATTTAACAGCGGCCAGCAGCGGCAGGGAGGCAGTATAACTTGTAAGTTTGTGTATGAAGAGATTATCCGCTTTGTGTATTGGCTTTACTCGATCGCCATGCAGGCAGGGTTGAAGAGATTAGCGACTTTGTGGATTGGCTTTGCTGACTTTTGCTGCAGAGAATGGTAGGCTTCTGAAACGGCTGTGGAGGCTTCTGTTAGAGAGCGGAGATCGTTTGGAAGGCAGCAGGCAGGCTTTTGAGTGGCCACAGTTGCTCCTTGGGAGGTAGGCAGCTTTGTAATGCAAATGGCCTTGGAAGGCTGGCAGCTGTGGAAAACCCAGGTGGAGCAGCAGTTGGCTCTGGAGGAAGAAAGACTGCAGCGTCTATGTCTATGGCTTCTCGGAAGGCAGGTAGAGCAGGCTGGAAAGCTGTATGCTAGAATCAGGGGCTTCTTAGGCAACAGTAACCGTTTATTGCAACACAAACGTTTGTAACAGTAGCTAACAGTAGACTGGATAGACTCTAGAGTTGTGTCTGGTAGATCTTCGTGGCAGAGAGGCAGGCAGACAGGCAGCTTCAGCCTCGGTTGAGCCAACGCGATTCGTAGCTCGTCCCTGAGCAGAGGCGGCGGCTCCAGCCAAGGTTAAGCGTAGGTTGCCCGTCCCTGTGACTGATGGAGTCCGCGCCTGTGGATCTACTCAGGTTGGCGTGATCGGAGGCGAAACCTGAGGCGGTGGCAACTGCTGCTGCAGCTCTGACAGGTCTTCAAAGTATTTTCCGTTCGCGTTTGCTTGGTTGCGTTGCGAGTGGCTTAGTGTTCGTTGTTGTTTAGTTTTATTCTTAGTCCAGGCTCTGCGGAATCGCATATCCCACCCTCGTCGCCAGTATTGTAACGTGTGTGTGTTGTGTGAGGGAAAGACACGCAGGAGCTGTGGATGCAAGACAGACCTTTATTAAGACAGAGATGACAGCGATTCAAACTTTCCCTGAACGGTCAGGGTATTTATACTAGCACTCAGACCAACTGTCAAAATGACCAGCCAATCAGGTCGCAGCTGGTATTTGCATATTGAATATGCAACACTCCTTCCCCCCAGTTCTAAAGACCAAATGACCAGCCAATCAGGCCGCAGCTTGTATTTGCATATTCAAACTCAGACTCTCTCCTTCCCCCCAGTTCTGCGCATGCTCGGCCTCGCTGTTGCAAGATGCTGGTGAGTCCTTCGTAGCGAAAAGTTTTTTAGTTTTAGGAAGGCTCTTGTTGGTTTTTTAGAGTCTCGGACGGCTCTCGCTGGGTCGAGAGGCAAGCGGTGGCCGCGAAGAGAGAGCTTCAGTCGTCCTGGGCTCCTCGAGTGCTCTTTTGAATAAGCGGCGTGGAACTAGGCTTTTGAAGAGACTAGCGGCGGAGCTGTAGACGGAGGCAAAACGGAGGCAAGCGGATTGCACAGGAGTAGAGTGCTCAGGTGTAGAGGCGTGCGAGCGGCTTTATAGTTAGGTCTGATAGTGTAACAAGGAGTGGCCAGAGGAGTAGAACAGTCTGGTGTATGTAGTGAGTGTGCTAGTGTTGGAGAGGCTGTGCGGTTGTTAGCGGGGATCGGTCGCGCGGCTGCTACCAGAGGGCAGACTTCAGATGCGCTAGAGGCTGTTACTGATGAAAACTTCGGGCTGCTCTTCAAATTTATGTAGGCTGAGCGAGCGTAGCCAGTGCATGCCAGGTGGCAGCTTAGGTGGCAGCTTGGAGAATGAGGCGGTTGCTTGGAGAACGAGGCGGTTCGTTGAATGCAGCGGTTGGAATGCGTCAGTTGGATGAACCGTAGGAACAGCTGGCGGCAGGCAGGCAGCGGCCCCATGCGCGGTTTAGCCGTCGCGGTCCATAGCTCGTCCCTGAGTAGCGGCGGCGGCTCCAGTCGAGGTTAAGCGTAGGAAGCCCGTCCCTCGGACGGATGGAGGCCGTGCCTGATTGCTTACTCAGGTTGGCTGAAACCGGAGGCCCACGGCGGTGGTTACTGCTGCTGACGCTTGCTGGCCAAGGCCCTCAATGGAATAAAGAACAGAAATTTTTTCTGCATTCACGTTGGCTGTTGTTGTTCCCTCGCTTCTGTCTTAGGCTCTGCGGGAATCGCATATCAATCCCATCCTCGTCGCCAGTATTGTAAAGATTGGGGGTGAAAGGAACACAGGAGCCATGGATCATGCGAGTAATGATGTTTATTAGTACCAGATGACAAGATGACAAGCGATTCAGAAATCCGTTACAACTGTCCCAGTATTTATACTCTCAGGTACCAACTGTCATTTAACTGTCATTACAACCACCAATCACAGGCTGTGCTTCGCCCGACCAATTAGAACGCAGCACAGGCTGTTGCTGGGCTATAACACCATGTTGGCCTTTGGTTATTAATTTGTTTGCTTCTAGGTGTTTGCTGATTCATTGCTTGATTATCTTTTCCAGAATCTTCCCTGGTATTGAGTCAGACTGATAGGTCTGTAGTTTCATGGATCTATTTATTTCTCTTTTTTGAAGATGGGAACTACCGTATTTTTCGGAGTATAAGACACACCTTCCCCTCCCAAAAAAAGAGGGTGAAAATTTGGGTGCATCTTATACACTGAATGTAGTCCCACCCACCCACCAGCCCCAACCCTTTGGCCTCTGCTTCCCAGCAATTTAACTCTTCGCAGCAAACAGAGCTTGCTGAGGTTTCAATAAGCTATAGCAATCCCTGCAGCCTGTAACAGCTGATGATCGGAAGAAATTGAAAGTGAAACTTGCTGTTTGCCCCACATGGCAAATTGTTGGGAGGCAGATTTTTTCCCCCTTGTGCTAATCAGGCTATTTGCTGCAATGAGATAAGTCAACAACTATAAATGCCTATAGAATGTTCAAATTATTAGACTTATTTTTTTAAAGACTGCTTTATTGTTATTCTAGACAACTTAACAAAATGAAAAAGCTTTTTAAAATAAATACTTGATCTGAAGAGGCCCTGTGCTGTTGTTTTAAAAAGTACTATTCTTTAAAATAGAAGAGAATAACTACACTTCCAGAAAGCACATCAATTTTAACAGCATCTGTACAAGTATAGTTTATATTGTCTGTACTGTGTGTTGCAAGGAGGCAAATTCCTGAGAGGCAGAGGCAGATATTTTTCCTCATGTTTTCCTCCCCAAAATCTAGGTCTTATACTTCGGAGCGTCTTATACTCTGAAAAATACTGTACATCAGCTCTTTTCCAGTGCTCTGGCAGTTCCCTGGTGCTCCAGGATCTTTGAAAGATATAGTTCAGTGCTTCTGAGATCTTGCCTGCCAGTTTCTTCAGAATCTTGGGGTGTAGTCCATTTGAACTCAACTAGGATAGACAGGTGCTCCACTTCCCTATTTTAACTTGTGTTCCTAATCTGTTTTTTGTGGTGCTGTTTTTGATAGGTTGGATTGTTTTTTCCCTTTGGGTAAAGACAGAAGTAAAGTAGTTCTGCTTTCTCCCTGTTGCTTGTCACCTTCTTGCCACTTTCTCCCAGCAATGGACCAATTGTTTCCTTGACTTTTTTCTTATTTTTAACATATTTTTTCTTGTTTAACATGTATTTGTTATTTTTTACTTTTGTGGCAAGCCTTTCTTCATTGTCACGTTACTTTAAAATCTAGCACATACTATATATCCCCTCCCCCTCCCCCTAACACCCCACCTCCCTCCCCTCCCGACTTCCCAGAGCCCGTAAACGGTATAGATTTTTAACAAACACAGTCTAAAATATATTGAGACAAAGGAAATAAAAAAAGAAGTTAATAACATCTCTGCATTGAACTCAGCTTCTTCCTGTTACACTAACTTTGAGCAATTTTTATAAGATGTTTTATAGATGGCACTTAGATCCTAGAAAGCTGGCTTCTATGTATCCGAATGTACAGCCTAAATGTTGGAGATGTGGTTCTCTCGATGCTACATATTTTCATATATGGTGGACTTGTCAAAAGGTTAAGGCATTTTGGATAAAAATGTGGTGGATTATGCAAAATATCTTTAAAAGAAGGATAAAGTTTACTCCTCAGTTATTTTTACTAGGTATATGTACTGACTTTACAGCGCTAGAGACTAATTTGGTTCTGCACCTAATAACGGCAGCAAGACTGTTGGTCGCGCAATACTGGAAGAAGGAAGACTTGCCTACAACTCAAGAATGGACATTGAAAGTCACAAACCTAGCCGAGATGGCGAAAATATCGGCATATCTTAAAGACCATTCAAATGAGAGATATAAACGAGACTGGAAAAAATGGATTGACTATATACAAAACAAATATGGGACTAAGAAATTACAGATAGCCTATGTTTAAGATTAGGAATAATCTAAGCCTTTCTTCATTGTGAGCCTTTGTTTTCCTCACTTCATCTTTGCAGGCTCGAGCTATTTGCTGATATTTTAGGTCTGTGATAGCAAACTCATAGCACGCATGACAGAGGTGGCATGCAGACCCCTCTCTGTGGGCATGCGGGCCATTTCTAGCTGCTCTTCTGGTTTCTTCTGGAGCCAAGGTGGCGCAGTGGTTAAAAGCACCACTGCAGGCTACTGCTAGATCAGCAGGTCAGCGGTTCAAATCCCACCGGCTCAGGGTTGACTCAGCCTTCCATCCTTCCGAGGTGGGTAAAATGAGGACCCAGATTGTTGGGGGCAATATGCTGACTCTCTGTAAACCGCTTAGAGAGGCCTGAAAGGCCTATGAAGCGGTATATAAGTCTACTGCTATTGCTATTGCTATTATTCTGGCACACACATGTGTGCACATGCACAAACACATTCCGGTTTGGCCACTCATCACTGTTCTAGGTAGTTGCTGGAACTTTGAATCTGCTTTTTTTGAAGACACAAAAATTGCTTGGGAACAGAATTGGTGAACAATGAGAGCAAAAGTTATCTTTCTTTTTCTGCTACTATTTTCCCAACACACTTTTTCTTTCAACCAGTAGAGGAATAAATATATATTTTTCTAGAGTGCTGAGTTCTTTTGAAATATGGCTGAAAACTACATACATTTCCAAACCTGAAATTCATGCTTCTACCTGACAGCAGCTTCCCAGGATTTCAGACAAATCTTTCCAATTAGGGAACATTGGAAACTACACCCCAAAGCTTTTTAATGCAAAATTGAGTTGTCATTAATTCCCATCCCCATGCCTTCATATCTTCCTAAGAAAAACCTTCACTATTCTACTTTTGCTGCAATAACATTAATATTTTAAGCAAATCATAATGAATCCATTCTGAAATCTCTTTCTTGTTCTTTTTTTCCAGCCTAGCTTTCACAAAGAGGGATTCATATGATTTGTGGTAACAAATGGCAAATCTTAGAAAGATTTAACAGTTAAATCTTAGCACAGCTTTGCTTAACCAGGTATCTTCCAGATCTGTTCAACTATGGGGAATATCCTGAGGTGCTGCAGTTTCTACAGCAGCGGTAACAACTGGAAACTAAACTGCCACTCCACATTCAAAGAGAGTAAAGTAAATTATTCCCTGCAACCACCTATTGGCATAATTACTTCACCTGGCATGCATTGGTCTGGTAATGGCAGGATGCAGAGGAGTTGAAAACCCATCAAGCTATTTTTCCACGAGGACCTGGAGCCAAGGTGAAAGCATGAGTTCCTGCTGTTTTGGAGAACATACAGCCACAAGCTCTACACCGCTTGAACATTTCTCAGAATAAAGTAACTTTGCAGGAGTTTTAAGTACATGGAACCTGAGCAGAAAAAAAAACAAGGCTCAGCATCCAAAGAAAGATAATATTGTTGGATCACAAACATGCAGAGGGCTAACGCTAGACCTATGGAGGGGTCCTATAAATCACTGCCAGCTAGCATGACCCACTGAAGAGCACCAGGTTGAAGCCAATTGTTTTAACATGCTACTTTCACAGCAGCCAATCCTTCCTGGAAAGGTTAATTTCTGATGGTAAACTAATTAGAGTGCAATTAAAAAGACAATTCATCACAAAACTCACCAGGAAGCCTCAATGAGAATGTGAATAAAGACATGCAGGCTTGCTTGCAACACTGCCTATGTTTTTTGCACCACAACTGATGTACTTGCATATTTTATTTATCACGAAAATCTGTCCCCTTCTTTTTTAGCTTCAGAGGTAGCTTAGGTCAAAGATACTACACTGATGCCTCAGGTACTTCTCAAATCCTTGGCTATAATTCCAGAGATCCTCTAAAAAATGTCATCAATCCATATTCATGTATTAGGAGGAAATGATCTGCTCAATGAACTATCCTGATAACAATATAAAGTTAATTTAATTTTAAACCATATTTGTTTGTTCTTGGCCCCCACCAATCTTTACATTCACTGGACTATTTTGGGGGAAAGAACTTGGAATCCTAGCAAATCGCTCAAAACCTGAATGAGATCCTTGGTGCCCAAAAGTGACATATTCCTGATCCCAGCCACAATGTGTTTTTTTGCATTCTTAATTGTTTTTTTTTATTTTAAATTTAATTTTTTAAAAATGTTTGCATTCCTAATTGTTGTTGTTTGTAAATAGCTTAGCTCAATGTAAGATTTCAGACAACAATAATTTATTCAATATACCAAGGTTAAATAAGACATGTCTTAGCTGAACTTGTGACTTCAGAATGTACTTGCACAGTAATATACATCTGGAATTAGGATCTTTTAGGAATAGATAAAGATCATTTTCTAAAAGAAACAGTTGTACTCTAGAGGGAGACCATTGCATCCAGCCTGCCAAGTATAAGCATACAGTAGATGAGATCTGTTGGTCATTTTCTAGGAAACTGCAGTAAAGTCAGTTTGATTTAGTGGTTAAGGCACCAGGCTAGGAACTAGAAGACTGTGAGTTCTAATCCATGAAAGCCAGCTAGATGACTTTGGTCCAGACATTCTCTCAATCCAACTTTGTTATCCCCCTCTCCCCTCCCCTGCATGTACAGCAAGAGTGTTAGAGGTGTTTATTCAAACCTCTCAAACAGTCCTCGGAAAGCAACCCCATTGCACAAGTCTGGATTCCAAGCTCAGTAACAGTCATTGGGTAACCGAGTCCAACAGGCACACATAGAGTCCAGGAAAGCAGTCCACAATTCAAATGGGTCAGGATATACAAACACAAGCACACCAGGCACGGAATGGGCACCTTGCTCCAGCAACGCTCAAGTCTTCAGGGCGGGATTAGGTAGGCAACACTGATGCAGCCCTTCATGAGTGGCGAGGTACTCTAGCTGACCACATTGTGCCTGTCTCCTCTCTGCTCTATGTGTCCTTGGACCACCTTGCCAGAAGCTTCCTGGCCAATTTGCTGCAGCTGTGGCTGGCCTTGTTCAGCCTTAGCCTGTCACTCCTCTGTTCGTCCCAGCTGAAGCTGCTTCATCAGGCTAGCACACTCCGAGTCCTGATCCTGACCAACATTCAGCTCTGTGCTTTCCTGTGCTGACTCAAACTCACCCTCCTCCTCCTCCTCTGAACTTGTGTCTGGAGAGGAGTCTGGAGATGGATCCATGACACCAACTCACCTCATAAAGTTGTTGATCTGGGGAAAATAGGAGGAGGAAAGGGTGTTTTTATATATTCATTGTCTTGAATCATATGTACAAATAATAAAACCAGGATACAAATAAATAAATCTGTAAAAGCTTTTAAAAATGACAACACAAATGCTTTCATCATCCTCACCCAGGATAATGAATATGAACAATATGGGCAGAAGGGTTAGGAGAAGCTGTACATGTGAAACAACTGTTAAGTTTAGATCTGGTTCTGATTATAAATTGCTACCCTGAATAAGTGTCCTGGTTTTACCATATGGATATTTCCATGAGTTTATTTCTGGTCATTGCTTGATCTCCGAATTTTTATAAACTATGAAATATTTCACAAAGTTGGAACAGATCTTTTAAGCATCTTATCCAGATGGATCCATCCCTTTCAGGTATTTTTCTTTAATAAAATAGACAACTTGTCAATCATAAAATGATTTATAAAGCTATATCATGGCCATGAGCTTTTTCTAGAAGCAAATTGCTGAATATGATGCACAATGTTTGGGTAATTGAGTACATGGCATGTACTTTGATTGTTGTCACTGGTTTGGCTCTCTAAAGCTGATGCTAGAAGAAAACACAGAGACAGGATAATACCATGTTTCCCCGAAAGTAAGACAGGGCCTTATTTTCTTTTGACCCCCAAAATAAGTACTTGACCTTATTTTCGGACAGGTCTTATTATTTTTGAGGTGCAGGGGGTGGCAAGCATGATCATCTCCTGGCTGCTGCTGTGTTGTAATTTTTTTGGGGAGGACGGTGGGGTATGGGGGTATGGGGGGGGGCATTCACAATCTATGCTACCAGTTCACCCAAAGCAGTCCGAAGCAGCTGAATAACAGCTCTGCATTCTTTATTTGGAGCAACCTTCCAGGCACAAGCGCAATATCTCTTCGTCTCCTTGTCTGAAGGGGTTTTAGGTTTGGTGGTCTGTCAGTTGTTGCCACACTGTTATTTTCATTCTTTTAGAGATGACTAGTTTACCATTTTTCCTCCCTTGGAAGCATTTTGCTCAGCTTTCAGACTAGATAGGGTCAACTGGATGCTGGTTGAAATTATAAACAATTCAGTGAAGAATTATTTTTACAAAGTGAGGCAAGGCTCTAACTTTTTGGAAACTATGCTTCCTGACTGGTAGAACCTACTCATAAGAACTCTGCACTTGTGAAAGTATCCATAGTTACAGGAACCATGTTATTCTAAGAAAATATTATATTCCATAGACATCATGGGAAGTGGAATTTAAAGTTAAATCTGGGGAAGAAGCAAAACATTTGTCTTCAACAAAAGCAGAACCAAACACAAGGGCCTTGAAACAATGCAGGTTGGTGCCATCAAATAGTATCTGCAGAATTGCAAAGAAAGCTACAAGATTGTATGAACATAATAACTTGTTTGAAGACATTTCTTTTCTTTCTTCAGTATCATATTTACAGCAGCCACCTTTAAGGCAATGATCTCCAGATGTTTCATCATCCCCAGAGGAAAATGAGAGTTTGCAGTACAACACATCTAGTTGGCATCAGGATAAAATCTATAGCGGAAATGCTTTTGTATTACAGGCATGCAAAATTTAATCATAACTATGCTATTTGTTTCCAGATGCAGTTGTTGCTCTGAGGTCATACATTAACGGAGACAACATGATCCTTGCTTTGTTTATAAGACAATCAAATGCCGTACTCCAGTGTATTAAATGTAGGAGCAGCTGAAAATCATATTTCTGTTTACAGCAGGAGACTTGAAACAAGCCATACTGCAGAGCTGTGATTACGGAATTGGTGGTCTTACAAATTATATATGTGCCGTTACACAAGACCACATGCTTATTAAAATTAGGCTCTGAGAGTGAAAGGACTGGCCAATCAATTCAGCCACTCAAGGCAAAAAAGTGAAGGAACCTCAAATTTCAGCCTGCAAATGCCTTTTTCTAAAAGGTGATGGTAGAAGAAAATATTGCAAGACTAATTCTATAGCTTTAAAGCTTTCACTAGTAAAAAGTAGTGGATGACAGATAATATGCTTATACAGCATACTTAGCGGTAAGCTATGCTTTACAAAAAAAGAGATCAAGTTATAAAAAAAGGACATTGCAAAGAAAAACAAACAAACCCTAACACATATTGCTTCCGGTTTGAATTACACTGTTTCAGAGAATGTAGAGGCTGGACCCTGAAAGTTATTTCCCTAATTTATTTTCTAGCTAATTCCATAAAAGTCATTATTCTGTTTACTATAATGTAACATATTTATCATTTTGTAAATGCTGGCTGACTAGAAGGACTAAACAGCACTAAGTGTTCCATAAAATCAGTCAGTTTTCTAAACTCTGATATATGTACTTTTACTGTTAGTCATAGTTCACATCAGTTATGGCTATAGCTAGATACACCAGGGAAAGTCAGCTTGCTACTACAGGTTGTTCTAAACCTATGACTGTAATGGAACCAGGCCATTATAATCAAAAGCCAGAATGGTTATAAGGTGAGTAATCACATAACTAATGCAATTTTACACCCTTTATTTTTTGTTGGGGCCATTAAGCGAATACCATGGTCGCAAAGCAAACACTGGGACTGTAAAGCAAATTCCATAGTTGTTAAGTGAACTAATTGTTTCCTATGGGGAATTTTTGCCAAAAACAAGAAGTAAATGTTGCTTTTTAGCAAAAATGTCATTAAAATGGATTCACGAGCTCCCTGTGGAGATCCGGACCCTTACTACCCTCCCGGCCTTCCGTAAAGCTACTAAGTCCTGGCTGATCCGGCAGGCTGGGGGCTGTTAAAGCTCCCAGCCCTGTCTTAATTGTGACTGTTGTGGATTTTAAAATTGTTTGTATTGTCTTATTTATTCCCTCCCCTGTTTATTGTGAGCCGCCCGGAGTCCTTCGGGAGTGGGCAGCATACAAAACCAATAAACCAAACCAAACCAACCAACCACATGACTGCATGATGCTGCAAACAGCAGTAAATGCAGGTCAGTTGTCCAGCATCTGAAGTGTAATTATGTGACCATGGGAAGGAGTCCGGCCCTCAGAACTTTGGATCTGGGCTGTAAGTTCCCATTGGGGAGGTCATCAAGACAGTTGTCAAGTCATAAGTTGAGGGCTACCTATATGCTTCAGTCTAATTCTTACAAAACTGTGCCATTTGCCAAGATCTCTTTAGAGATCTTGGAGCACTAGGATGCTTATAAATGTTTAGCTGTAAAACCCACCAATTTCAGTGCAGATACTGTACACAGATGGTCCTCACTTACTGAATGCTTTATTTACCAATTGCTGAATCTACAATGGTGGGAAAAAGCAGATCTGGGAACAAATCTTACATGTATTATTCACAGGTTTCCACAATCACATGATTGCATTCAGGTGTCTTGCAACTAGCACACTTTTATGATCATAGCAGGATCCTATGATCACAGGACAAGCAGAGTTAATGAAGAATGTAGAAGCAAAATCACAAGTTGTGGTCATGTGATGCCTTGCTTAACGATTGAAGGGGGAAGCGACATCATGGTTATGTGATTTTTCCACTTAGCAACTGTGGTGCTCAGTGATGGAATTGCCAGTCCTAATTTTGGTCACCAGGCAGGAGCTACCTATATATAAAATTGCAATGTGGACTTTGGGCTGATGTTGCTGCAAGATCAGATGCAAGGAGCGGGTGTCTGCACTCCTGTGCTGAATTCGTCCCATTGGAGGGCTCCAAAAGGAGCTAAAGCAACCCAGTAGGTGTGGTGAAGGAAAGAGTGGCACCCTGCAGGTTGCGGAGAGTTGCAACTCTCCCAGGGCTCTCTTCCCTCTCATCCACGATGAGGAGAAGAGGCAGTCATTATGGCTGCTGTGAAGCTGGGACAGCCAAGGCAATAAAGAAAGTGCAAAAGTGTGTAGATGAACAGTGATTGGAACTGGGTGAGATGATTCCTTTTTTACCTAGAATCTAAACCTAAAAGGGAAAAAAAATCCAAGGAAAAGAGCAATTATCTGTTAAAGCGGTGAACAATTAGATAGAGAAAACCCCAGAACCAAAGGGAAGGAACTAAGGGGAGAAAAGTAATAAACTATTAAAACATAGAATTGGAATTTTAAAAGTGGGTAGGCGCTGTTTTGGAAAGCCATTTTAAAATTCTGGAACTATTTACTTAAATAACTGACTTTGCTTCCATAAAGCAAATTAAAATTGGACTAAATACCTGTCAGATTTGAGATAATACTGAAACCTAAGACAAGAGCACCATTTTTGATGAATAGAAAATATACCACAGTCCTACAAGTGTGGGAAAATTTCTGATAAGAGAAATAAACAACATTTCTCTGGAGGACTGCGGTGGTACTTACTGTTGTATATTTGTCTACTTTATGACTACTGGAGGTTCATCTGCAAGAATTAGGAAGATACCTAACTCTTGAAAGTTAAGATACATGACTAAACTTATAGACTTAAGGAACTATTTGGAAAACTTCCTGGACTGCCTAAATGGAACTGATTGAATAATCCTGAGATATAAAGAACTATGATTATTGTACCCTCTGAGGAGCATCATTAGGCCTGAATATATGGTTTTTGGATTATTGAGCAAGAGCGGGACTTTCTAAAATAAGATGAAATGCTCTACCAGGGGAAAATGAATGGAATTTAAAAAGAAATGGCATTGATGTTCCAAAGCATTAATGACATTATGACAAAGGACCACAGATAGATAAAGTACCTAATGCATGGCATAGATGGAAAACAGAAATATTTTACAAGGGACAATGAATAAAGATCAAAATGTCCAGGAAAGGGAGGAAACAACAGAAAGAATGGAGAAAAAGATAGAACAGAAAAAGATAGATCAGAAAATAAAGCAAGAAGATAAGGAGAGGACAATAAAGATAATAATGACTGATGAAACAAATCAAGGGAAAAGTATTTTAAGAGATTTAAAAATAGAATTGGATAAGCAGGAAGATATTTTTGAAAGGGAGATAGAGGCTTGGGCAGACACTCTGGAGGTCTGGCAGCATAAGTTGGTAGAGATGGGACAAATATTTAGACCGAATAATAAAGATGTAGCTATAGATAAAGACAAAGATCCAAGAGAGGAGTGTGGGAAACAAGCCAAAAAACAAATAAGAATTGAAGTATTAAAATGGGAAAAAGATGACGGATAGAAAGGAAATGCCTTTTAATATAATAGTGGCCTAACTAAAAGCTAGACTAGAGGTAGAAATAAAAATATACACTTTCATATAATAGAATAAAAGCAATAGCTAGACGGAAAGATTAGAGGTTGAAATATGGTATTATTATGTACTGTATGCTTAAATAATATGGTGATTGGCATTAGAATGGTGCATTGAAACATTGAACAACTAAATAATGAAGGATTATATCTCAATACAAACACATGTATCAACACTAGGATTATATAAGTTTGACTAATGTACAAATATTATTAATACCGTTATTGTTATTTGTATCAAAATGAATGATACCCAGATGCCACACCGTTCATGTATTGATGTTGATGTATATTTAAAAATAAAAAAATATATATTTAAAAAATTACACTGTGCATTCTCATACACACTTAAAAAAGTAGGTGCCTGTATAAAATGCCTCTATTCTGATTAATTTAAATAGGATAAATACATATATGTGCAAAGTGATGCTCTTCTATAGTAGAGTAGTAATTGGCAACCTGTTTCACGATTCCAATATGTGGTCATTTGAAAGTTGGAGCAAACTTATAAGTCAGGGATGGGCAATTAATTGTCAAAAGGGGCCATATGAGAAACTGGGGCTGTTGTGGGGGGCTCCTGCTGCTGTCCTGCCCCTGCTGCTGCCACTGCCACGGCCCTGCCCCTTGCTGGGGATGCTGTATTACTACGTGTTTCAGATGCTGGCCTCCTCCTCTGCTTCTCTGTCCCCACTGCTGGCACACCACCTCCCACTACTGCTGCCCCATCCCCATCATTACTGACACTACAAACCCTGCTGCTAATACCTCCAACACAGCCGACACCAACAATGTCATGGGTCAGATTGGGACCACCCGCCAGCTGGATATGCTCGCAGGTCATAAAATGCCAAAGTCTGCTATAAATAAATAACTACTGTTATTAATTGAACAAGTACTAACAACTGCTTTAAAAAGCTCTCCAATTCCCATACGTATCAGAGGTTTACTCTGAGTATGGAACTTCCTAATAGTATCTAATCAGGAAGCAAAATATGCACTAGTTTCAGTTTCTTTGCAGTATATTCAGCATAAATTAGGGAAAACAAATCTTCTTACCCAGTGGATAGTGTGCAATTAGTTAAGTTAGAGGGCACATCATTGCAGTGATGATATTTTGAATTCTCTATGTATAAAGTGTCACTTTCATGTACTCTTTTTTTCCTTTTTCATATCTGGACTTTTATCTGCATTGTTTTGAAAAGCGAATGTGCCACTAAATCATTCCTCATGGGCAGGACTACACAGCTGTACAACTATCTCTTGTTTTATTTCAGATCTTTAAGGTTTTTTGGAGGGAGTTTAGAGTCTCTGCTTTTAAGCTTTGATCAAGAAAATCAAAGCATTTCCTCTTTGATTTTCGCTAGATCTGAATGGAGGGGAGGGACACTTTACAGACCCTCAGCTGGACAAACAGTGTGGAGCGGTTAACTTGACTGATGGCAGCCAATTGTAACTCTTTCAGACTCATGAAAGAATAATATCCTCATCCTCCAAATTAAGAATTAATGTACATTTTTTTGTTTGGTATGCATTACTGAATGGAGCATTTGATTAGTTTAATAATAACAACAAATCCTACATTTTAAATTTTCCCATGCAGGAGAATTATTTTTCTATATGTAGAGGATTTAATGCTTACATTAACTAGCCTAAGGCTAGGTTGTCATCTCCTTAGCCTGGTGGTCAGTCTTCATATGCCAGCTCCTCTGATTTTGGCTGCCCTTCTCATTAACTTTCTCTGCATTTTAATAGTTCGCTTTCTGTCCTTCCCCTGTTATTCTTTTCTCCTGTCTTACTCAATAAACTAGGAACTTTAAAGAAAGAGCTATTATACACATATCTTTTTTCAAGCATTCTTCCTCAAGTTCTCAAACAAATGAATTTTGATTTCACTTTTTTTTGTCCTGGAGAACATTCTGATACCTTAGCAAATTTAGGTTCAATGGAAATAAGTCCTTCAAGGCCATAAAATATGTAATTACCTTTGGTTTAAGGGATCAGATGATGACTTATAGATTATTCCACTTGAGAAAGATTCCTAACAGTGTCTTCAGTATGAAATTTCCTTGTACATTCCCCATTTCCTAACTACACAAAAGAATAAGACTACAAAACTAACAACAAATACTTTTAAGAATTGCTCTCAACAATCCACAGGAGGAACTGGACTGGAAGAAGAGATTCCAAATTTTCTTAAGATCTCCACTGGTAGCAGTCCTGGCTTGGAGAGTAAATCTTGGCTTTCTTGACTACATGCTTTGTTGGAAACTTTAGCAAGGCTACACACCAGTGTTATTTTACACCTCCTTCTACTGTACCACTTCAACTGATATTGCAGATTTGGCGTATTATCCAGATCTGAAAAGCTTCCTGCCATATTGGATCATCTTAACCTGGAGATTAGTATTTAGAGCATCTGATAAAAATGATTCAAGATGGTAGCTGTCTAATGTTTCAAAGATGATACCACGATATCCCAGCCATCTTTGCAGGGGATTGGCCAGCATGATTTCACCATATTTTCCCTCACTGAAGTGAAGTAAAATGTATGGTCAGCCTTTGTTCCCATTATGCACATATGTTTATAAAATATGTTTGCTTGTATGTGTGTAACAATAATGGAAAAAAGAAATGCTGGGATTTGAGGGGCATTACTCTGTGGTTGTAGCACATTCTCATATCTTTGTCTGGAGTTTAAAAGTGATGATTGATTAAGGTTCTGTCAAGAGTCTATGATGCAGAGAACGTCAATTAAGTTGAGTATGTTTAAATTGATCCTTGAATTGCATCCTTTAAAATACTGTCTTAGTCACGAATTATCTAGGTCCAGTTATCACACTAGCCATGGGTTCATCTAAGTTCCACTCACTATTAGGTAGTGTTACTATATCTACACTGGAAAAATTGAATGGCAAGAAGATAGCAGCAAATTTCTGCTTTCATTTTTTGGGTAGTCTTTTTTAAAGTCTGAATGTGATAGCTCTAGGTCTATTTGAAACCTGTTATATAACAGAACAGAATAACAGAGTTAGAAGTGCCTTGGGGGTCTTCTAGTCCACCCCTCTGCTCAAGCAGATAACCATGTACCATTTCAGACAAATGGTTATCCAGTCTCTTTTAAAAAATCCCAGGTGTTGGGCACCCACATCTTCTGGAGACAAGTTGTTGCATTGATTAATTTTTCTAACTGTCAGTATTGTAAAGGTGTGTTGTGAGGGAAAGACACGCAGGAGCCATGGATGCAAGACAGATCTTTATTATGACAGAGATGACAGCGATTCCAACTTTCCCTGAACGGTCAGGGTATTTATACTAGCACTCAGACCAACTGTCAAAATGACCAGCCAATCAGGTCGCAGCTGGTATTTGCATATTCAATATTCAACACTCCTTCCCCCCCCAGTTCTAAAGACTATTTGCATATTCAAACTCAAACTCTCTCCTTCCCCCCAGTTCTGCGCATGCTCGGCCTCGCTGTTGCAAGATGCTGGTGAGTCCTTCGTAGCGAAAATTTGGAACCAGGATAGAAATCAGGTCCTTTGGGTCTTTGCGGCGGCGGGGGGGGGGGCTCTCGTTGTGTTTTAGGAAGGCTCTCGTTGGTTTTTAGAGTCTCGGACAGTTCTCGCTGGGTCAAGAGGAAAGCGGTGGCCGCGTAGAGAGAGCTTCAGTCGTCCTGGGCTCCTCGAGTGCTCTTTTTGAATAAGCGGCGCGGAACTAGGCTTTGGAGAGGCTAGCGGCGGAGCTGTAGACGGAGGCAAAGCGGAGGCAAGCGGATTGCACAGGTGTAGAGGCGTGCTCAGGTGTAGAGGCGTGCTCAGGCTTTATAGTTAAGGCGGCCGAATCCAGAGATAACTCAGGTCTGATAGTGTAACGAGGAGTGGCCAGAGGAGTAGGACAGTCTGGTGTATGCAGTGAGTGTGCTAGCGAGTGTATATAGCGAGACGGCTGTGTTGGAGAGGCTGTGCGGTTGTTAGCGGGGATCGGTCGAGCGGCTGCTACCAGAGGGCAGACTTCAGAGGCGCTAAAAGCGGTTATTGGTGGAAACTTCGGTTACTGATGAAAGCTTCGGCTCTTCAAATTTATGCAGGCTGAGCCCCTTCAAATTTAGACAGGCTGGGCGAGCGTAGCCGGTGCATGCTAGGTGGCAGCTTGGAGAACGAGGCGGTTTTCTGAACGCGGCAGTTGGAACGAGGTGGTTGGTTGAACGTGTCGGTTGCGGTTTAGCCGTCGCAGTCCATAGCTTGTCCCTGAGTAGCGGCGGCAGCTCCAGTCAAGGTTAAGTGTAGAAAGCCCGTCCCTCGGACGGATGGAGGCCGCGCCTGATTGCTTACTCAGGTTGGCTAAAACTTGGGTGGCTCTGACAGTATTGTAACGTTGTGTGTTGTGTGAGGGAATTGACACGCAGGAGCCATGGTGCAAGACAGATCTTTATTATAACACAGGTGACAAACGATTCAAACATTCCCTGCAACTGTCAGGGTATTTATACTAGCACTCAGACCAACTGTCAAAACGACCAACCAATCAGGTCGCAGCTGGTATTTGCATATTGAATATGCAACACTCCTTCCCCCCAGTTCTAAAGACCAAATGACCAGCCAATCACGTCGCAGCTGGTATTTGCATATTCAATCTCTCTCCTTCCCCCCAGTTCTGCTGTTTCAAGATGGTGGTGAGTCCTTCGTAGCTAAATTTTAGAACCAGGAAAAAAAAACAGGTCCTTTGGAATCTTTGCAGCAGGGAGGCTCTCGTTGTGTTGTAGCTCTCGTTGGTTCGAGAAGCAAGCGGTGGCCTTTGCAGCGGAAGGAGGCTTATGGTGTAGAGGACAGTCTGGTGTATGTTGTGAGTGTGCTAGTGTTGGAGAGGCTTTAGACAGGCTGAGAGAGTGTAGCCGGTGGTGCTAGGTGGCAGCTTGGAGAACGAGGCTGTTCACCCTCCTTACATTCCCTCTCACTCCCTCTTTACTTCTCCCTTCTCTTTCCCTCTTCTCCTCACTTTGGTGTATCCATACAATTCAGTTTGTTTTTAAAATAAAAGTAGAAAAAGAAAAAAGAAAAAAAAAGAAAAACGAGCCGCAGTATACAAGTGAATTCTTATTGTTCTAAGGATTGAAACTGTGATTCCACCCTCCCCCCTCCCCCCTATAATCCCCCCTCCCTAACCCCCTTACGGCTTCGCAGGTCCCATACCCGGCATAATTCTTTAACAAGCATTTGAGTATAATAAGGCCAGCTAACTTTAAAATTAAAAAAATAAGATAAAAGTAAAGCCAAAAAGCAAAAGGAAAAATAGTAGAAAATAAGAAATTAAAAAAGAAAAAAACACACACTCACACACAAAAAGAAGAAAGAAACAAAAAGGGTCAATAAACCCACTACGTTAACACAGCTTCCCATTATCTGTAAATCTTAAACAATGTAGCTCATTCCAAATTTCGATTATTTTGCTACTTGCAGGGTTTCAAACTGTATTAGAGCCAGGTAAGTTGATCAATTAGAATTCCCCAACTAAAAGTCTCCTTGCTTTATCTATCTATTCAGACCTTTAATTTATCTCTTTTTTTATCCAAATATCCAAACCTTTCTATAACACCATTAAACTCAAATATTTCTTTCATTTTTCATTTCCAACACCTCCCTTTCTATCCTTACCCACCTCCACATATAAATTTTTTACCTTCCACCCTGCCTTTATCCATATCCACATATATATTTTATCCACATTCATTGCTCCTCCCATGTTTACTCCACTTTCCTGAAGATTCTCCGACCAATCTTTCTTAACCTTATATTGAGATAGCAACTCAAACAAACATCAGCTTGCGTTCTAGCCCCAGGTAATCTAATTAAGCTTTCGCTACCCTTCCCTCTCCCACGCACCTCCCAACTCCGTTCTTCCCAAACCACAACTCAAAAAGATCACAATTTCCGCTCTCCTCGCCTAAGAAAATAATTCATGCACAATTTGAGTTAGAGTTCAGACAAAACTTATGTACAATATATGTCCACAATCAGCAACGCTTCTTTCAGTCTCCATGTCTCATCATCGATATGCCACTTTTCCATTTTATCCCAGATGGAAATCATAAAGCTTTAAAAACATCGCTTAGTCTTTATTCTTTAGTCTTCTGCCCTTCCGGAAGAGAAAAGCAACACCCTCCGCCTTGTAGCCACGTGTCTCGCTGTTTGTCTTCTCCTTCTCCTTGTCTCTCCCCAGATCCGGATGAATCAGGAAGTCCCGCCTTCAGGGTCTCGTAGTAAAATTTTCGGGCTTCACAGACAGAATTAATGCGGTGTTTTTGGTTGCCAAATGTAACTGTAATACCAGCTGGGACTTCCCATTTGTATGGAATCTGAGAGTTTCTGAGTTCTTCGGTTAAGAAAGCGTACTGTCTCCTTGATCTTAATATTTGAAATGGTATCTCTTTAAAAACAATCAAGTCCTCCCCATCAATTCTCAACCTCTTTCCGTAGAGCCTCTGTATTATCTCATTTCTAGATTCCCTTGTAGTAAAGTATATTATTATGTCCCTCGGAAGCTGTCGCTGTTTTGCTACCCAGGAATTCTGGCGGTAAATTCTTTGAATCTGCCAATCAAAGTTAAGTCCCGGACTTCCCACCAAGCGACTGAAAGCTTCAAAGAAGGTCTGTTTCAAATTCTCCTGTTGGTTTTCACGCAGCCCTCTAACTCTTATAGCAAAGGCAGTCTTATTAAAATTTATCATGACAAGTTCTTTTTGAGCGGTTTCAATTTCCTGTTGTAACGTTTGAATTTTTGATATCAGGTTAAGGTTAGTTTCTTCCAAAAATTCCAATTTGTCCTCCGTTTCAGCAATATAATCTGTCATGACTGTCATTACTCCGATCATATCCTGCTTTGCCTGAGCAATTTTAGCATCAAATTGATCACATAAATCCGATATCAGTTGATTAATCTCCTGTCTGAAATCATTAAGCGTTTTGAGAAGGAATTCTTGTGTTAGCAAATCTCCCGTGGAGGGTGTAGGAGACAAGGGTAGCGACTTCATAGCAGTTTTTGGAGATATGTTATTAAGGAAGCGCTTTTGTTTAGGTTTGGGAGCCATTCCAGAATAAAAATAAAAGACAAGCAATCAAGCGAGCCAAAAATCAAAGTCTCTGCTCCCCTCAGTTAATCTTTTAGCAATTAGTACGGAGAAGCCTTCAGGAGGGTAGAGCTAGCTAAGTACGTCAGATCAAACACAAAAGCTACGAGATCGCCATCTTGTGACGCAGCTAAAAAAGAAAGGGAGCCTTTTGCGAAATTGAAGCTGGTATTTTAAATGGTAATAGAAGAAATTCCTCGGGAATGGTCCCCGCCCGGATTGACTTTTAAATAGCTTAGCTTTGTCCTGGGGGGGGAGGCAATCTGCCTAGGCTGCAAAAAAGGCAGCGCGGAAAACTGGCCGGAGTAAAGGCTCAGCTAATGTTGAACCTCTTCTCCATTCACAGCAAAAAAAAAAAGCTATGAATTACAAAGAGATCCTAACGACTGACCTTCTCCCTGCCCCTTTCTGCCAGAAAGGGGAGATATCTATAGATCTTATAAGATATACGAACCAGAGTCCTGGCAGGAGCTTTGTTGAGCTCCCGACGGCGGCAGCTCCACCCCCCGAAGCCCGAGAACGAGGCTGTTGTTGAACGCAGCGGTTGGAACGAGGCGGTTGGAGTGCCGTAGGAACAGCTGGTGGCAGGCATGCCATAGGAACAGCTGGTGGCAGGCAGGCAGGCAGGCACAGCTGGCGCAGTTTAGCCATCACGGTCCATAGCTCGTCCCTGAGTAGCGGCGGCGGCTCCAGTCGAGGTTAAGTGTAGGAAGCCCATCCCTCGGACGGATGGAGGCCGCGCCTGGAGCTTACTGAGGTTGGCTACAACCGGAGGCTGCTGTTGATGTCGCTTGCTGGCCATAGCGGCGGCCCTGACAGGCCCTCAATGTAGGAAAGAAAAAAAATTTTTTTTCCTGCGTTCACGTTGGCTGATGTTGTTAGGCTCCTCCCTGCAACTGTCAGGGTATTTATACTAGCACTCAGACCAACTGTCAAAACGACCAACCAATCAGGTCGCAGCTGGTATTTGCATATTGAATATGCAACAGACAGGCCCTCAATGGAGGAAAGAAAAGAAACTTTTTTTCCTGCGTTCACGTTGGCTGATGTTGTTCCCTCGCTTCTGTCTTAGGCTCTGCGGGAATCGCAAATCCCATCCTCGTCGCCAGTATTATAACTTGAGAATGAAGACAGAGGCTCTTTATTCAGTAACACTGTAACCAATTTTAATGTAGCAGTAACTTGAGTGAAAGTAACAGTAACTTGCAACAAAGTAACTCTAGTAGACTGGGCTGTGTGCGCGGCTAAATGAATGTAACAAGAAGTAGACCGGGTAGTCTGTGGAGAAGAGGCAGCGAAGCAGTTTCGAGTAGACCGGGTTGTTCGGCTGCTCTGGTCGTTGTGTAGGCTTGCGGGGCTGAGAGCTTTTGGGCGGCGGAGGAGGTCCATAAGGAGGCGGTGGTTCAAAAGATGCAGCAGGAACAGGCAGGGAGGCTTTGCAGACGTAGGCTAGGTGGCCCTTCTTGCCGCAGCGGCGGCAAACAGCTGTCTTGAAAGGACAGGAAGCTCGGGCGTGTGCCCCGCCGCAGCCAATGCAGGCAGAGGAACTTGCTGGAGAACGGCTGATGGCTTGAGTTGGACGAGGCTGCTGTCGGCGGGGCTGTGCCCCAAGTCTGTCCACCTGAAATTGTAGTAAATGATCTGGCAGAGGGGCAAGTTCATCGATGAGATTCGTTATATAAGATGGCTGCTGGAGTGGAGGGGGTGCCAAGGCAGTTGAGGCTTGCGCGGCGGGTAAACCGCCGGCAACGGTCATTTGTGCCAAGTAACGTTCTATTTCAGTTGAAGAGGAGTCTGCCAACTCTGCAGCGCGAGCCTCATCTATGGCGTATACCAAAGTATACCTAAAAGTCTACGCCTAAGGAAAATATCTTTCAGCCCACAAACAAACTGTTCTTCTAAATTTGCTTCTAAATCAGGAAACTCGCATTGCGCTGTAGCGACTCTCAGGGCTTGTAGATACTGATTAACTGTTTCTGCAGGTTTTTGGACCCGCCTGCGGTAAGCAAAACGTCTGGCAATTTGCGAGGGGGTAGGGGCATAATATGCTTGTAGCCCATCCGTTAGCTCCTGCCAGGAGAGGTCGTAGACTGCTCTGGGAGCGGCAAAAGATCTCGCAGTGGCAAACATCTCTGGGCCACAAGCAGTTAAGAAAAAGCCACACTTCCTTGCTTGGGAATAGCCCTGACGGTTGTTTGCAATCAGGAAGCATTCAAATCTTTCAAGGAATGCTTCCCACGTCTCACTCCCAACCCCAAAAGGGGCAAAAGTTGGCATGCCAGCCATTACAAGGAAAAAAAAATAAAGAATTACTTGGTTTGAAGAGAAGTGTCTGTTGAATTTTCTTCTGGTTACAGGTCCCCAGTCCTCGTCGCCAGTATTGTAAAGGTGTGTTGTGAGGGAAAGACACGCAGGAGCCATGGATGCAAGACAGATCTTTATTATGACAGAGATGACAGCGATTCCAACTTTCCCTGAACGGTCAGGGTATTTATACTAGCACTCAGACCAACTGTCAAAATGACCAGCCAATCAGGTCGCAGCTGGTATTTGCATATTCAATATTCAACAGTCAGGAAATTTCTCTTTAGTTCTAGATTGGTTCTCTCTTTGATTAGTTCCTATCCATTGTTTCTTGTTCTGCCTTCGGGTGCTTTGGTTGACCTTTCTTCTTTGTGGTAGCCCCTTAGATATTGAAGCACTGCTATCATCTCATCCCCAGTTCTCCCTAGTCCTTCTTTTCAAAAGACTAGACATACCCAGTTCCTGCAACTGTTCTTCATATGTTTTAGTCTCCAGTCTCCTAATCATCTTTGTTGCTGTTCTCTGCACTCTTTCTAGCATCTCAACACCTTTTTATGTTGTGGCAACCAAAACTGGATGCAATATTCCAAGTGTTATCTGCTACAAACCATTCAGAATTTGACCTGATTTTTAGTAATATATTGTACAATGTATTATATCCAGTGACGTGCGGTGAAGTTTATACCTGGTGAGGCTCAGCTGGGCATCCTTTTGCGAAGCAGCTCAGCAGGGCAGCGGTCGGCCTCGGCGGGGGGGGGGATTTGCATCACGGGAGCCGCCAAGCGCCCAGGTCTGCAGCAAAGAGCCAGCCTCCTCCTTCTCACCCACTCCTCTCTCCTCTGAAGCACACCCCGCCCAACGTAAGCGTGCTCAAGAAGACATGATTCGCTGCTTGCAGATCAGGAGGCGGGAGAATTAGTGCCTCTTTTCCATCTGAACTTTTTTGCCTTTTAACTCTTTCTTAACTTTTAGAAGGCGAAAAATTCCTCATGGAAAAGAGGCCCCAAGTTCTCTCGCCTCCTGCTTTGGTTAACACTAAGCAAACACCAAGCCACTGTGACCTGGAATCTGGTAGCAACTATCTTGGCTTTAATTATTTTAAAAAAATATTTAAATTTCTTTCTTTTTCCTGAGGAGACTGGTGAGGCTCCGCCTCCCTTGCCTCTAGTGACTGCACGTCCCTGATTATATCCCCAGCACTATTGCTTTACATGAGCAGAACTGTTCTAGGTTATTAAAAAGCTTGTTTTCAACTATCATTAAAGAATGCAAATAGTGCTTTCACTTTCATTTTTAAAAACTGCTGTAAAGATAATGATTAAGATCTTGATTTTTTTCTCCCCAGAATTTTCAAATGACAAAATGATAGTACCACTAGTGTCCACTGTGAGGCAGCAGGTGACTGGAATTTTAAAGGTATAAAATTAAACTGAGAGATTGTTTGAAACCTGCATGTCCATTTTTACTCCCTTCATCCCTCTCATTCAAAAAACCATTGTCATCCAATCGTCCTACAAATTCCTTATTATTACAACACAGAAAGAACACAACTTGTGCTCTGGAGACAAGCCTGTAATTAATAAAAAAATATTCTTGCCTTCTTTCTGCATATTCATAAGTTAATATATAGATTTAGACTACAAAATTTCATTCCTCGATAGGAACAGGATTTTTTTTTAGTTTAGTTTTATTAAACATTTATAGGCCGCCCTTTTCCCTGAGGGGACTCAGGGCGGCTTACAATAGTAGGGGAGGGGAGGATACAAACAGACTTTGTAGAATATTGCTGCAAAATTTATTAAACCAATTTTTTTTTAAAAAAAAACATGGAGAAATGTGCAAAATGTCTGTCCATTCATAATTTTTTTTCCTTGAAACTTGAAACTTCGTTTTTAACAAAACAAAACAATTATAATCAGACTAAATAAAGTAAATTATTTTTTTTAAAAAAGGAAAGTGCTTAAGTATTGGATAAAACCCCTACCGCCCACCATGAAAGCTGGAACAACCACTAGTGGGCGGTAGGGACCAGGTTGCCTACCAGTGTTCTAACCATTGCGCCACCACAGCTCTTTGCTATATTATATAATAATAATAAATGTATAATAAAATATATATTATTGTTCTACATCCTATTCTTTTGTCTCATATGGACAGGCATTCATTTGACCATATATAAGGCAACAATAAATTAAGTAATGGTGAAAGTAAAGGGAGAGAACTATTAATATATTAATTATATAAATTCTAATTATTTTTTTTGCAGGTAGGGATTGTTTTAAAGCTGTATTAATTCCAACATACCCCATCTACCTTTACTTTCTTACACTTCAGAACTGTGGAAAATCATGACAGAATTTTTTTGGCAATCTATGGTTACAAGAACTGGGGAGGTGTATATGGTATGGCATCTCAAGCTACCTACCCCGGCACATTAAAAAAAAAAAAAAACAATAATGCAGTTGTCCTTAGGAATGAAACTTCATAATCCTAGTTTTCACCAAGGTACTACATCAGGGGTTTGAGTGTTCCACTTTAGGATGCTACTTG
Organism: Thamnophis sirtalis; assembly: GCF_051295495.1. Classification (NCBI taxonomy): domain Eukaryota; kingdom Metazoa; phylum Chordata; class Lepidosauria; order Squamata; family Natricidae; genus Thamnophis; species Thamnophis sirtalis. The sequence goes on from NW_028261384.1 coordinate 98,920,443, forward strand.
ACTGGAAAAAAAAAACATCTTGTAACCAAATGTCTGTGCACTTGAAAAGAAGAGTCTAATCAAGTATGTCAAGTACAATCTTTTTTCATTTTCTTCTTGCACAACCCTAGGAAAAAATGAAAAAGAAATGGGAAGGAAAGAAAAAATAAAAAGAGGTTTAAATTTCTTTTGGTGAAATTACATTTCCTCCCCCAAAGAACCATTAATGTAAAGATAGCCTTAAATTTATGTTAAGTATTACCGAAAACAAAGCAACAATTAAAAATGTAACTAATATACTAGGAATTATCTATTAGAATAAATGGTTATGTAGAAACATTCATTGTAATTGATAATTGTTATAGATCTTAGACATGGCTTATTTGACTGTGTGTTGCTCCTGGAATGGTTGGATAGAAGTTTATTGTTTTTTATTTTTATTTTATTTTCTATATTGTGTTTTTATTGTTTGTAAGCCACTAGAATGGCTGTAAGTGGCTATAGAAAATTTCCAAACAAACAAACAAACAAATACTACATAAGTACATACACACATGCTGTGTATACATTCTTGCTATCTTTGCTAATTATTGATTTTAGAAAGCTATCCTCAATACAATAAATTAGGCATAATGTAATACTTTTAGAGAAACTAACATTTCAGATACCAATCTACATGCAGAATTAGTCCACAAATGGCTTCCAAGTTGAATTAAATTGCACAAATGTAATCCTTGAAATGCATATTCCTACCAGTTGAAAGTTGTGATGGTCATAAAATGAGCCACCATCAGATAAATTTGTGTGGCGGCCATTAAGTAGTTGTAAAATGATGAAAGTGTTTGAAAAGTAATTGCTGCAATGGTAAAGTGAACCCATTGTTCACTATTTGGCAAAAACATTGTAAAATGAAACCACCTGACCAAGGGACACTGCAGATAGGCCATAAATATGGGCCAGTTGAAGTCATGTGATCACTTGTGTGGGTAGCAGAGGTGGGTTGCTACCTATTCGGTCCTGTTCGGCCGAATAGGTAGTAACTTTGGCGGACACGTGGCTCTATTGGTTCTATCCTGTACTGGAAAATCAAGAGGCTCCTGAGGTAAAGTTAACAGCTCTTTATTAAACAGTTCCGAACAGTAGAGAGGCTAGCGGTAGATCGGAACTCCGCCCTGCTTGACAACTATTTATACGGAGCTGTCAAGCAGGGAGGCCAATAGGTGCGCGTCTGACAGTCTGCGCTCAGCCATGCCGCGCCTTAGCCAATCAGCCTGGCTGTTGCTGGCTATCAGTCGTAGCCGCGAGAACTGAACAGCGCAGATCGTTTTAAGTGCAAATGTGCACTTGCACCAATTGTGGGGGGCACCGAACTGGTAGTAATGGCTACCAGAACTCACCCTTGGTGGGTAGCCATTGAAACTGGATTGTAAGCACCTTTGGGGTGGGGTCTGTTGGAACTTTGGGTGGTTGCTAAGCAACAGGTTGTAAGTCAAGCTTGCATGTATCAGATTTGTTCTTTAAATACAAAGTTATTTTTGACATTGATGCATATTATCACAGTTTAGTCTGCCATCTTCTCCCTTTCTACATTATTTTTATGCATTTATTATATGTAGGAGTATTCAACTGTACAAGTCCTGTAACAGCTTGAAATGACAGAACCCCAGACCCAAGACTTACTGCCTCTGTGAAAAGCAATCTTTAATTGCCTTCCCCTCCCCTGATGGAAAATTAGAGAAAGTTACTCTACATCTGTTTCTCCTCTGAAAGAGGGAGGCAGGGAAAGAGAAGGCAGGCCTTTGCCCGCTCATCAATTCCCCGGGGGAACTTCTTCCTGGTAATGGAGCTGTATTACCCCCCTGGAGATGATATTTTTCTGCCTTGGCAGAGAAAGAGTCAACATTTCTCAGAGAAAGACTATTGTCTCTGGCTGCCTCATTAATAGAAATATGACTTGACTTGTTTTCACATGAGATTTGAATGGAGCCACACATGCTTGTATACAGTTTGAAATGTCATCATTCAATGACCCATACCTGAATATGTGAATTCTGTACCATCTGGTGTGACAACTTGAAAACTTGGTGGTGATAGTGGTTTATTTGAGATGTTTTTCCACACTTTAATGGATTTTCAAGCATGAGTGAAACAGGTGCCAAATTTCTGTTATTCATATCTTGGTTAAAGTGGTAATATCTTCCTTAGAGGAAAAAAAGGACTCCTGTTCAGGAGTCAGATAAAAGTTATTGAATCAGAAGGACACAGCATTTATATTCTTATGAGAGATACAAATCATGTTTTGGTCTAGTATGTTGCATAAACCAAGGCAGAGCAGGCAACAAGAAAACAATTTACTTCAGTTATGGATACGGTGCTCTGTACAGTTTATATTAATAGTGCTGTTCATATACTATATATAATCATGACTAGGTTCCTACATCACGCAAATCCAAAGCAAGGAAACCTTGCTAACTTGCAGTGCTGAACTCAGCCAGATTCTAGGACTGGGAATTGACAAAATAATATCAGCCTTACATCACTGATATAACACTGCTGTTACTGCAAGGAATATAGAATGGTATGTTTATATTTACATATGCGCATGTGAATATGTGTATAAAAGCAACATAAAAGATAAGAATGTTAGTGATTTCTATTTTCTTTGTAGTCAACCAATGCAGGACATAACAGGATGCAATGAAAAATGCTCTCTGCCTATGGAAACTTACCATACCTTGTAGAACAGTTGCTAATTATGAGGTGATCCTCCATAAGACAGACCATTAAAAAATCTGTTCTTTTCTGTCTCAGCAGATGGCAGTATCTTCTCAGATTTGTCTGGACTTGAAAGCTTAGCAAAGTTGGACTGGCTAATATTTGGATGGGAGACTACTAGGAAATGTCAGGATTTTATGCTGGAAATTTAAAAATGCAGGAAAAAAAGCAATAGCTAATCATTTTTACAGTAGAGCCAAAAATTGATGGAGTTGAAGATAACAATACCATTCACATCCTCCTGCAGATCTCTTCTGGATATCATTATTTCCCCAAATATTTTTCTTTCATAAAATCTTTCTAATAGCACATGGAAACTCAGCTGAGAAAAGAAAGTAATCAGCAGGTTAGAGAACTTTCATTTCCTTTACTTAGAGTGGTATTTATAATTATGTATTTATTATTTCAGTTAATTATAACCACCAATCTCTGGGTTGCTCACAAGCAGATTGGTACCGATACTAAAAACAGGAATATTTCCCATCCCATAAGCCCTTCTGTACTTATTACATGATTGCAGCAAACCTGGGATTCAACCCACAATCTTTCTACTGCCATTTAGTAAGGTCCTTAATTTGATTCATTTTGTAAGATTTTTGGAAGCTAACCAAAAGTAAATCAGAAGCCATATGCTACACCGACTGTGTCTCTCTTTAAAAAAGAAGAGAGAGATGGGTTCATGCAACTCAGGACTGAGGAATACAAAAAGATGCTCTATTCCCAGTTAAACCATTGGTTGGTTTGGTTTACCACTGTGAAGTCATAAACTATATGTATAAGAGCTGAGGTGGCACAGTGGTTAGGGTGGAGTATTGCAGGCCACTTCAGCTGACTGTTATCTGCAGTTCAGCGGTTCAAATCTCACCGGCTCAAGGTTGACTCAGCCTTCCATCCTTCCGAGGTGGGTGAAATGAGGACCCAGACTGTGGGGGCGATATGCTGACTCTGTAAACCGCTTAGAGAGGGCTGAAAGCCCTATGAAGCGGTATATAAGTCTAACTGCTATTGCTATGTATGATCCAAAGTGATAGGTTCACAGAATGGACTTAGTCCAAGAACTCTCTTGTTAGCATGCACGAACATCCGTAGGAGGGAGGGATCTCAGCTATAATGACATCATCACACAAGTGACCATAAGCTGATTTTTTTTTTACTAGTGGGGTCTACAGTATAGCTTCCCTGCCAGATTGAGTGTAACAGGCAATGAGATGGGGTGAAGTCAGTTCTGAAGGTAACTTGGTCCTATGCCATGTAGGGAGTGGTGGGATTAAGACAGTTTACACTGGTTCAGGCAAACTGGTTGTTAAATTATTCCCCCAATCAAAATGGACCCTGGGTGCTGCATTGCAAAGGAGAAATGGGCAATGGAGTGGCCGGTGCGATGGAAGGAGAAGACTGCTTTCCCTCTTTCTTCTCTCTGCTCATCCTCCTTCCCTTGTGCTGGCCACTCCATTTCCCATTTCTCCATTGCAGCATAGTGCTCAGGATCCAGTTTGATAGTGGTGTGTGTGTGTGTGTGTGTGTGTGTGTGTGTGTGTAATTTAACAACTGGTTCACCCAGAGTCAAGTTGGCCATTGCAGGAGACTTGTCCCACATGTGTGACAGAGCTGGAGGACTCTGGGATGGGCCCCACCTGCCAAGACAGCCAACCTGACCTTGGGCAAACCGGATGTTAAATTATTTGAATCTCATCACTGCATGTAGAGATTTAAGGTGTTGACCAACCCTTGAATTGGATCTGGAAGCAGACTGCTAACTCAGTGCAGTTTGTGTAACGTGTTACATGTATTTTTCAGTCACGCAGTATGGTTCAGATCTCTGGATATGCACCAGCTGAAGTTTCTGGATAATCTAGATGGTAGCCTCATCTAGAATGCATTGCAATATTCAATTGGGAGATGACAAGGGCATGAGTGACCAGTGGAGAGCCTCCCTTTCTAGGAAAGAGCACAATTAGCACACAAGATAGAGTTGAGCAAAGGATCTCCTGGCTAGGGCCACCACTTTCTCTTTGAGTAGGAGCTGTGAGTCCAAGAGGACACCCCCCCTCCCAGTTACGCACTATGTCTGTCTGGGCTAATGCAATGATGAACTCCAGGGTACAGAGGGCATTCTATCTTATCTGGGGTTCAGTTGAAGTTTGTTGTTCCCCATCCAGACTTCTATAGCTTCCATGCATCACAAAAGGATCTCTGCTGCATCACTCATTTCACCCAGGACGGAGATGTATAAATGGGTATCATCAGCATATCGATATTATTCCATGGAGGATAGCACCTAGAAGTTTCATGTAGCTCTTAAATCCTGGTTTTATTATTTCACTTTTAAAGTTGTTATTTTTTTGTTTACAGGCCATAGTTAATGTTTATGTATGCTTCATTACTGAATATGGCCTGAACTAAGCCTGAGACTTTCTGTGTGTAAAACATATGCTCTGCCACTGTGTTCCAGGTCACAGGTAATTGAAAACAAGATGACATAAATTATATTCTACTATATCTGGAGGGCATTGTACTGGGAAAAGGGAGAAATAGAAAAAGAATGAGATGATGAGATTGTATTGAGGTATGTTGTAATTCTCACTGATCTGTCCATGATCTTGGAACCCTTAAGGCTGTTCACATTTTCTTGATCCCAGTTCTGTCCTGATACAATATCTTACCTCTCTTTATCTGTTTTTCTGATCTCTCGATCGCATTTGCTTCCTGCAGTTCTCTCCAAAGTCCTAGATTGCTGATTCATATATAGGTTTTAATGAAGTTGCTGAAAAATCTTATTCTTCACATATGCCTTATGCTTAAAAAATATCATAACTCTTATTTCTCTCCGTCTAATTTATACATTATTGGAATTGCTTGGATTTAAATAAAAGGGCCTATCATTTAACATTAGTGCTTAAAAACTTCTTTTAAAAGTGAATACATAGAATAGATTCATTTAAATCTTATTCATTTCACTTGGTCTGTGCTAGGAATGGTCAATTTCAGATTGAATTTATGTTGTTATTACATGTATTTATGCATTCACTTGCTGTGGCTACTTAGATATAAGCTATATAAAGCTGTCATAGCATAGGTAAGACCTGGCCATACCTGATAATATAGCAATTGTTTGTTGCCACACCACTTATTTAGGTTGGACTTTTTGATATGACAATGAAATGCACCCCCTCCTCAAATCCTATGCCCTATTCAAAAGGTCAATCAAAATCCTTAAAGTTAGTTCAAATAAGAAAGGTGTTTCAACATTTTACACAATGTTTTAGCAATGTTTTCATACTTTGGTAAATTATGAACCAGTTTATTAGCAAAATAGAACTGGGATCACACATGTTAAATTATGGTTTTTAAATCAGAATGAGAGAATGCCACACAGTATAATTAACTCAAAGCAAAGCATTGTGTTATAGCTTCTTCCAATGTTGGAGCCAAGTCATTGAATCTCTAGAACAGGTCTCAACAACAGGGTAGATTCTATTTTGCTGGACTGCAGCTCTCACAATCTCTACTAAGCACAGTGGTTGTTTTCTGGGCAATTATGAACGTTGTACTTAAATCATCAGAAGGCAACAATATATATATAAAAAACTGCATGTGGGAGAAGGACAGTTCCAAAGAACGAGCTCTCAGCTTTTCCTTTCTCCCAAATGTAGTGCCCAAACAATATCAAGAAACTGTTTCCCATCACCTTATACAATAATGCTGTTATCTTTCTGCTGAAGTGGTACTTATTTATCTACTTGCATTTGCATGTTTTGAATTGCTAAATAATAAGGCGATCATGGATAATTGCTTTGAGATAAAGGTGTACGGGACTTGCAGCCATATCATAATATGATGGGATGCAGGTAATTCACTGTCAAAACTGGATTGTACATTTTAAAAATGAAACTTTGCTTTGGGTATTTTAAATAGTTGTTTTCCATGGCTCTGAAAAAGTATTTTACACTAAGGGCAATTTCACCCTATACTCTATTAGTGATGGTGAACCTTTTAGAGTGCCCAAATTGCGCATGCGCACCTGCCCAAACTGAAAGGCATGCATACACGAACATGCAAGTGCACAGACATGCGCAAACACACAAATGCATGGACATGTGCAGACATGCATGCACAGCAGAGACCTGAAGACCAGTTGGCCGGCGGGAAGCGGGGCATCCCAACACCGGCAGCGCGGCAAGAGGTAAGATCTTTTTCTTTCATCAGCTTCTGTTTTCCTGCAAACATCAAAAGCTCACCAAAGAAATGCCACAGAAATCTGACCTGTGGCAACCATGCTCATGCCAGCAGAGAGGGCCATAGATTTGTCATCACAGCTCTACATTGTTTATCTCCTGTGCTCACCCTGAAGTGGACTTAATATATTCCAGTATGGAGTGTGCTGATTTGGCAATGGGTCGAGTCGGCGTCGAGTCTAAACTACAGCAGCCCCAGGACTTGAGAGGGAGAATCCAGCTACAGGTCCTTCCCAACCCTGCTAGAAAAAGATAGACAAGTTCTGAAAATAGAAGAATTTTACTTTTACAGCAATGATAATTATGCTTAGCTGTAGTTCTCATTTTTACCAAACCAAATGAGATGTATTGATTTGAAAGTGATGGTACAAATAAAGGAGAATATTTGTATCTCAGGTTGACATGTGGGGTCCTTGGTGTTCTCTGAGCTTGCTTGTTTTGAAAAGGCACATAGACATTAACATTTAACAACATCTATAGGCTATGCAAAATAGATAATCAACCAGCCCCCCCCCCCAAAAAAATATTCCAGCACCTCTCCACCAGTAATCAGTACTCAGATCAGCATAGATTAACTCCAAGGTCAACTTCAGACCAACAGTCAAGTGAGCAATACCCCAATCAAGAAACTGCCAAAGAGTCATCAGGTACAGGCGAACCGGTGCTTGCTGGGAACACCAGGCACCATTCCAGTACAGTGTTCCAGAGGGCCCACCCGCCCACTCTCCTTACTGCTATTTGAGCCGATTGGGGCTTTTGCGCACATGCACGGAGCATACGGCGCCTGTGCGATGCTCCGCCGAGCAGTTGGAGCATTGCGGGCAGTAGGTACGCATGCGCATGCTGTGCGCGTGCTGTACGTGTTCACGTGATGGATGCCGGGCCCCGTTGCAGCATACCAGGATCTAGAACCCCCCACTGCCCCCCACACACAGACAAGTCAAGTCACCAGAATATAAACTGACAGCAAACAGTGCTCCTTACCAGCAGTGATGATGTTACATAGTTAAGGGAAATGAAATGTCTGCAAGAAAACAAGCAAGCTCAGAGAGCACCAAGGACCCCTGAAAGTGATAGTATTTGATTCAGAAAAGAACAAACACACTGATGCCTTAGACAGAACAGGGAAGAATATTGTTGGCAAACCCCAACAATTTGGATATAATGCTGATCCTATCACTCTATGCACGTGTCACCAGTTGTATGAAAATGGAAAATTCTTGATGGACAGAGTATAATAGCTGTCCTGCTCCAGGTCATACATGTGCATGTGCACATACACACACGAACACACACAGGAATATTTTGCAAAAAGCTTTATTCAGAATCATGCAAATTCAGGCAGTGGCACACAGGGTATATGTGCAAGCTACTGTTACCCAGTGAACAAACAGTCTTAACTCCACGGCGAGCTCACCTACAACAAATTTCAAGTGGACACAGTCTACAGAAATGGGCAGAAGAATAGCTAGGTCACAGTCCTGAGGTTCAGATGGCCTGGGTGGACCAATATGGGGTCAGAAAAGCAGAGTTTTAGGATGCGAGAGGAACACAGTCTCAGATTGAGAATCCAGGCTTTCAGTTTTCCAATGAGAAAAGCCAAGCTAGTGATGGCTTTTAAGAAAACCCCATGGCAGTGAAGCCAATCAAAACTGGGAATGCCCTTTCCAGGCATGAAGACAAGTTGAACACCATTGTTCTGCTCATGGACTGGATTGATGTTCCATCTTTTGTTCCAATGGTGGGCTGCGGGCGTTACATCCTGGTACAGGCATCCCAATGCCAGCAGGAACAGTTCCAGTATGGTGCTTCGGAGGGCCCACCCACCTGCCCGCATTCCTGAGCTGTATTTGACCCAACTAGGCCATTTGCGCACACAGCGTACGGTGCCTGTGCGATGCTCCGCTGAGCAGCTGGAGCGTTGTGGGCAGTGGGTGTGCATGCATGCGTAGTGCACGTGCACATGGTGGACGCCTGGCCCCATCGTAGTGTACAAGTTGTGTCAGGATCCGGAACTGTTTTGTTCCTCACCCTCTGACTGAAGATATTCTTGATGATTGCTGATTAAATTAGCCTCTGGTGTTAAGTGCCCACAATTACTTTGGTCATGTCCATCTGACACTCTCATAACAGATTCCTTTGCATCTGAGTCACAGCTGGTCATGGCACTACAATACAATATCAACATCTGAAAATGGGAATATTGATATGTAAGGATGCACAACCCATAAATTGTGATTTATCCAAAATATTATTGATGGACTAAATGATTCAACATCTTACTGGCCTCATGATTTAAAGCACAGTGACATAATAATTTAAATTTAAAGAAAGGAAGAAATTCTGTGAAAGCAACATCAGCATTGGTAGCCCCTATAATATGGATGCTGGACTTTCTTATTTCCACCCTGATAATCCTGGGTAATTTGAGACTTTGGATTTTGATCCTGAGATCTAATCCCAAAGTCTAGTCTCATCTGAGATACAATTGGCTGCCTCCCTGTTGCTTTACCAAAAGTCCCCTGAAGACATGGTTTTGTCAGTGGGCCTGGGATCCACAAATGGAGATGGAGATAACCAGATTCGATGTTGTTGTTGCTGTCATAGAGTAAGGGATGGGGTGGGGTTATGATGTTTGGGATTTTTAATGCTGTGAGTTGGGCAGCCATATAAATTTGTTTAATAAACAAGTAAAATCCTAGCAGTTACTATTAATTATCAGCACCAGTTTGAATTGAAATATGCAGTACCAGCAATCAATCCAGAAGTTATGTATTCCAATCTAGTTTTCATTAAAATAAAGGCTACAAATTCTAAAATATAAGTACAGAACTGCAACATTCCTTGGCATAGCAGTACCTTGATAATAATCCTCAGACAACTGGCAGGCAAGCAATTCCTGTATTGCAGCATTAGGGTTTTTAAAAAATTCTCTCCCCCCTCACCTCTTTCATCTCTTTATTACTATTCTAGTCACTCCACTCCAGAAGGGAAGGCGGAGCTCCTGTTCCATTTTCTCTGGCTCTATCCTTTTCTATCAATAAACTCATCACAGCAGTAATCTTACATACAGATAGTAAGAAAATCCAGCTGCTTTAAACAAGATTCAGTTTCATCCTGGAGTTTCAAGAGGATTTTCTCATTAGAACATGCAGCTTTGTTGATTATGGTGAGATGGCTGAAGATTTACATCCTCGACTAGCCATCAAGCTCTCAGCTACCATCTGAGTTCAAAGCATATAATGCATTTCCCACAAATGGACAGGTTCTAGTGTTCACTTTCTATCGTGTTGCTTAATATAAACGTATTCTACTGAAACATCTATTTTCTCTCAAAGCTTGGATTCTATTTGTCTTGCTAACTCTCAGACCTGACAATTGTTACGCTGCAGAGAACGGCTCCTCTCTAATTCTCAACTAATGTCATATTGTAGGAGAGATTTGACTTTTAAAAAAAGCTAAGCAAACAGCTCAATTAATTTTGAGCCAGCAAGCTGAATCTGAATGCATAAATCAAATTGCTGCAGCAGCAAGAATATTCCTTATTACTAAAGAGTTATAAAATTTAATTGCCAACACTCCCTTCTCTGCTCCTCATGTCACTTTGTCAAACATCACATTTGAGTTCCTGTTTGGCTAGAAAAAGAGCATTTCTGAGTAAGACTTTCCTCGTTTAAATTGGGCATGCCAACACAAAATAATCAATCATGTTTGATATTTTTACATGCTAGGTAAAGATAATTATTCAACTTTGGAGATTGATAATTAGCTATCCTCTTCCTTTTAGAAATGATCTTGAACCACCCAAAATTTAAGAACTAGTATATTGTAATAGGTACAGTACAGGTTGTGGGAAAAAGATAGATGCTCAGATATTAAATTGAGGAAAATGTGTTTAGATTAGCAATAATTTTGTTGTGTAGCTTCTAATTTTCCAAACAGTAAGAACTCTTGGGTGCAAAAATTTACTTAAAGTTTTAGTATCTTTGGTATGAATATTGAAGTTATAAACAATTTTCTTCATATAAAGGTTATTTACTCATATATAGCACAATACTCCAACAGATTTTTGATGTTTTTAAAATTTTGGGGAAAAGAGTGCTATTGTTCAGCCCTATACACCTAAATATTTTCTATATTCCATCCTAACTTGGTTTCTTACAAATGCGGCTTTTATCTTATTATGGTTTATATCATTCACAAAATCTAAAGAGATATAGATAATAATTATATTTTAATAACTTGCACATGATCCTTTCCCGCCATTACCTTTTTTTTGCTTTCTATGCAAAGAATCCATTAAGCCAGAAAACACAACATGTAAAACATTTTGATGGATAGTGCTAAGAGCCATCCATCTTGAAGCATCTTCTTTCTATTTGAACCAGTAATGCGAGAGAGATTTGCATTACTGTAATCCACAGCTTTGTCACATTTAATATGTTGTTGAAAAACGGTTACTTTCATTATCATGTATTCTACTGTGTATAGTCATCTTTGTTTGCAGTATTCCTTATATTTCTTTGTATTTTATATTACTGTTTTCTATATTAAAACAAAAAAGGAAAAAAAAACCCTACTTTTTTTGTCAACCAAAAGAATATGTGCAGATTTTTTTTGGCAAATCCAAGATTAGAATTAGTTATGTCTCAAGAAAAGTAAGACCTAAAGAAAACATTGTCAGGGTTCATTCATCACACTAACTGCTGATTATTTATTTTATTCCTTTTTTTTACATTAAGATAACATTCCATTTTAAGATATATACAACATCAAAATATATCAAAGAACAGAATGCAGGTGCAGTTTTAATGCTCTGAATAATATTAAAGAAAAGCTGATTTGTCTATATACTAAAGATAATTAGTTTGCCTATGTGCTTATGTATTTTTTCCTCTCAATTTTGCTAGCCTCATAAAAAAAAATAACCTAGCAACAAAAAATTGCTAGCAATTCTGCCCAAAAGAACATCTGAAAATACATGCTGGCATAATTCTACCTATTCCCATAGATTAGGCCTCCTCCGAATTCCATCCGCCGGCCAGTGTCGACTGGCGACTACCCGGAGGAGAGCTTTCTCTGTGGCCGCTCTGACCCTCTGGAACGAACTCCCCGTGGAGATTCAAACCCTCACCACCCTCCAGAACTTCCGCAAAGCCCTTAAAACCTGGCTATTCCGACAGGCCTGGGGCTAAAAAGCTTCTACCCCCTTCTTGAATGGTATGACTCTTGTGTGTTTTAAATTATGTATTGTTGCGTGTCGTTTTAATTTTTGTCTGCATCCCTCTCCCTTGGTTGAGTTGTGAGCTGCCCTGAGTCCCTTTCAGGGGAAAAGGGTGGCATATAAATAAAATAAACATTCAACATTCAACATTCAACATTCAAACATATTCTTTCTCTTCCTTGGAATCCCTGCTTTCTTATGATTTCAGTTCCAATATTCTAATATTTAGTAATCCAGTGAAGTTTTTCATCCATTGATGCTTAATCCAGCAACCCTACTAGAGAGACATATTGCTCTTACCTTCTGTCAAATTCTTTCTGTTTATCTGATCAAGCACTCATAAAAACATTTTATCTGCCTACAACAATAGAAAATAATATGGTACATGTGTATCATTAAAAAAAACATTCTGGATTACTAGCTACAAACCTCCATTAGTTAATCCAAACATCAGACTAAAACACAGTTAATCTTCCTTAATCACAGCTCATTGTGATGTTAGAACTGACCATTACTGCTAAGTATTTTGCCAGTTCATAAACTATTGCTGCATATGCTTCTGAAAACATAGAAGTGCAATGTTGGTACCTCATAGGAAAAGGCAGATGACTTATTTGGCTAGTTACAGCCAATGAGCTACCACACCATAAAGTGGGATCCCTTGAATATGGATTATAGTAGCAGTCCCAGAGGTGGTATTCAGCCAGTTCTGACAGGTTCTGGAGAACTGATAACGGAAATTTTGAATAGTTCGGAGAACTGGCTTGCCCCCGCTGGCCGACAGCTGATCTTCTTTTGTTTCCCTGAACAGGAGAACGGAGCTGGGAAGCAGGTTAGTGGAGTGGGGAGGGAATGGGGATTTTGCAGTATCCTTCCCTTGCCACACCCACATAGCCATGCCCATGTAACCACCCTCCCAGAGAACCAGTAGTAAAAAAAAATGAATTCCACCATTAAGCAGTCCCCCATCTTTTTTGGAACAGGGACTGGTTGGAGAAGTAGCATGTAGCCTACATCCCTTACACACATACTGTAGTTTATAAGAGAGCTTGTACTGCTATGAGAATCTAATGCCTGATGATCTGAGGGGGAGCTGAGGCAATGATGTTAATGTTGGGGAGTGGTGACAAATGATGAAGCTTTGCTTGCTCACCCACCGCTCATCTCCAGCTCTGCAGCCTGATTGCATCATGCGACGGATCGATATTGGTCTGTGGCCCAGCGGCTGGGATCCCTGGATTATAGTTCTCGTCATCCCAATCAACATCCCATGCTGGAAATGAGAATGTTAAGGTCCTTTATATGGGCAGTAACTGGGGAAGATGGGACAAGTAATTTAATTTCACTTCAAACTTTGAACAGGAGAGACACAAGGGAAGAAGGAACAAATCAGTAAAGAATTCCCATTAAAGGTACAAATGATCAGCCTCATGTATTCTACTTATACATTATGTGAAGAACTAACTTTTTTGGGGGGCAAGTTTCTTACACTGTGAAAGGTAGAAGGAAAGAGAAGAGGATGACCAACAGGATGGATTCAAATACAACAGGGATAGGTGATTGGAGATCTGAAAGACTAGGTTAGGAACAGACTGACGTGGAGAAAATCAATTTATGTTGTTAAGGACATTGAGTTGATGGTGATCAATCAATCAACATATAGCCAACTGTATATTTCCTAGAGTTCTCAAATAATAGTATGTGATTCTACATGACTATTTGTACATAAATAGGACCAGGAAAACCCAGGTTCAAGACCTCCTTCTGTTGTGGAAGCTCACTGATTAACTTTGGGCTATTATTTCAGGTATATCTCAGTTTATCTTATCTCACAACATTTTTGTTACAGGAATAAAGGGATTGCTGGTATGTATATAACCTGTCTATGCAATATACTAATCTAACAAAAATAAAATTAAGATTGTACTTGTCCAAATAATGATATAATCCTCCTTTTGGAATGATCTTCCCAAAAAGATCTCTTTGGGACTTTTAGGTTCTTTAAGCACCAGGCAAAAATCCTTTACTGTTCAACTTAATTTTTGTTCTACTGATAATTTTCATCTGGTTTTTAAGAGCTTACTGCATTTTCTGCTTTTCCGTTTTATGATTGGCTTGTTTCCTTGTATCTGCATGTTAACTCTTCTTCTGTGTAATGCAAATTGCCACAAGATTTTTTTTTAAAGGATGCTATAGACCTTTCTGTACAAATGCATTAACCAGTTACTCAAAGCTACAGATCCATGGGATACAATTCAGAAACACACAAACAATATGTCCACATTTCAATCTTTGAATGAACGTTAATTTAAAAACAAGCTTCCACGTTAACATTTTGCAGTATTGTAGCTATACTCTCAAAAGATCTGGAGAAAATATGTTACTCTTTTGTGTCTGCAGGTTTCTTGTATTCTTGCATTGTCGATCAAAACCGATCTTCTCATAGATCTGCAAAGGTCACTTTTTTCCCCCTGATATATTACCATTAAGAGTTGACTGTTATGGATATACATGGATGCCTGGCACTGAGATGCCCTTTGTATCCAGGAGCATGCAGCTGTGATCAGCTGCTATTTTGGGCTAAAAGCAAAAATAACCTCCCCTCACATGCAGCTGTAAGAAGATGATAGAAAAAATAAAAAATAAAAAAGCAATAAAAATAGGACAGAGAGGGCGGGGGGAAAAAGCCCTGATGCTGACTGATTTCTGAAATTAAGATGTTGGACAAACGCTAATAACAGGTTGTATGTATTTATATTTAAAAATATAAAGTATCAGATAGGAAACTGAATTAGCAGTAGCCTGAATAAATGATGACCAAATTTTAAAAGCAATAAAATGAGTAGTAGTGATAGCATATGTACATATCAGAGGTGGTGTTCAGCAGGTTCTGACCAGTTCTGGAGAACTGGTAGCGGAGAGTTTGAGTAGCTTGGAGAACTGGTAAATACCACCTCTGACTGGCCCCACCCCAATCTATTCTCTTCCTCCTGAGTCCCAGCTGATGGGGAGGGAGTGGGGATTTTGCAGTAACCTTCCCCTGGAGTGGAGAGGGAATAGAGATTTTGCAATACCCTTCCTCTGCTACGCCCACCAAGCTATGCCCACAGAACGAGGTAGTAAAAATTTTTGAATCTCACCACTGGAATACATCCAAGCTCCATTTATAACCTTTTATCCTTGGAACTTTGTATCAATTAAGACACATAAAGTTTTACCAATCATATGGAAATCATGAACTCCAGTAGGTTTTAAATATTTTTTTTCTGGTTTTAATCATGCTTCATATAGAATCCTCTTTAAATTACTGAAAATGGATAAGAATCTTACTATTTTTAGATGGGAAACAAAGGAACACGTAAGTAGACTTGTCACAGTTAAAGGAAAAGAAAAACAAAGAAGAGACCAACTAAACTAGGCTCCATAGAGTAATTGTGCCCACCCACTTTGTATTTCAGTCTCCACAGTTTCATGCAGCTTACTCTTCCATTATGCTATGGTTCATTCATCCAATTTATAAAGCAGAGCACCATTGGCTGAATTGGTATCTCAAACCACAGTTTAGAAAGCATTAAGTGGTTGTACTCATACAATAAGCTAAGTGAAAATTAAATTAACCATTTCATTGCTTAGTACAAAATCAAAGTCACAGTTATGTTTCGTCACGCAGTATCTAACTTAGGGAATCTATTTCCAGAAGATGTGATGAATAGCCACTTACATACATTTTAAAAAGATAACTAGATAAATTAATGAAGAGTAAATTTAACAATTATTTTTTAGCAGTGATAGTTAATAATTTAATCTTCCTGCTCAAAGACACTTGTCAGATGACAACATAAATAGTGGAAAGACTCTCCTGTGCACAAAGGTGCTTTTCAAAAGGCAATTGGACTTTCTTGTTTTTTTCCCCTTGAAAATGCTTTGCTTCTCATCCAAGGTGCTTCTTCAGTTCAATGAGAAGTGGGACATTTTCAAGGAAAGAAACAAGAAAGTCCAGTTGCCTTTTGAAAAGCAACTTTGGGACAACCATGGCATGGATGATTGAAAACCTCCATAGATATTCTCCTGTACATCTTATTGAAACTAAATTGAAAAGAATGGCAAGAGTTGGGCAAGCACTTTTGCAAAATCTCCCGCTCCTTTTAGCAATGGTAGTGTAATTTACCTCAATGATCAACAGTAGATGCCTTTAGCACATAAATATTCCTCTATCCCCATATATGACCTTGAGGAAATTATTATAATGTCTTATAATGAAAACCACCTTAGTTCAAATTAATCAATTAGTAATTGAAAGGTCAATTGATGCATGCATGAAATAGCCGCAAAATGTCAAGATCTTAGAAATAGTTTTCCTGTCATCAATGGCCTGCATTAGCTGTAGTTGACCACAAACAAATACATACAGAATTGGCTAAATTAATGGTTAAGATGATGTGATTGTTGACTGGAAGATTGACAGTTCAAGACCCAAGCATCGCATGATGAGGTGAACTCCCGTTCCCGCCCAGCTCCTGCCAATCTGGCAGTTCAACAGCATGAAAATGCAAGTAAATAAATAGGTACCACTTTGGTGGGAAGGTAGCAGCATTCCACATGCCTTGGTGTATAGTCCTGCCAGCCACATGACCATGGAAGCATCTTTGGACAATGCTGGCTCCCTTAGCTAGGAATGGAGATGAGCACTGCCCCATAGAGTTGGATATGGCTGAATAGGGGAAATCTTTACCTTTTTACTCAGTCAACAAGGACTATGAGGACTAGAGAACTGCCTACTGAATGATCAACCTCTGAATTGGATTTTGTGATGAATAAATAATTGAAGAAGGGCTTCATAAGTCTCATGAGTACAGTATATCATGAGACACTTATGCAATGACACGTTTCCAGTTTACTTGTTACAAACCAGATGTTAATGGAACTCTGGTGTAGATAGGGTATGTTAGATTATTTGACAATGTGATTTTTAGAGACTTTGACCCAGTTTTCTGTTAATTGATCTACATAATTGTTTTTAATCTTTAATTGTTTTTTGCCTCCCAGAGTTCCTTGGTAGATGGGATTTATAAAATATATGTCTGTGTGTGTATGTGTGTGTGTGTGTCTGTGTGTGTAAAATAGATTAAAATAGATAAATAAATATAATCAAGATGTGTATTAATCGAGAATTGTCAACTGCACATTCTACTCAGATAAGACGCTTGTTATAGCAAGTACAATTTTGACATATGCTTTCTTTATTATTGAGAATAGAAATGGGCAGAAAAATCAGTTTAATTGAAAAGACAAACCCCCAAGTCAGTGGTGGATTGCAGGCGGTACACCCCGGTACGGGTGTACTGGAGCCTGCCCGGAGCATTTGGTACCATTCCGTTCTGGTGTTCCGGAGGGCCGACCTGCCCATCTGAGCTCCTTACCTGTCCTTTAAAGCCTTTGGTGCTTCTGCCCACGTGCATGGCGTGATGGTCCGCCGAGCAGCTGGAGCATTGTGGAGGCTTGCGGAGGTGTCGTTGGCAGGTACAACACATGCATGCAATGCTGCCAGCCCCGTTCCAAACGGTATGGTTGGAACAGGATCCTGAACCCACCACTGCCCTATGTCCACTAGAGGACACCTCTTTCAACTACATTTCTCTTTCTTTAAATTTCCTAGATTTGTAGAGTCATACTAATTTAACATACTTCTTGGGGTTGAGATTCCCATGAGATCACCTTGTAATACTATACTAGCTGCATATCTTTTACTTTCCAGAAATGGAGGAAAACTAGGTCAGTAGAGAAAGAGCGAAGGAGAGGTAATTTGAAAGAAAAATAGTACTGGAAGTGTATAGGAAAAAAAAATCAGTATAATAGATCTGATATCTGCCAATGCCAAAAGTCTAAAAACAAATCGGTTAAGGGCATACATGCTCCAAGCTTATTTCTACTTAATGCTAAGCATGTGCTAACTTGAATTTTATGGTTGCAGTTCTATAGATCTTTATTGAACAAAATAAAGACAGCCTAAGCTATTTTGCAAAATCTTGATACCTCTAGGAGCTATGAAAAGGGGATGAGGCATCTTATCTTGGGCTTTCTATTGCTAACTTCTGAAATTAGGGATAAGTATTAAATAAGGAGCCAGGACATTCAGTCGTTACCTGATTTAGCAGGTTCTCTTTAATTATGTACTGAAAGCATTGCATATGCATGGGCAAAAAAAATCCAAGTAGTAGCTGTTCTCAAAATTAAACAACTCAATATCCCATTTTCAGTATGATTGGAAAACCAAAAATAATCAGAATTATATAGTTGTATTCATATTATACAGTACAATAATCTGTGGTTTCCTTAACTGTAGTTTACCGAATAAGGTACAATAGGCTTGGTTTGCATGGTGATGACAAGGCTAACCCATCTGACCAAACGTTAAGAGAGCAAACTACATTGGTTTCACATGTGTAAATCCAGCCTATTTTTACGTAGTATATTCATAATGCTATCCTTTATTGGAGGAAGTGGCATAATTAGAAGAACTAAATGTTCTTTTCTTTCCGGAGTTGGCATTTTGGGTCATTATTCTCTTATTTTACTGAAAATACTAGCAATAGGGAACAAAACATTTTCATGCCCCCTCTCTTTATTTTGGGTACCACAAAAAAAAAAAGAGTTGTGGGAAGCCTTCTTCCTATCTTCTGCCTCCTACTCTATCCAGCATTTGCCTGAGTACAGGGTGATAGATACATGGAAGCAGAGGCATGAAGAGCATGAAGAAAGTGTCAGAGTGGCTGTTTCCATCTCTCATATCCTCATGACTAGTTGCCACAGCAACAGCATACCTGTATGTGTGAATCTTTCTCTATCCCACATTGTGGCTTCATTCTCATGCTTGATTCCAATATTTTGGTTCTTTGAGCCAGATCTATTCCATTGACTCTGCAAAGCCAAGACTATTTTTTGGTCAACTTATGTTGACTAGTTTGAAGTACAATAGTTTAGTAATTTTTTTGCAGTCTTGGAATACTTTTAGTTTTTCCTCATTTCTTTATTCATTTTAATTCTTTCTACATTTTAAATTCCTTTTTTCGTGAAGCATGTAGGGCATGGTGACCATACTTTTTTGAAGAAAATAAAGGACAAACCCAATAAAGGGGAAAATCTGAAAAAGGTTCTAGAGCAGTGGTTTTTAATCTTTTTTTTGGCCATGCCCCACCTAAGCATCTCTAAAATTCTGACGTCCCTCCCTGACATATAATTCTTACTATTCAAAAAGTGAACCACTCACACAGAGGAAGCCTAAAAGGCCATTTAAACAAGATTCCAAAGAACATGGCATCCATAAAAGAGAAAAATAAAAGAATGAAATACAGTAGAAGTACTGAGGAACTTAAAAAATAATAGTAGGAAGGGATTTGAAAAAAATAGCAAATAAAGTTTCAAAACATATGAAATGATAAATATAAAATAATTTTAATGAAATCCTTTTCTGTAATACTTTGATCATATTAATTACTATATACATAAAATAAAAGTACCTAACAAATTCTAAATACAATTTGAGCTCACCTCAAGATCATACTACAACACAATCCTATTGTGTCTACTCAGAAGTAAGTACCAGTGGTGGGATTCATTTTTTTTTTACTACCGGTAAGGAGTGGCTTGGTGGGCATGCTGTGGCTTGGTGGACGTGGCAGATGGAAGAATACTGTAAAATCTCCATTCCCTTCCCACTCCAGGGGAAGGTTACTGCAAAATCCCCATTCCCTCCCAATCAGCCTGGGCTTGGGAGGCATAGAATAGATGGGGATGGGGGCAGTCAGAGGTGGTATTTACTGGTTCTCCAAACTACTCACACTTTCCACTACCAGTTCTCCAGAACTGGTCAGAACCTGCTGAATAGCACCTCTGGTAAATGCCATTACCTTACTTCCGGGGAAAAAGTAGGATTGCAGCTTTAGTCTACTTAAGTTAGGGAGATCCTTGTGCTTGATGCCTGCTGCCGAGAAATTTTACATTAGGCTCCAATTTAGTCAGCTTCATTCTCAAGTCTCATCCTTCAATGATATCCAGTCAATTTCTTTTCTTCAGTAACAAATCATTTACAGCACTAAAACCATATTCAGCTAAATATGAAGATGGGAATGATAACAGCAGTTTTCTTGCAAAGTAGGTTGAATTTGGGTATTTAGTTTCTGTCTCATTACAAAGGAAATTTAAAAAATCATTCTTAGCTTAATTTATTAATAATAACATGGCTTGTAACCTATGACTTTCCTCTACTTACCCACTCTACCCAGTGGAGAGAGAGAGGGGGGGGGAGGGAGGGAGGGAGGGAGAGAGAGAGAGAGAGAGACTAGAAAATGCACTTTAACAAAGACAACAATAGGCAAATGAAACATAGATGTTTCATGACAAATATATAACAACAATTAGCAAATTGCAGGCTTTCAAAAATTCAGTTAATAGCTCATTTTCGAATTGCCCTCATTAAAAATCAAATTTCTCCCCTGTGGGGCATGAGCCCAACATTGGGAATCACTGTTCTAGAGGATTAAAAAAATGTTTACATTTATAACTTTGCTATAGAAAGGAAAATTGAAGAGTAAAACCAAACAATGCTTTACAAAAATGCACATTCCAATAAAATATATATATAGAGAATCAAACAGCATACGTACATTGATTTTAAAAACACAATTCTTTTTCCATATTTTTCACATGAATGTGAAAGAATTAAGTGGTAGGACTTTTACAGCAAAAGTTAAATGACCAAAATAAAGGACAAAAGTGATTTTTAAAAAAAAAAATAGTAAATCTAAAGAACAGTTTTCTGAAATAAAGAGCTGTCCTTTATAACATAGGATGTACGGTCCTCTTATTGGAGTCTAGTCATTTTGTATCTCCTCTGAGGAACAAGCCTTTCTGATACCTTTGTGTCCTTCATGCTATTAATGACAACAAAATTTAGAGTTTATAAACCATCACTTACTGTCGTGTGAGCCCAGAAAACTATGATTTATTCAGTAAGCCAGGGCAAAATCATGCCTAACACAAAAGTGTAGAACCCAGTCAGTTTGTGATATTAAATGGGATACATTCCTTCTGATTTCTCATAGACTGGGCTCTATTTCTTCCCTTAATTCCACACATTTTGGATTGATTTTGCCCTCACAGTTTCTGCATTTCCATACATTTCTCTCCCATGGCTTAAGGAGGGATTCTATTCTGATACAAATTAATCTCATTGTCCCTCCTTCAATAGCCTTTATGATACACTTGGGTGAGGGTTTGTTTTCTTTCCTATTTATAACCATATTGTTCATCCCTAGTCCATGCCTAATGTGTCTAATGGGACTTTTCCAAACAAACAAACAAACAAACAAACAAACAAACAAACAAAAGGGAAATCTTGGAGAAAGGAAAAGAATCCTAAAACGGCTAGTTGTTTCAAACAAAATCCTCTGTTGGTCTACAGACAAGATGCTTTTTTTATATTTATAGAAGACATTCATCAAAAATATTCAATTAATTCACTTTTACTGGCCCTGGATTTTTTTTTTTAAAAAAAGACTTGTTAAGAGGTATGAACTGCAGGAAAATCTAGTGAGAGCTGAGGAGAAGTACTGCAGGGCAAGTGAAGTATGGCAATGGTGGCTTGACTTATGCTTATTGGTTTCCCCTTGACAGATAAAGCACCTGAACAGGGACATACTTCTCTCCTGTGGCAGTCAAGCATATCAACATGGAATAAACAGAATTCATTGCGCGAGAAGAAGCATGAGTTATCCTTCTGCATAATAGCACAAGTGAAAGAAGAATAAATGAGTAAAGTCAGCTAAACCTGAGCCACTAGAAGGCCAGCAGTAAATACCATAGTTCTGCACCCAGAAGACCATCGTATTGAAATTCACTTTTATTTTAAAGATAAAGGTATATTTCCAGGATATATATTTCTTGCAACCATGGCAACTGTGGCTATTTGGCAACCTTACACTAGATGTTACTAGTATAAGTAAGTTTCTCTTCTCAGGACGCAAATGACCACAGTTGCCATGGTTGCAAGAAAACTGTATTAGCCATGTCCAAAACATATCATGGAAATATATCTTCATCTTTAAAGTAGGAGTAAATTTCAACAAGCTGGTTTTCTGTAACTAAGGGAGCTGGCCTCCAAGTGCTCACACTGATCATTGCCAGAACCAATTCCAGTTTTCACTTCACAAGTACATATACACACAGCCCCAGGGATAGCTGAGTCACCATTTTTCTAAACTCTTGAGCCTAAAGCAAGCAACAAAATCCAGTTTGTATCCCAGCTTACTCTCAAGCATAAGAGTAAACAAGCAGCTCAGCTGCACAGAAGACAATTATGGTCACGTCCTTTGGATGCTGACACTTCTTGTTAAAGCCACAATGTGGTCTGATTGTTTTTGGCTTAATGCAGTATATTAATTGTCTCCTAGCCATTATATGGTTCATTGCACAGTCATCCAGAAGTTCAGACTGGATTTGGCATTTTTGTCCACCTATCAAGTCTTTCTCAAGGATTGGAGACAGGCAGATGTGGATGTTTGATGGTGTTAGAGGTATTGTGGCAGGATGTAAGCTGTTCTGAGTAAAGCTGTATTTTGCAATTGATTGATGGTGGATTTGTCAGTGCCAATGACATTCAAGTGGTGCTTCAATTGATTATTGATACTACCCTTTCTTATTTACTTGTATCCCACTTTTATTATTTTTTTACAAACAATTCAAGGTGGTAAATGTATCCAACACACCTTCCTCCTTCTATTTTCCCCACAACAACTCTGTGAAGTGGTTGGTTTGAGTGAAAGTGACTTGCTCAAGGTCATCCAGCTGCCTTTCAGGGCTAATGTGAAACTAAAAGTCACAGAGTCCTGTTTCCTAGCCTGGTACTTTTAATACTAGATTAAATTGGGTCACAGTGACTATAACCAATCAGCAATATGGTACTTATTCACTAAGTCATAATTAGGGAAACTATGGCTTATCACTTTGTGGAAACAGACTAGATTTAAGAGTCAATCTTGATTACTATGAATTCCATATGCATTTAGAAAACATTTTGCAGACCCCCCAATATCCTGCTAAATCATAAACAGGGCTGCAGATCAGAGTAGCTAGATTTTCCATTGCAACGTCATAAAGTGGCTTGTTTGTTTTATGACCAATGCAATATAGGAAATCAAGATACTGATTTGTAAGCCATGGTTTGTGGCTTAGCAGGATGTGGCAACTCTGCACTCCTGATGATTTTAAATTAACCATAGTTAAACATGGTTGATGCAACAAACAAAATATGATGACGAATCCTCCAGCTCTCCACAACTTTAAAGCATGGGCTTATAAAAAAGAAGGATGGTTTACTGTTTTAATCCAGACAAAGATCCAGATAGTTGTACCGGGCTGCCTTTCACTAGGACCCCCTTCCCCCTCCCAGTAAATCTTCAATGACCATTTTGTTAACAAACAGGGAGGGATACTCCATAATAACTATGCCCTTGCAAATTGAAACCAATGGGACACAACCAGTGGATCAAATTCCAGCCCCTCTCAAAAGCCTCTCCTTCTGTCTGCACGTGAGGCACTCTCAGGAATTAATGTGCAGGAGACTGCAGAAAAGAAGACAAAGGGAGAAAATCCATTTACAAATGTAGAAACCATTCATGTAAATGGCCTGTTGAAAAGGGTTTGGGTGTGAGTGAAAATGGGGTAATTGAAGGAGAGTATTGGCCTCTGCTCTTTTTACCTGCTATTATAATGATAATGTATACAACATCCAGTGGGTAATGTATTCCCATACCAACCCTGTGAAATAAGTCAGGCTTGAATTCAGATGTTAGGATTCCCCATCAAAATGCAATGTTGTCTCCCTAGTGATCTACCCAGAAGCACAACAATGGAAATAACAATACAAAACCACCTTTTTGATGGAGATCTCTGAACCTTGCTGAAAAAAAACCTTACTTTCTTTCCATTGTAATCCCAATATATATTTCAACAATGTTCATGGATTCCCACCAAAAATATTATTTCATATTCTTTTTGAACATCTCTTTCCAACTGTTCTGCTTTTTTCTTTTTTTGTTATCCATTCAAAGTGATCAAGGTGGCCATTAATATAGATGTAACATATTGCAGTCTTCATATACTGTATCGTAGCCAGAAAACAGGGAAACCAAATAATTGCTTGAAGGAATATGCAGATTTCAACTATCTAACTGATGGAAGAACAACACCACACACACACACACACACACACACACACACAGACAGAAAAACCCTCCTGCTTCTAGTATCTAGAAACTGAGCTTCCTTCAATGGCTAAAAATAATTTGTCAAGGTTCTGTCCTTCTTAGTCTGATTGCCAAGCACTTTACAAACCATTAATGAGGCTGCTTGACTCCCTTGTGAGAAGGGTAATTATTCTCCATCTTGAAGCTGGAGGCAAAGGAAGGGGGGGAAGAAAGTGATTTCTTTAAAGGGCAAAGGATATGAATGTGAATCTAGGATTTCTCCATCGAGGTAATAGTTCCAATCCACTCCGTTTTATTTTTTAAAAATAATTATTTCCCATTAGAACATAAGGCTATTGTCAGAATCAAATATATTAGCTGACACACGTGAACTGTATTGACAAAAAATAAAATGAAATATTCATTCCTATCACCTATATTTCAGTTCTTTTGCCCTCCTATTTTAGCAGCCTTTCATCAAACAAGAGGCCCCATATAACCGTTCCTTCTTTTTTTTCCAGTTCCCAGAGTTCATTCTTGTAAAAACTCAGCAGTGGTTTCCTGCCTCATTTGAGATAAAAGCAAATAAAAGTCATACTGTCAATTCCAAACAGATTCAATACAGTTTTAAAAAACAAAGAGACACCCTAAATGCAATCTCTATCAAAAGTTGGCAATTTCCCTCTTGTAATAGTCCCATCCAGTGTGATTCTACTTTTTACCTGAAAATCTCAAAGAAAGAAAATTGTTTAAATGAGTTTCTGCATCATCAATCTGCTCTTCTGGTTTGGAAGATTTATTTTTTACAATATTAATAATAATTTAGCTTTTTGCGATATTTTAGTGTCATTTTTTAAATTTTGCCTTATTCCCACTAAACAGAAAAGATAAATTATTCCTTTCCTATCTTTGCAGCACTCTTTGAAATATTTGAAAAATCTTTCACTACATTTCCCTTCAGAATAATTTTTTTCTCCATGGGCCAAATTTACCTAAGTTTCCCAAATGGAGGCAGCATACAGCAGATCACAGGCTGTAAACATGAGCTAGGCTAGTGGATGTTAAAAATTAATGCTCTATTGAGGCCAGAATGTTTCCTTTTAGGATTGATGGCCATGCCATGAAAGAGTATTTAAATATATGATTACTGGGGCAAAATTATTGTAAACAGAAAAAAGGAAAGATTTGGTGTTACCTACCCTGGAGAAATTATTTATAAAATTGACAGAGTTTGCTGAGATGGATAAACTGACTTATTTGAGAAAACCAGAATTTACTTTTATTTGTTAAACCCTCTAAAACATTTTTCCCTAACATCCCTAACATCCCTCCCCTGAAATTGTGATTTATGGTTTTGATGATTAACAGGGTAATTACAAAAAGAAGAGATTCATGAGGCTACTCTAGAGGAGGGATATCAAACTAGTGGCCCGTGTCACTCACTGGCCACACCTACCCGTTTAGTAAAAGAGGGGGAAGTTGCAATATGTCACGTGATGACAATGTGATGCCATGAGTTTTACACCTTTGCTCTAGAGAGAGAGGCTAAAATATACTTCTACTTATAAGTGCAGTGAGGAGTATTGGAAACTACTTCTTTACAGATAGTTCTCGAATTATGACTGTAATAGAGACTACCCATCAAAGTTGTAATTCACAATGGTCATAAATCAGGCCACCCATGTGACCAACCCAATTTTATAACCTTTTTTGCAGCAGCCATTAAGCAAATCATTGTAATCATTAAGTGAAATCTGCAATCATTAAGTGGATGCCACAATTGTTCAGCGAACCAGTGGTTTTGCCAAAAACTGGAACTAAAAAACAGACAAATGTCAGTTGCTGAGCACTCAAAGTTCATTCATGTGAGGGCAATCTGGATTGTAAGTACCCCAGGGAGGTTCATCATAATTTCAATCAGTTACTAAACGAATGGTGATGAGTTGAAAGCTACCTGTATATCTTTATACCTTTCTTTATATCTTTCTCTTTTTTTCTATCTCTATTCTTTTTTATTGCATGTGCAGCTTTTTCTATTCTTTACTTGCTTTTTCCTGTGTTCTAATTTGGTTGGTAATAAAACTTATTGAAATTATATATAAAAAACTAGCTAGATTGGTCTTTTCCTAATTTATCATTACCAAGTTTGAAGGTCCCAAAACCATTAATGTGGAGATTGTGTGCCCTTCCTCAATCCAACACCTGCAAAATAAAAATACAACCAGAGAAAAGTGGTTGATGATGAAATACTTCTCCAAATTTAAGTGTCTAAATAGCTACATCCTCAGTTTAATGAAGTTGGATTAGCTTAGTGATATCTGTCCAACCTATGCTTGGTGACTCTTATGTTTACTCCAGATATTATAGCCTTAACAATTATCCCATTATCTTAACTTCCAGATAAGTTTATTAAAACTTCAGTTATTGTAGTATATTATAACTTATATAACTTTCAGTCAGAACTCAACTTAAATGAGGGAATAGGAGAACTCATCAAATTTATAGACAACACCAGGTTGGTGTTGGTGTTTAACCCAAAATAGGGTTAAAATACAGAAGGATCTTGACTGACTTAAACATTGAGTTCTATCTTACAAAATGAAATCCAATGATGAGAAAAGTAAGATTCTATATATTGGCAAGAAAAATCTAATGCACAGGAATAGAATAGAATGGTACCTGGCTCAATAGTAGTAACTGCAATAGGGGCCTTGGAGTCCTGGGGAGACAATCATTTAAATATGAGTCAGGAATGTGTTGCAGCTGCCACAAAAGCCAATGCAGTCCTAGGCAGAATTAACAGAGAGGCAGAATCAAGATCACATTAAGTGTGGTACCATTTTATAATGCCTTGGTAAGACAATATTTGGAATATTACATCCAATTATATTTGCCATGATATACAAAAGACGTTCAGAAAGAGTGCAGAGAATAGCAACAAAGATGATTAGAGGACTGTAAGCTAATACATATGAATAACGATTTCAGGTATCGGTTATGTTTAGTTTAATGAAAAGAAGGACTAGGTGTGACATGATAGCAGCATTCCAATATTTGAGGGGTTGCCACACAAAGAAGAGGGGGTCAACCTATTCTTCAAAGCATCTAAAGGCTGGGCAAGAAGAAATGGATGGAAACTAGTCAAAGAGAGAACCAACCTAGAACTAATGAGAAATTTCCTGAATTAGAACAATTTATCAGTGGAATGAGTTGTCTCCAGAGGTCATGGATGTTCCAACACTGGAGATTTTAAAGAAAGATTGGACAACCATTCTTCTGAAATTATATAGTATTTCCTGCTTGAGCAGTGGGTTGGATTAGAAGACTCTAAGGTCTTTTCTAAAAAACTTTCTACTTTTTTATTTTATTTTGTTACTACAAACATGTCAGGCCAATTTTCTATCATGTCAGTGGAAAGTTAGTATCTTTGTGAAATATTCCAAATCTTTCTCTGAAGCCCTGTGTATCAAAATCAACCAAAGAGACTTTTGGTAATAGCTCTAAGAGAAACATCATGAAAATGTTAAGGAACCAAGGAGGAAAACTAGGATTCATAGTAGGCTAAATTAAAATGGGGCCTGAGCAACTGAATCTTAAACTGATGAAGCATGACTTCTTTCATATATTTTTTAGAAACTTATCCCTCTTAGTTCTGAACACATTTAGAATTGAAAGTAGTATTAAGTATTTTAATTAAAATCTGAAACCACTTATAAATACTTGTGCTTGGTATCAATAATAGACTTAAGCCAAAAATGTGATGAGATAGAGGTATTTTTAGTTGATTGGCTGTATGTCTAGTAAGATGGTATGCCACCTGTTACAGAGCAGAGATGCATTTCTCCTTAAGTTATAATAGGGAACAATATTTTCAGAAGCTTGGGTTTATTATTATTTATTTATAACATTTTATATAACTCCCTATTAAAAACTCAGTTAAACAAAATGCAATCATTTCAAACTGTGAGTTAAACAATCAGTAGAAATGATACTGTACATTAAAATATTATATAAAACTTACCAAATAAAAGAAACAATAAAATATTAAAACAAAGTGGAATAATAACAGAAACAAACACTTTGAAAACATCATAGGAATATTAATATATTAATAAAAGATTTGGAAGAATATAAGTGTCCTTTACTGGAACCAGAAAGATAATGATGCCAAGTGTATCTCTGGGATCATTCCAAAATTCGGAGGCTACCACTAAAAATGTTTCTTCTAAATAGCCATTCACTATATTTTAACTTAAGGTGTATTTGCAGCAAGGCCTCTGGTGGTTACCTTAAGAACCTTAGATTATTTGCTATATGTGTGTGAAAGCAGGTTAAATGGCTTTGCAATGTAAGTCCTATCCCTTTTATACATGTCCACGCATGCATATGCAAAAGGAAAAGGGGTCGATTGTGATGCTGTCTGTTTTGATTTCACATGAAGTCTGTCTACATCCCCTGTAGTAGCTAAAATAGTTACCAGGAAACTGATTGTCACTGTCTATCTCAGACCCAATAGGTTCATAGCTAGTCTACTAGCATGTCCTGGTGAAAGTTACCTCATATCAAGGAAATCACTTGTGTCTCTGACTGGAATAAAAATGGATCCAAGAGCACTCACAAGTTACATATTCAAACCTTCAGGACAGTGCAACTCCATTCACCTGCAAAGATAAATGGTCTGACACCACCTCTTTCTTTGTGCATTAACATAGCCAGGCACTAGTTCAACAATTAAACAGAATCCCTGGATCGGATGAAAAGAAGAGATAGAGCAAGATTATCTTCCTCCTACTCCTCGTCCTCCTGATGATGATGATAGTTTACTCTAAATCTCCAAATAATAACAATTTCATGTGGATGTTGAACAGCATGCATGGTAAAACAAAATTTTGCAATATGGCACCATAAATGTCCAGGAATCGAGCAGAAATCCCAAGTACATTCTTATGGACATGCCCATCCAGATGTTAGAGAATTAGTTTAAGACAAGGGGAAAATGAGCAGTTTGCTTCATTTTACTGCTTGTGGCATCATTAGCTTGCTTTCTCCAAAATTATAGCTGATCTGTCTTGGTACCAGGAAATAATTTTTTCACCATGATTATTTAGAGTAGGTAATTAATTAAGGGGTTCTTTTTGGAACGGGAAACTTGTTTTATTATAATACAGATTATGTATCTATCTCTATTGTTTCATGAATGTTATATTTAATTTTGGAAATGTTATATGCTCAAGGAATAGGGCAAAAGTAATCCATATAAATTTATGCCCTTAACTTTTGGGTTCATCTATATGTTGTGGGGGTCAAATTTTAATTCCCTCCCCCTAGATATATTAAGTTAGCTGTTTCATTTAAGCACTGCTCAGATTTGTGATCTATTACTTTTATAAGCATTTTGAAATATGTGTGTCAATGCATCCTTCTGGGTTTCTAATTTTGAATGATAAATTCACAGATCTGTAAAAATGTAAATTATAGAAATCACCACAAAGCTTCTCCATTCATAGAAACATTTATAGGTGTAAAATAAGTACTTCTACAGAAACATCGTCATGATTATCTTTCTCTTGCTTCTGTAAATCCTTGTTGGAAATTTTAGGTATTGCTTAATATGTTATAATCCCTGTAGTGTAGTCTTTCCTTACAAGGACAGAATCTCTAATGGAAGGTATGGCAGAGGACACAAAGCCTATTTATTTATTGTATTCTTGGTTAGCATAAAGAACAGAGCTGTCCCTCCTGTATTTAATTTATTCTTCCCTCTTTTCAGTATCTGGGTCAAATTTGGCTGAATCTAGAGGTAACTCCCCCCCACACCACTCCCAGACATTTTAATTTATTTTCTTTTGCCTACAGGTCCAATAGAAGAATAGTGGGCAAAAGATGTAAAATCTAAGAGAGAAAGAGAGAGAGAGAGATCTTTTCAATGCCAGCTCCATCTTTGTGAGTTTTCCAATACACTTGATCCCAGTGGAAATTAGCTATGGACCAGTTCAATGATGGACTGTTGGTTTCTCAGCATATTCTAGTGGGAAGGGGATAAGCAACAAAGCACTGAACTCTTTTCTTGTGACAGCATACTGTAGCAAATACACAAAGCAGCTCTTTCAGTCTGATAGGGCTGATTCCCAACATCTGCCAAGAAATGCATTATTTAACAGTTATTAAGGCTTCTGCTGAAGCACAGAGACTAAGCGGTTGGGTCAATTGATCATATCCCTAAGGGCTGTGGTTGCATATCTGAGACCAATGGAATGAGTGGCTTGTTTTATATGCAGGATCAGAGTGGGCCTATAGTGGTTAATTAGTTGTCTGAGCCATGTTTATGTAAAGAGGCGTGTAAAATTTACATTATTTTAATAGCTGTGCTCAGAAAAGCCTACTCACACAATTGCTGCCAGTGTATTAGACCTGAGAGAAAGACTACAGCCAACAACCTGGGATCAGGGATATCTCAGGAGCTCCTAGTCTCCATGACAACCATAGCTAGTCCCACTTGTTCTCAGACTAACTAAGTGGATATGTATTAGATCTAGTTTTCATTTGGAGACCAAGTATAATCTAAAGGATTTAGTTACTTGTCTTTTATCAAAACTGGGTCACTTCTGATTCAATCTGTGGCTAGTGTCAAAGCTAACCTTTGTGAGGGTAAGGAATCAATTAAGAGGGTCTGTTACAGGTGTCTTATGGATCCGCTAAGATTACAGTAGGTGCTTGCAGAGTTTCCCAGTGATATCATCAGCAATTATTCCACAGAACTATTGAGCCTCAGCAGCATGATAGGTTTCTTCTTACCATAGGTCCCCACAGACTTCTTGGGTTACTGCAGGATTCTGGGGCACTTGTGACAAAAAAACAAGGAGCTACTACATCTGAGCCCAGCTATAAGTTCATATTGATATTTTCGCTGTATTGGTAAGTGTGGGGAAAAAAGTAGTATTTCCTCTCCCTTATTGTATTAATATCAATATCAACAGCATTTAGACTTATATACTGTTCTATAGCGCTTTACAGCCCTCTCTAAGTGGTTTACAGAGTTAGCATATTGTTCCCAATAATCTGGATTCTCATTTTACCCACCTAGGAAGGATGGAAGGCTGAATCAACCTTGAGCCAGTCAGGATTGAACTTCTTGGATGTGGGCAGAATTAGTCAGCAATACTTCTTTCTAACCACTGTGCCACCATGGCACTTATAAATTGTTAACGGAATGTCACCCAGAAGCCCTGTTTAAAGTGATCTACCCACCTTGTGGTTGCAGGGCAGGTCAACAAACTTTCTTTTGGAGTACTATGACATGGCAACAAAGCACTTAGCTGATAAAATTGCTAACATTCCCACAGAGCCGGAAGCCATACAGGTAGTCATTTCATGACTACAATTGGAACCAACAATTTGGTTGTTAATCAAAGTGGTTTCTAAATGAAACCGTGACTGTGCTTACGATCTTATTTGGGCTGTGCTTTGCTTTATAGACCTGATATGGCTCCTAATATGGCTCCACTGTGATTTATATTTTTACTTTCTCTGTGGTTTCCACATTTTAAATTTTTCATAATATTTTCATTTCTAATAATGGCTTTTTCTATTTTTGTAACAATTGTTTTGTTTGATGTCTGTGTGCTGCCCAGAGTTGTTTTTTTGTGAGATGGGTGGCCCTATAAATGTGATAAATAAATTCATGTTGGCATTCCATTTGCTTTCAATAGATTTCTGAAATTCAAGATGCTGGTATTTATCAACAAAGTCCTAAATGGTGTAAGCCCCAGTTAACTCTGGGTCTGTCTCCTTCAAGTTGGCTTGAGAATGCGTGTTGTTTTTTATATAGGAAGAAAATAGAAATGCTTTGGTTACCACCAGCTGAGAAGATGAATGGGCTAAGGTTGTGGAAGTCTGTAATAAAATGTGGTCCAGAATCCCAGGAGGGAGGGGGTCTTTCCCAAGGAACTAAGATGCAACTCAACTTGGAATCTTGGATATGCAGGAAGAGAGTGAAGGCAGACTCTCTCTAGCCTTTCATAGGGTATGTGTAATAGTTATGCTTAGTGCTTTAGTCTGGCAAGATTCCTATATATAGGTGAGCAACAATAAAGAATCTACTCTGAAGTAACTCCTCATGTTGTTCCCAATTCTTTGAACCTGACAAAACCTCCCGAACAAGTTTCCTCCCAGAATTTTTTCGTCAAATGTGTTCTGACGAACCTGCTGACAATGATATCTGTGCTTTATGTGACACTTGATCAGCAGCATGCTACTTAAATTATAGGGATTATTTTTTATTAGAGTTATTACCTAGCTTTTAATGTTTTTTTAATGACTTGGTTGTGTGAACTATTTAGAATCCCCGTAGTTCTGCTAGTATACAAATAATGGGCATATAAATAAAGTAAAAATATCTTGTCTTATATTAAGTGCATGGTCTTAATTACAAATTTTGTCAGGTAAGTTTCATCATCTAATGTATTTTTGGCATGGTTGCCATAAGGGGAAAAAAGACTAAGTATAAATCAATAGAATTATAAAACAGGCAAGATTCCTCCCCCCAATTTTACCAAACTTCCTATAATTTTTTTTTAATAGAGCATCTAAATATACTGGCTATTGTTAAGATGGTGGCAACATATTAATAGCTCCCTCCTTTCCTTTATAATGCCTTATTCACCAATCTCTGTACTGATGTTTTTATGTTGCATTCTTAAAAAACTTTTTTGCTGATCCACAGTATTGGCTGTTTCAGATAGGAGCAAAAATAAACAAACAAACATCAACTCTAGGCCTCCTCTTTCATTTCAGACTATTTAGATCTGCAGCCTCCTCCACTCAAACTGTTTTAGATAGTAATAGGATTGTACCAGAGGTGGTATGCAGCCAGTTCTTATTGGTTCGGGTGAACCGGTAGCGGTGGTTGCTGGAGACTCCGCCCACCTGCCCCAACATAATTCATGACATTCTTTGCATGCGTGGGAGCGCACTCACATTTGGGAAATGGTAGCGAAGGTAAGTGAATCCCACCACTGGGTTGTATGTATAGTTCTGAATCTGGGGAACACTGAACTGTTTATACATTGCAAGTCTCTCAATTATACTGTATGTTTTAAAGACAGCTATTTTTAAACCTTCTTTAATGTAAGAAAAGATTGGAGATAGTACAATTTTTACCTACTTTGCGGTTCTTGGATCTTAAGAAGATCAATACCAAAGTAGATATATTGGTTTTTTTTGCAAGAGTTTGAAAGGCTTTTTCACTTCATAAATGGAGATCGTCTTTAGTATTCAAAGCCAGCATACTATAATTGAGGCTTCTTGCAAAGTATTCCTTGATTGGTGGTTGGGATTGGTGCCAACACTATTTTGGCTGGTCTACTTTGTCAATCTATTGTGTATAGCTTGAACTGGGTGCTTGACTGTAGGGTTGGATCAAGTTCTATTGATCTGTTGAGGGCTTCTTTATTTGAGTTCCAGGCCTCCCAGAATTCTATTTCTCTTCTGTTGTTATTTATGCAGCTCTTCTATGAAATTTTGTGGAAGGCCATTCCTCCGAAGGAATGGAGCTCAGCTTGCGTGGAGGGAAATTCCTTCAAAGAGGTTGTTTAGGATATGAGCTCCATTTCTGCAGCCCTTTGGAAGGGTTCCCCTCCCCTCTATGCATGGAGGGGAACTTCCCTGGGATGCTGCAGGAATTGGAGCTCAGATCTATGGGATATCACCTTCATTTCTGCAGCCTGCAGGAGGATTCCTTTTCCCCCAGCAGGCAGGATTTTTGTCTATGTGTGGGGTGGGGTGGGGATGGGAAATGTGTGTGTGTGTGGGGGGGGAAATATTTGTGGAGTTGAGATTCCCTCCATGCAAACAAGGCAGCCCCTGTGTTCTCAAAGAGCTGCCTGCTGGATGGGAATCTCAGCTGTACAGCAGGCAGCAGGAGCTTTCAACCTTCCCTGCCATTTTCCCCATTGACTTTCTGGGGCAGCTGGCAGAGAAGACTGCAAATAATGATCTCAGGACTGCCGGGTGGTTGGTAATCTGTCGTAAAGGCGAACAGATCACAATCATGTGAATGTTGGGTGGTGGTGTGACATTTTGGGATAGCCAGAAGTGTTTTATAGGTCATAAAACACCCATTCTGTGTCTGTTGTTGTAATTCCAGACTGTTGTTAAATGAATGTTTGTTGTATGTTTATTACACTTGTATGCCGCCCTATTCCCGAGGGACTCAGGGCGGCTAACGAACAAGGTGGGGAAGGGGAAAATACAAAAAAACAAACAAGGACAAAAACAAATACAAAAAACAGCATAAAAACAACACAACAGTCACAATTCAAGTGAGGCTGGGAACTCATCAGCCCCAGGCCTGCCGGAACAGCCAGGTCTTAATAGCTTTGTGGAAAGCCTGAAGGGTGCCTGAAGGGCCTGAAGGGTGGTGAGGGTCCGAATCTCCACAGGGAGATCGTTCCAGAGGGCTGGAGCAGCCACAGAGAAGGCCCTCCCCCGAATGGTTATAAACTGAGGATTACCAGTATTTTCTTTTTTGTATTCCTTTCTTTCATTTCACTTCTTTCTTTTCTTCTTTTCTATCTTTTCTATTTTTTCTTTTTTCTTTAACATGTTTAGAATAGAATAGGAAAGAACAGAATAGGATAGGATAGAATGGAATAGAATAGGAAAGGAAAGAACAGAACAGAACAGAATAGAACAGAACAGAACAGAACAGAACAGAACAGACAGAACAGAATTCTGTATTTGCCAAGTGGGATTGGAGACACAAGGAATTTGTCTCTGGTGCATATATTTTATTATATTGAAAAATTCTAATAAAAAGTAAAAACAATTTATAGAGATATTGAGACAATTTAGTCCCGCCTATGTATGCTGTTAATGTCATTTAATAATTGTTCAAATTTCTATCTATATAAATATAAATACCACTGTCTCTAATGATGTGCCATATGTTAATAGTGGGCCCAAACTGTATTTGACTTTCATTAAGAGATCTCCATATGCCAATACATATTTATGTTTGATATTCTTTTATACCACTCAGTTCAGCAAGTGGCTACAACTTTATCATATGGGATGACTGAAAACTTTTGGCAATAATATACTTGAAGGAATAACCAAGTACAAGCAATAACATCATTTCTCTTTAGAGTCCCCAGTCAGTTACAAAGCTCTCAGAATTATGTTTTCTTCCCTGTGTATATTCCAATTCCAATTTGTCTCTGGCATCTAATCTCAAGTAGGTATTTCTAGATGAGCAAGTAAGAGCCACCAGATATCAAAAGCAATTCAAGAATAATCTTTAACAATATATGCTGGTGGCCGTTACCACAATACAACAATATTCCTATTATACTGTATTTTAAAAAAATAAGCAGAAGAACTGTGGAAAATATTAGCTTTGAGGGACACTGGACTCTTTAGTCAGCAGAAAAATTGTGATATGTGACCAATTCTTTGTATTCTTTTGTTGCTTTTTCTTATCTTATTTATAAGTATATAAAATGCATGTAATACAAAAGGAAAATGGTAAGGTTCACTGAGGTTCTGCCTTTATTATCTTCAGTTGCTTAGGTTTGATTTCTGAAAAACCACCACAGTTTACATGCCATAATTCACTTATATGTCCATGTAATTCTTCCTCATCTTGACAGGTGAATTATTTATATTTTCTGAATCACAATCATTACCTCACAGTTACTGAACTTTTTATCCTTCAAAGCTATTTCAGTTTTAGCCATTATCTGAAGTTTAAAGTTAAAACTATGTTCGAATTAAGCAGGATTACCAAATATTAGCCTAGAGAAATTCATTTTATTTTCAGTTTGATTGCTAATTATTACAACTTACAACTCACACAGGGACCTCTGTACTTCTAACAGTAATAAAAAAAAACCTATTTAATTCAGTATGTTGACTCTTCATTTTTATTTTTGTCCATGACAACTCTGGATTTGATGCTGGGCCAACTTAATATCTGCAGACCATATAGCGGGCCTGTGAAATTAGATTTCATTGAGGGCTGCATCTGGGTTGTGTTTGACCTCAGGGGCCCAGGGTGGGTGTGGTCAGATTAGGCATGGCCTGCTTGATGCCATGTCAGGGGCACCTGCGGGAGCTCTGTTTTCACTGGCAGAGGGTTGCAGGAGGCCGTCGCAGGTGGAAATAGAGCTTGGGAGCCCATTTTTGCTAGCAGAGGCACTGTGGGCCAGTCTGTCACTGTTTCTGGAGTGGCCCCATGGGCCAGATCTAAGCACCTTGTGGGCCAGATCTGGCCTGCGGGCCTTGAGTTTGACACCCCTATTGTACCTATGTAACATCACAATCCTTTTTGCATTATGATGCACCTGATAACATATATCCCATTCTTCCTTGGGATACTTCAGAGTTTTCTCTATTCATCTATACACAGTATGTTGTTGTATCTTCTACTGCAAAGCAATGTTCTGGGCTCATATTCTGGGTTTTTATAGAACAGCTACCTTGGACAGAAGTATAATTTGATCTATCCTGAGTGGCCTGCTAGACATATTTTTCCCCACATGTCTACAAGCCAGAAGAAAAATACTGCTTATGAAATGTACTGTAAATATTAAAAGGGGGAGGGTAGAAGTTGAGTGTTGTAAGAGGTAAACTAAAAGTGACTCATAGTTTTATAAGAGTCTATGTCTCAAGTATACCACTGCCTTCCCACACAAGCTGCCCACATACATCTGTCCCTTAGTCATATTATCGTCTCTATAATTGTGCCTTGATGAAGTAGTGTAATGTGGACAAGGCTATGTGTTTATGCATAAATGTGATTTGTTTAGAAAAGTAAGCTGATATTAAATATATAAAACACACACTCTTATCACTTTTGTACAAAACTCTATATCTCTAAAAACAATACGCTTGTTTTTAGATGCATAGCTTTAAGGCTTTTTCTCTGTTCAGAGGAACCTCATATAAAATATCATACACTCTTCCTTGCAACAAGATGTGTGTGTGTATGTTTGAGTGTGTGTGTGTGTGTGTGAGAGAGAGAGAGATAGAAATAGATAAACAGATATATATATATATATATATATATATATATATATATATATATATATGTGTGTGTGTGTGTGTGTGTGTGTGTGTGTGTGTGTGTGTGTGTGTTTGTTTTTTTATTTGTATTTTTTTATAAAAAAAACACAAATATAACAAAGGCAACAGTAAAAATATTGGGTTTCTGTCGTGATGGACTCTTGTGACGAGCCGATTGACAGATGATGGAAGCAGTTAGCTTCCTCCCATAATTGGGGCTTACCAGGGGTTAAATCTAATATATATATATATATATATATATATATATATATATATATATATATATATATATATATATATATATATATATATATATATATATATATATATATATATATATATATATATATATATATATATATTAGATTATATATATTGCATCTGGGTCATATTTATGATTATTGCTGTGTCCTGGGGTCATGTGATCAACTTTTACAACTTTCTGACAAGCAAAGTCAATGGGGAAGCCAGATTCACTTAACGGAATTCACTTAACTTAATACTACTAACTTAACAACTTCAGTCAGTCACTTAACCATTGTGGCAAGAAAATTTGTAAAATGGGGCAAAACTCACTGAACAAATGTCTCACTTAGCAACAAAAAAGTTGGACTAAATTGTGATAATAAATCGAGGATTCCCTCTAATCCGTTACACCAGGCTGGAGTTGGGGCAACTAAAGGGAGCTTGAGCGTGAATAAAATCTGTAGATGAATGGAAAGAAATAACACCGTTGCTATGTCTCATTAAGCAGACCAATTACCACATACATGTTTGCAGGTTTGTGTATGCAATGGTATATTGCACAGAATTATTGCTAATTTTTGTTTCATAGGAAGAATGCAAAAAATAATATGCACCACTCTATTGGAAATGTCAATTTCCTTCTGGGCGAGATTCACTAAACACTGCTTGCATATTTACAAGACTGTTTTCTCTGCCTGAAGCCTGAATTACAGCATGCTGTACTTCATTTACAGAATGCACACAAATGATTATAGAGCCCAGTCTTGCCTAGGATTAAAAAATATTTTAAACTATATTTTGCATATTTAATAATAATACAGAAAACAATTAGGCTTCTTTAAGACCCAAGAAGTTTCAACTCACAATTCTGTTGCAAGAAAACAGGGCAAAGTTTCTTCAAATCTAATAAATGACATGGACGCAACATTTAGACTCTTTTAATTCATGCACTACACTACAGTACAGTTATAGTGCAAGCCTGCTCTGTTTTTCTTCTGCTATGTATTGATGATGTTCCCTTCATCTCAGTCTCAGTTCACGAGTAAAATTTATACATTTCCTAGTTGTATCAGTGTTAGCTCCTGCCCTCCTAAGCCAATGGTTTTCAGTAGCAGTTGCAAGGTTTGGTAAAATCTGTTACACTTTCTGTCTATTAAATCTGAAGCAAAGTCTGGTGACCAGTATTGGATGGAATAAGAATTGTATGGTTTCAGTGTGATGCAGCAAGGCCTCCAGTGCTCTGGTTCCTGGCAAGCCTTATCTGCCACTTTGGTCTTCCTAAAAATTTAGACTCTACAATGTTGGTGGTCTGTAAAAACACTACAATACAAAAAAAGTGTTTGACTGTTTAGCTAGCAATATAGCTAGTTCTTGGCTTCTTGGACTGGAATCCTTGCATAAACTGATTTCGGAGATTATGTGCTGGGTCCATGTGGAAATGGGGCAGCTGATATTTTCTATGTGTGTAAACATAGCGACCTCCATTTTTCTAGGTACAAACATGGAATTGTCTTTGAATAACTTTGAGGCCAGATTACTAAGCTATTTATTGCTGCTATTCAATAGACCTTGCAATGTTTTAAGATGCAGCAAAACTCTAATCTACGTGGTACCTGGAAACCATGGGAGTCTGGGTGTGGAACAACTTCAACTAAAGCTTAGTAAGATGGAGTTAACTGTGGGTAGTAGCCATTTGTATCCAGGAGTTTATTATCTTTGGTTCTGGATGGGTTTGCACTACCCTAGACAGACTTGGTATATAACTTTGGAGTCGTCTTGGATCTGCAGTCCTGCTCAAAGAGCAGGTGGCAACCATGACTACTTTCCCAACTTTGTGTTGTGCACCAGTTACACTCTTCCTGGATAGGGAGGTCCTCTACTCAGCTACTCATGCCCTAATCATCTCCTGACCGAACTATTGCAGTGCATTGTACATGGGGCAAAATATATGGAAGCTTCATCTGATGCAGAATATGCCACTGCATGAGCATATTATGTATGTAATTTAAAAAAGAGGCATATACAACATCTCTGTTCTGTGAGCTGCACTGGGTGCAAATTTGCTTCTGGATCCAAATCAAGGTGTTGGTTATTACCTATAAAACCCTACATGGCATAGGGCTAAGCTAGCTACAAAACTGGCTTCACCTCAATATCAGCCCATCAGTCCATCCCACTTGTTCAGGCAGGGAAGATATACATAGGCCAGCGGTCACCAACTGGTGGTCCGCGACAAAATTTTGGTGGTCCATAAAAATTATTTGCATTTTTTATATTGCACTAAATCAGGGGTCCTCAAACTATGGTCCCTGAGCTGGATACGTGCAATGAACACTTATGTCTCCCCCTTCGGGTTCTTTTGTGCTGGTCGGAGGCGGGGGGGGGGGGAGAAATTCCAACTTGGGGTCTGCTTCAGCCTCCTGGTGCAGGGCTTTAGGCAAAGGCTGGAGGGAAGCTGATGGTGAAGAGCTGGAGGGCCTTGTTCCATCATGGCCTGGAACTGGCTGACCATCTCAGACTGCTGAGCCACCAGGCACCAATACCTGGCCTTGCACTCCTGGAGGTCTTCCCTCTGCTTGGAAAGCCTATTCTCGTAGTCCTCTGTGAGATGCTTCTGCTGAGCCTCCTTCTCTGTCAGATCCAATTTGAACTGCGCCAGCTATTTTGCCAACTCTTTCTTATGATTGCTGCTTAGCTCCAACAACTGCTTCCTGTTGGGGCCCTAAGGAGCCCAGGTGGGCAGGCGAGGAGTGGGTGGGAGGGGAGGGCTGAATAGAGGCTGGTGAGGTGCCTTTTGATGTGAGTAACATCGAGTTGACCATACCCACCCAGTCACATGACCACCTAGCCACGCTAAATAAATATTATTTAATATAATATAGTTTTTATATTTTATTTTTTTTAATCCTATTTTTTCAATTTTAATGTTTAGTTTTATTAATGATATATCATTAATAAAATATCATTAATATCATTAATACACCACCCAGAACTGGGAAGCTAAGAAAAAATAAACAAACATGTTTAGGTTTAGGTTTATTGGGATTTATATGCCGCCCTTTTCCCTGAGGGGACTCAGGGCGGCTTACAACCACAGGGGAGGGGAAGTGCAAGGTCAAAACAAACACTTTGTGAACAAAAGAAAAATAATAAAACACAGCTTTCATTCAGCAATCAAACACTCGGGCGGGTAATTGGAAGCCTATCCCCAGGCCTGCTGGGAGAGCCAGATCTTGAGGGCTGCGCGGAAGGTCTGGGTCGTGGTGAGGGTGCGGATCTCCATGGGGAGCTCGTTCCATAGGGTCGGGGCAGCAACAGAAAAGGCTCTCCTCCGTGTGGTCGCCAGTCGACATTGACTGGCAGATGGAATTCGGAGGAGGCCCAGTCTGTGCGATCTGATTGGTCGATTTAGGGAGGTAATCGGCAGAAGGCGGTCTCTCAAGTACCTAGATCCATATATTGGTATATTCAAGTTGATTTTCCTTCTCTTGCAGTTTTTCATATAAATAAAGATTTTACTGAGCAGCAAAGATACAATGGCACTTTGATAAAATTTATAGCAAGGTGTTGTTTAGAAAAAGAGGCATAGCTGTTGTCAGAAATCATTGACTTACATTCAGAATTTATGCTGAGAACGGGGTTAAACTACTTCCTATTCTTATGTTCCCCAAAGTAATTATTATTATGGTTGCTTGCACAGTTAGCCAGATGTTTAGAGTAGATTCGGCAATTTTTCCCCTCTATCAAGTCCTTCCCAAGGGTATGAGATAGGCAGATGTTGCTATTTGATGATGTTAAAGATCTCATCAAGGATGAAAGCCTGTTCCAGGTAAAGCTGTCTTTTATAATTGATTGATAGTAGTTTTGCCAATGCCAATGGTGTTCAAATGGTGCTCCAGTTGGCTTGGTACTGCACCCAAAGCATCTATTACTATTGGTCAGGGGTGGTATTCACTTACCTTCTCTACCGGTTCGCAAATGTGAGCATGCGCATGTGCAAGCTTCGCTTGCATGTGCCACCTCTGTACATGCACACAGCCTTCCGCGCATGCACTTTTGGTGAAGAAATGGCCTGAATAGGATGCTGTAGAGCTGGGATGAGTGGGCGGGGTCACCCACGATTTCCGCTACCAGTTTGGGCAAACCGGTCCAAACCAGTAGCATACTACCTCTGCTGTTGGTACTATCTATGTTGTATTTTACCACAGTCGTTCTATTTCTATTTACATATTATTTCTACCATGAAAATAAGGGTCTTATTTTCTTTTGACCCCCCCCCCAAATAAGTGCTCAGCCTTATTTTCGGGGAGGTCTTATTATTTTTGAGGGGGAGGAGGTGGTGAGCATGGTCAACTCATGGATGCTGCTATCCAGGGGTGGGTTTCTCGCCCCGTTCCAACCGGGGCCGTCGGCGTCCTCGTGCACGCGTGTGGTGCACGCATGCGTACTAGCGTCTGCGCGACGCTCCAGCTGCTCCTGGATGGTCGCACAGGCACTGTATGCGTCCTGCGCATGCGTGGAAGCGCAGAACTCGTCAAAACCGGGTAAGGACCGCGGGCTGGCGGGCGCGCCCTTCGCCGTTCCCGGAAGTTACTTACTTCTGGGTTCGGCGACCAACCGGTTCGCAGGGACCGCCGCGAACTGGTTGAAACCCACCCCTGCTGCTATCTTACAATATTTTGGGGGAGGTCTTATTTTCAAGGAAACAGGATAGGCACTTGATTATCCAATGCGTGTGACAAGTAGTTGAATACCTTATTCTGATCAATTCATGGTATATTCAAGTTGATTTTCCTTCTCTTGCAGTTTTTCAATAACATTAAGGTTTTTTTAATAAAACAAATGTTATTTAAAAAATTATCCTTCTTTCATTTCTTTCATTCTGCCTGCTCTCACTCATTTTGGTTGGTTCAGACATCCAGGACACATATAACCAAGATTATACTATAGTTTACTTTATTTCATTTTCAGCCTGTTCTACAAACGTGTTTGTAGGGAATAATCAGAGGTAGCAAGAACAATAAGCATCCTCATTCTTAGACACACCTGTTTTCTAGGGGTGGAGAAAGCTTCTCCAGGGAAGACCTTCCCACACCAATCAGCCTTTCCCTACCCCCGCCTTGCTGAACTTTAATTTAGTCTTTATTGTTTGCATTTCCCAGAGGTGGATACATGATCACCTAGGAAGCCCCAAGAAAAGCAAGTGCCGCACCTGAATTCAATGTGCTTCTAAAATTAGAGGCACCAAATGCAAGAAAAAAGAAAATTAAGTGGCCATCAGTTTCTAGGCCTGTTATCAGATCATCACAGCTTTATGCTAGAGCTGAATGTTAGCTGCCTACTTTGCTTTGGTTCTTCTTTTTGTAAGTAATCTCTCTTGCATACTAGTTTAGAATAACAAAGCAGCAAATGGTAGAAAATGCTCAAGTTGTATGAAGAGGGTTGCTATTGCTGTTTCCATATTTTACTTTGAAAGAATAGTGCTGAGTTGAGTAGTTATTGTCCTGTGTTTGTTATGGTTTCTTGAAAGAGGAGATATTATTTGAAATTTTGATACAGAAATTTTGAATGAGTGTAGGCAGGTCTCTGTTTATATCTTGCTTATGTGGTCATAGCATGTTTCTCATGTCTATGTCCCCTGCTCTGTAATATATACAGAGAATGATGCTTATAATATATTTTATAGAGATGCAGCAAAACATTTTTGTGAAACACTTTGAATAAGCTTTAGTATTACGCATTAGCAATAAACTTTTCTCTCTTGGTGTGCTCTCCTGCAAAAAAGTTACTCAGGCAATAAAAGCAAATATGAAAGCCAATATATATTTGAACATTTTAAGTAAAATCAAATCCAAAGTTTAATGTATAGGATTGTTCTGTTCTTCCAAAATAGACTCAGTAGCTCTCTTCAAATAGCAGAGGGTTTGGTACTATGGGTCAGGTACCAGGAAAGCCTCTGCATGTCCTTCTCTGTAATACTGAAATTGTGCAAAACTGTTAAGAGCATGTTTGATTTTAGTGGAAAGAGACATAAATAAGGCTGAGTAAATGGCTATAGAAGCAAAAAGCAGAGTTCTCCAAAATAGAAACTTAAATTCTGTGCTCAGAAATAACTGAATTACATTTATCAAGCCATTCTGCATATTTGTTGTTGTGCAAACTAGGCCCTGGTCCCTAACTGACTTTTAAGGTATTGTCATACTTTTGTAATGCCTCTTAAAAGCTAGTGTTTTGTGAAGAATCATTAAGAGTCACCATCTTACTTAAAACATTTTTTTATAAACATATTTTTATTTCCATTTTCATAACATACAATCACATGTATACTATACATAGCCAGTATCATATAGTATTAAATAATGATTACATCAGTTCCTCTTGTCCTCAACGCCCCAAAAAGACTAACACCCATTATTAGCTCTTCTACGCTCCATACACCTCTTTCTTCTACCTCTCTCTTACTTCCTATATTCCCTCCATCTTCCTTTCCTATTCTACTTCCCCTTCCTTTCTCCTTCTCCTCTCTCTACATTCCACTCCTCCTTATCCTCATCCTCATCATCCCCCCCTTACCCTCTCTCCTATCCCTCTCTTCCCACCCTTCTTCTCCCTTCTGCTTCCCACTCTTCCTCTCATTGGTGTATTTCCACTTCCATACTACTCTACTTCCCCTTCCTTTCTCCTCCTACTTAAAACATTTTTAAAAGACACAAACCCTTCCATTTTTATGAATCTCCAATGTAATTATGGAGCAGCCACAATAAATAAATCTTTGTGTATCTTTGTTAGAAAGAAGTGTCATATAGATGAATACTTAAAAGAGTGATTTATCTTAGATAAGTTGATTGGACATGGAGAAAAAAAATCAATGGTTTACAACATTTGAGACATGTCATTTAAGTTGCCAACTCTTTAAAGCAGCTGTATCTTTCCTGGTAGCTGTTGAATATAATCACATGTTCCTAGAAAAACATGGCTGTTTTCAAGTATTGCACTCCAGTGAGCTTTGAAAAAGATTTCAAAATTAAATCCAAAATTATGAAAGCCATTTCATTAATACATGACTTGCAATTTATTTTATATATAGTATATATATATATATATATATATATATATATATATATGTAGGTCTCTAGTTGTTCGGGTTTTCTCCCGCGTAGAATTGGATATGTCTTTGCGACGTTTCGACGAAGTCACATTC
The DNA here is from genome assembly GCF_051295495.1 of Thamnophis sirtalis. NCBI lineage: Eukaryota > Metazoa > Chordata > Lepidosauria > Squamata > Natricidae > Thamnophis > Thamnophis sirtalis. The sequence goes on from NW_028261384.1 coordinate 98,965,407, forward strand.
GTCATCTTCAGGCTGCTGCTGACTACTTCAGGTTTGGTGTTTCCAGGAGTAGTTCCACTACTCCTGGAGTAGTTCCACTACTCCTGGAAACACCAAACCTGAAGTAGTCAGCAGCAGCCTGAAGATGACGAATGTGACTTCGTCGAAACGTCGCAAAGACATATCCAATTCTACGCGGGAGAAAACCCGAACAACTAGAGACCTACATACTAACACCCGCGAAAACCTCAGAAAACATATATATATATATATATATAGTTATAGTTATAGTTATAGTTATAGTTATAGTTATAGTTATAGTTATAGTTATAGTTATAGTTATAGTTATAGTTATAGTTATAGTTATAGTTATAGTTATAGTTATAGTTATAGTTATAGTTATAGTTATAGTTATAGTTATAGTTATAGTTAGTTATAGTTATAGTTATAGTTATAGTTATAGTTATAGTTATAGTTATAGTTATAGTTATAGTTATAGTTATAGTTATAGTTATAGTTATAGTTATAGTTATAGTTATAGTTATAGTTATAGTTATAGTTATAGTTATAGTTATAGTTATAGTTATAGTTATAGTTATAGTTATAGTTATAGTTATAGTTATAGTTATATAGTTATATAGTTATATAGTTAGTTATATAGTTATATAGTTATAGTTATAGTTATAGTTATAGTTATATATAGTTATATATAGTTATATATAGTTATATATAGTTATATATAGTTATATATAGTTATATATAGTTAGTTATATATAGTTATATATAGTTATATATAGTTATATATAGTTAGTTATATATAGTTATATATAGTTATATATAACTATATATATATAACTATATATATATAACTATATATAACTATATATAGTTATATATATATATATATATATATATATATATATATATATATATATATATATATATATATATATATAAAACTATATATATATATATATAACTATATATATAACTATATATATAACTATATATATATAACTATATATATATAACTATAGATGGCATGCCAGAGTACAATTTAAAAAAAACCAGAATAAAAAGAATAATATTAAGGTACAGTATATTCAAACAGCATGAAATCATTGCATAAGAGAGAGAAAGTAAAATAAAATCAGTAATAACATTTACAATGGGAAGGTCTGCACGAGGAGATAGACTTCCAACAGGTGTCTAATATTGAGCATCTCATGGATTTCAAGGTGAGAGCATTTCAGGAAGAACACATACTTCCCAGAACTCCCAAACTGACACTCCATCTATTATTGCATATCCAGAAGGATGTTTATCCTTATGTTGGCATGCCATTGAAGGAGATCTTGAAGTATAATAGTATTTGCCTAGTACATTGGTTTCTAGTATTTTTTAAAAGAACTTAACAAAGTGGAGTTTTAATAACTCTGTATTATTTCATATATTATATTTGGCAAGCTTTAGCAGATAATGCAGCTGGTGTCTAATTTAAGAGTCCTGACATTAGTTTTCTTCTTAACCGCTTGCTGATTAAATGGTCTCTCAACTACACAGTTCTTTGTCTTTATTCGGAAATACAGTAACACCAATTTTGTTTCATGGACCTTACAGTAAGAAAGATTAAGAATGGTAGCCTTACCTTTTGAAATTGCTATGAGAAAGTCAAGGGTTGTGTTTTTTTGCAGGTGTCCTTGTAAGAACAATCTCTAAATGGGATAAGCCTGAATTGCATATATATTAAAGGGAAAGGTCAGGTTAGCTCTATCCCTGTCAATCTTTCAAAAAAAAAAATCATTTTCAGCAATTTCGGGGATCCCATAGGGAGTGTGTGAAATGGTTGTATTCTCGTTTAGATGGCTGCTATTTCCCCCACAATCTTTTCACTTAGTTTTATTCTTTTAAGTTATTTTAATAGTTGGGATATTGTTTTAGTTGTTATTGTGTATTGCCTAGAGTCCACTGACATGGGCCCCATATACATTTGCTACATAAAAACAAAATGCAGTGATGTTCTTAGACTAACCAGGAACACATATTATAAATACTTTATGATCTATTTATAATTTCCTTTAGTCACTAGAATGCAAAAAAATAATAATAGTACTCTCTGCAGTGCAAACCTCATTGTACTCCAGTGGAACAGGTTGCCTACAGAAATTGTAAATGCTCCATCACTGGAGGTCTTTAAGCAGAGATTGGATAGCCATTTGTCTGAAATGGTATAGATTCTCCTGCAGAGGCTTGGACTAGAAGACCTTCAAGGTCCCTTCCAACTTTGTCCTGTCCTGCCCTGCCCTCTACTCCTACTCCTACTCCTACTCCTACTCCTACTCTACTCTACTCTACTCTACTCTACTCTACTCTACTCTACTCTACTCTACTCTACTCTACTCTACTCTACTCTACTCTACTCTACTGATTTATAGCCCAGTACACCTCAAGTATGGCATTTTAGGAAATTAGCACATCCACATAAACTGTGAATTAAAAAAAATTGCAACAATACTGAGCTCTAATGATGTGTCATTTTCTAATCCTGGAGACCTTTGGATAAAATTCATTCTCTGTAATTATTTGATTTAAAAAAATATTTTGTTTGCCTTGCTTTTACGTTTACATTTTTTCTTCAGCTAACCTGAGAGCTAGAAGCTTGGTTTTGTCAAATGGCAATAAAATGTGCACCTTGCAGTTCTAGGTACTTTGTAAGAGGAACGGAAGCATCAGATTCCAATCAGAAAACTAAATCTAAATATTCTTAATTAGATGTGAGAAGTGCTGAACTGTCAAATAATGGATAGCTAGGGACTTTATTATTGACACCTGTCACTGTTGTTTGGGAAAAAATATTATAACAAAGGAATTGAATTCGGGTTTTTCTTGAGCTCCTTTTCTTAAAAACCACATTTCTTCTAATTTTTTTGTTTCTGATAAAATTAGCTCTTGTAGTAACATCAGTATCAGTTTGGGAAGAAGGGGTTTTAAATGCTCTCCTGAGCATGTAATGATTTTCTGTGAATGTTTTATGCATAGATTTCTTTCCTATTTTTTTAAAAAAACATTTCTTTGTTTTCTTAGCATCCCTACAAAGTTGGATTATACTTTGAGATATATGTCAAGGTTTTCTCCTGTCAACATGGAACATAATTTGGGCAGATTGCAATGGTTTAGTAATAGCTATGTCTTGAAGAATATGTCAACAAAATAAGTATTGTAAATGATTTGGTAGATAGATTCACAGCTGTGCTACATAGTAGAATGCTAATCTGATGGTTTTAGAATCCAAGACCTATCTCAATTTATTAAACAAAAGTAAGAAAATATTCATCCTTATTACAGTTTTAGGGTTCTTCTTTCTGCAAGGCAGAAATAGGAACACAAGATGAATGAGAGAGAGAATTTAAAAAAATGCAGATAGTCTTTGTGTGTGACCACATGGTTCTGTTGCCTCCACTGGACCTGCCAGAATACAGAAATAATTATGCACCAACCTGGTATTATCATTACTGTTATTATGGTATCCTCCTGGCATTTATGCTAGACACCCATCTTTGATTAAAAGGTAGGGGCCTTTAAGAGGGGGAGAAAAGAAAAAAAAGAGAGGGTGTCTTCCCTTAGCACATTAATCTATCATGAGCTAATGTGTTTTGCCCATTCCTTTCCTTTGTACTATCTCCGAGGCTCGCGCGTGCACGGGTACATGCAGACACACACACACACACACACACACACGCACACACGCACACAGACAAACACTCACACTCTCTTCTTGCACTTCTGCCACCGATCTCTGCTGGTTGACTGGGCCTGAGTCAGTCGGCAAGAGAAAGAAAGACAAACGGGCAGACAGACCAACGGAGGCTGAGGAACAAAGCCGAGACCACGATGGGAAATACACCATCTCAAGGCATGTCAATGTTCATCCATTCTTAAGTAGCAGGTATTTTTTTTATTGGTGTTTTTTTTTTAATCCTTCCTTTCTCTTTCCCAACCTGCCGATTCTGTAGGATGCTCTTGCTGCTAGGGGGATGCTTGTTAGCAGATAGTGTTAGTCTTTGCTTCAAATCTCAACATACGAATTGGGCATTATTCTTTTTGATAAAGAAAAGGGGGTGTGGTGGGTAGGAGAATCTCGTTTCTCTCTCCCCCCCCACTGCTTGTGATGGAGAAATAAGGTAAAATTCTACCACATCTCTGATTTAAGAGTGAACTGGGAAGGAAGAGATGTTAGGGTACATCAGAGTTGTTGAGCGTCCACTGCTTTCTTTGGGTCTGTATATTCCCCCACCCTGTTGTTGTCAAGGCTGCTGAGCTCCAAGGAGATTAAGTAGCTACAGAACCTATTGTCCTAGCAATATAGATTGGAAAAGAGATGGGGATGGGGGTGGGTGGGGAGGCGGAAAGGTCAGGTCTCGTTAGATGTTTGAGTCCAATTGTTAAGATTTTAACCACCTGGCTTAATTTGCACTTAAGATTTACCGGGATGCTCTCAGTTTGTAAATGGTTGCCTTGCTATTTTCCCTATTTCTTTCCACACCCACTTAATTTCTCATGAAGAGTAAGGCTGTTGCTGGCCTGGTTTGTTAAACGATGGAAACAAAGAAGCTTAGGGAAGAGAAAGTAAGTGAGTGAGAGAAGAAAGAAGAAAGAAAGAAAGAAAGCAGAGGTTATGGCTTAAAGAGGAAGGGTGTGTGCGTGCATGTGTATTTCAATAGCATGAATGATTGCAGGGAGGAAAAATCTACAGATTTCAGGTGTCACTAAGCCCCCCTTGGGGGGATGGTTACAGAAATTAGAGCATTCCTTCACCCCCCCACCCAATTCACAGATGTGGGAGAGGGGGAGAATGCCCTGATTTTTGTGTTCACCTTTAATGAACATCAATTGCCTGTGGAATGATGAATGGTTTATGCACAATGCAACTTGTGTGCATCTGTGAACATATCTGAAATGTTTGGTTAGTCATTATTATTGTATTTGTCCAGCAAGCCTCCCTTCCCATCCCTGTGTGTGTGTGTGTGTGTTTTGTGTGTGTGTGTGTGTGTGTGTGTGTTTGGGTGTATGCTTGCTTCAAAAAGTGGCAGCTTGAGAAACAGGTCTAGTATCTGATAAGAGAAATAATGGGATGGACAGTTACTTGATATTAAGGTCAAAGATACCCCACATAGGAAAACTACTTAACTAGTTAATTGTCTTGAATGGCAAAAATTCAGGAGCACTTTACTCTGCAGAAGAAATGGATATTGCCTTGCACTTTTTAGAGGAAATAACTCCCCTGCTGAATGAAATTCCCTTGCACATGAGGAACACAGTGTGAGAGCGTTCAGATCTTTATTGTGCCCAAAATAGATTCAGCTGTAAAAAAAGAATGATCTGCATTAAAAATAAATATGCAGGCATATTTAATAACCTCATTTATAATGTGCTATTCAGCATGTACAAGATTTGGTGTGAGTGGGATTTAAATACATTTTTGCAACAGAAAAAGCTTGAATTCATCTTGTTTTGAGGAAGAAATTTGCATGGGAGACAAAAATCTAGCAAAGACTTTCTCTTTTATTGTGGTTATGGACTATCCTTCAAAAAAGCAACAGAAAAAATCATGATGTTGCTATTTCTTCCTTGTACATATGTGGTTTGGCCTGTCACCATGGTTGTCCACTCTGAAAAAGTTTTGTATTTTGCCATTCCCAGCTGTGATTGTCCTTTTCAAATGTGTAGTTCAATCTATTGGCACTAGGGAAATTTGAAAATAAAGAGGGGCTAAAGCCCTAAATGGATCAATTATGTTGCCACAAATCCAAGCTGGGGTTAGAAATGCAAATAATTATCATTCAGAATTGGTTTAGCTTGTATAAAATGATAAAGGTGCAAGGAAATTTCCTTTATTTAAATGTAGAAGCTTGAGGAGTAGTGAATGACACATAATTTTATTTATCTCAATTTATCTCTTCTGCAAAAAGGTGAGAAGAGATTCATAAGGTATGGGTCACAGAGAACAATACTCATTTTTAAAGCAATGGTTCATAATTGCTGTTCTAAAAAACACACATGCACATACATAAATATGCATACATGTACATATAAATATAAATGCACATGCACATAAAATTTACAATTCTTCACCATTGTAAATCATTTTTTCAAATAGCATATCAAAGCATAGGGAACAGGCACTCAGTATATACTAATCAAGGTATTCTACCATCAAAATTCAAATGAATGTAAAATTGTAGATTAGGATACATTTCTGCGTGTTTCTTGTGGCTTAAAATAGTTTCCCCACCTGATGCTGTTTAGGTGTATTGAACTATGAATCCTAAAATTCCCAGCTGCAGGTTTGTTATAGTCTAGCACAATTCGAAAGCAGAAAATAGGCTAAGGTTGCATAAGAACATGGTGGAAAAGAGCTAGAAGTGAGGTATTGACATTGGAAATGGTTAGGAAGACAGTGTCAGTTCTTGGATTAGGAATGGTAATATGTTCCAAATCAAAAAACAGATCTTGAATGCAGTTAGTTGCAGCATACAGTCCAGTCAGCTGAAACCTGTGATTTAGCAGGCTGCCCAACAGTACAGCAAGGTGGTTAACTAGACACTGAAGGTAAATCAACAAGAATAGTTGGCAGTAAGGCTTAAAAAAGGAAGGATAGAAGCCATAAAAGACTAGAAGTCATGTATGCCAAGGTTGGAAAGACTGGTTATGTGCCATCAAGTTGGTGTCAACTGTTAGCAACCACATAGATAGACTTCACAATGATCTGGCCCTACCTGGTTCTTCAGGTATTTCAATAGAGGATCATTGGTGCTCTCCTTGGTGAGCTTGCTTGTTTTCTTGGAGACATTTCATTACCCAAATTGGGTAATATCATCAGTGTTAGACCTTAGGATGTTACCTAGCCTGGTTAATGAAATATCTGCAAGAAAACAAGTGAGTTCAAAAAACACCAAGGACCCCTCAGATCAATGCTGAGCTACAAATATTCTCCTTTATTAAAAGTGTATCCATTTCTTTATAATAAATTATTTTTGCTATTAGCAACATTTTCTTCTCTTTCCTTCCACCTCCCCACCCAGCATTAGAGCCTTTTCCTTTTTCATTAGTTCTTTACATAATATGTCAAAGCAGGATAATTGGTTGATTTGTGCCTCTATTGAGAACTCTGGGTTGGTTTATTTGATGATTCATTTGTTTGTTTTCCTGACTGTTCATGGTATTCTCATGAGTCTTCTCCAACTTCAAAGTTCAGAAATGTCAATATTCTTCCTATCCTGCTTCTTCAAAGTCCAAAGGAGAGGGAGGAGATGAATAGAGAATAGAGTGAGGATGCAAAATGAAGAAGAAACTTTACTACTCCAAAATGCCTTATCACATAAACTAACACAGTAGAACAACCCTAAATGGGGAAGGGGGTTGTGACCTAAGTACTGTCTAAGTATAGGTTGCATAAGTCCAATCACACAGTTTGAATTTGAGATGAGATTCAAACTAGGATGAGAAATATTTCATAATACTAGCCATGCTATTTTCATTTTGGGGGCTTTGGATCTTTAGGCTATCCAATGAAAGTGAAGTAGATCTGAACTAGATTAAGCTGGACTGTAAAGGATGTTAATACTACAAAAAATGCTCTAACCCCAACCCTAATCCTAATCCTGAAAACATGTGCTATGTAATACATAAAATCCAGAAGAATAAGGAAAATAAAGTAGCAGTGGACTGTTTTGTTTATTTGAACAGGCATTATTTTTGTCTTGCTCATTGGGACATTTGCAAGGGATTAACTTGGAGTTGGTCAATAAGGATAGTTACCTAGCAACCTTTAGAAAAAGGTGGGAAGTACTTGGAAAGATGAATAAGAAAAGAACTACTTGTGCTGACCGAGAGCTAAGCACCAACCTGGGGTGGCCCATCAAGCAGTTCTGATCAGGATATCCTCAAGGCTACAGTGTGAAAAACAACAAAGGAAAAGAGGTGAATTTTTGGATTCTGCACCCCACCTCTCTTTTATTTTGCTTGATGAAGAGAGTCATACTGACATCCAAACTCTTTCTTTCAACTCTTCTCTTCCTACTGATCAGCTTAATGAGGGACTATTAAGGACTTTTCAGAAACTGATTTCAAGTTATACAACAGAGTTGGAAGGGACCTTGGAGGTCTTCTAGTCTAACCCCCTGCCTAGGCAGGAAACCCTTTACTGTTTCAGACAAATGGCTATCCAACATCTTCTTAAAGACTTCCAGTGTTGTGGCATTCACAACTTCTGGAGGCAAGCTGTTCCACTGATTAATTGTTCTAACTGTCTCTAAATTTCTCCTCAATTCTAAATTGCTTCTCTACTTGATTAGTTTCCATCCATTGCTTCTTGTTCTACACTCAGGTGTCTTGGAGAATAGTTTGACTCCCTCTTTAGAGCAACCGCTGAGATATTGGAACACTGCTATCATGTCTCCCTTAGTCCTTCTTTTCATTAAACTAGACATACCCAGTTCCTGCAACCATTCTTCAGATGTTTTAGTCTCCAATCCCTAATCATCTTTGTTGCTCTTCTCTGCACTCTTTCTAGAGTCTCCACATCTTTTCTACATTGTGGCAACCAAAACTGAATGCAGTATTCCAAGTGTGGCCTTGCCAAGTCATTATGAAATGGTATTAACACTGCACGTGGTCTTGATTCTATCCCTCTGTTTATGTAGCCTAGAACTGTGTTGGCTTTTTTGGCAGCTGCTGCACACTGCTGGCTCATATTTAAATGGTTGTCCACTAGGACTCCAAGATCCCCCTCACAGTTACTACTATTGAGCAAGGTACCACCTATACTGTACCTGTGCATTTTTTTTTCTTAAATGTAGAACCTTACTCTTTTCACCATTGAATTTCATTTTATTAGATAGTGCCCAATGTTCAAGTTTGTCAAGATGCTTCTGTATCTTAAGCCTATCTTCTGGAGTATTGGCTATTCCTGCCAGCTTGGTGTCATCTGCAAATTTGAGCTCCCATTTACTCCCTCATCCAAACCATTGATTAAGATGTTGAAGAGTACTGGGCCTAAAACAGAGCCTTGGGGTACTCCACTGCATACTTCCCTCCATGTAGATGCAGTTCCATTGAGGACTACATGTTGAGTGCGGTTGGTCAGCCAGTTACGAATCCATCTGGTGGTGATACTGTCTAACCCACATTTTTCTACTTTATCTAGTAGTAGGTTATGGTCTACCTTATCAAATGCTTACTGAAGTCCAAGTAAACTATATCGACGGCATTCCTCTGGTCAATTAATTTTGTCACTTTGTCAAAGAATGCAATAAGATTAGTCTTGCATGATCTGTTTTTGACAAACCCATGTTGGCTTTTGGCTATTACTTTGTTTACTGCTAGGTGTTCGCTAATTCGTTGCTTGATTATCTTTTCCAGAATCTTTCCTGGAATTGAGGAAATACATAGTAAAGTTATCCCCTTATAAAGCTAATTCCTAGTTACAAAATCTTATTCAGGTTCTTTCTCCCCTTGGTTTATTAATTTGAGATAAAGAAGTCAGCACTCTTAATTTAAAGACTGGATGAATAAAATTTTGGTTTTGGAATTTTGTTTGAATCCAGACAGTCATAATCATTTCATTAAAAGAGCAGCCAACCTTTGAGGTTCTGCACGTCCATCTGATTCATTTCCTTTTCATTTCTACCCTCTGAGAATTAAGATTGCCATTTTTACAATATCTTGTATTGGCAACCTACCAACCTTGCTTTTCCCCCATCCATCTTCTTCTCTGTAGTTCATGCAGTTATATCTTCAGTTGAATCATGCAGTGTCATGCTGACACTATCAGATGCACTTGGATAATGAAGTTGGATTACCCTATGCCTGTTCGGGGAAATCCAATGATCCCCCATCGTATTCTACCTTTATAGCACTTTTCTTTATGTTGTTATGTCTAAGACAGTCAGAGATCATAACTTATCTTGGTTTAGTTCAAGCTGTTTTCTGAAACCCCCTTTTGAATGGTCATATAAAATACGAGGCCAGACAACTCAGACATCTGCAATCCCCCTGGAAAAGTCAACTTGTCTTGCATGCCCGTGTCTGTATGAAGCCAAATGTAGAAAAGCCAATCTTTGTGCTTATTTCTCACAATGGCTTCTTTATAGTAGCAGCATTTTTTTTTTCTTTTAGAAAAAAGGACCTTTGGGAGCTTAGTGATACAACAGCCTTAGCCTCCTTGTTGAGAAGACAGCCCGTTCCAGTCAGCAACAGCAAAGCCAAGGCTTCTGTGGAGCTAACCATGGTACCAGGCGTCAAACCAAATAGCTGTAGAAAAGAAGCCTGTTGTAAGAGGAAAGGTTGCTCCATGACCCCAAAAAGGGCAAAATTAACTAAATAAAAAATTAAACAATCTGAAATGTACATGTGGAAACTGATTCTTCTTCTTCTTTTTTTGCTGCCTATTGATTTGTAGTGTGCAGATGTTGCTGGAGACAGCCCTCCCCTCCCCAGACAGCTTCCCTCCCAGTTTGGCATCCAAGGAATAGAGAAACAAATCCATTTTATTCATAAAGAAGGGCAGCCTGTGACTGTCTATGGCATCATACAAAGAGGTTACAACTAGAGAGGCTACCTTAAATTTTTATTGGGTTTGTTATGTTTATCCTGATTTCTCCAATCATTTGAGATGCTATTTACCAGAGAGGAACTTTTAATTGGTGACATCTTGGTTAAAATTAGAGGCACCTCCTAGATAAGCTCATGTTATTTTTCTAGCACTAGAAACACAGATCCTTCCCTTGCTTATTAAAATGGTGGTTTATTGCAGTTATTTTCATAGTTATTTATATATTTGCTGTTATTAGCTTAAATAATCTAAGGTTGTTTAACTCTGTAGCCCTCGACTTATGGCCACAACTGAGCCCAGAATTTATGTTGCTAAGTAAGAGATTTGTTAAATGAGTTTTGCCCCATTTTATGACTTTTCTTGCCACCTTTGTTAAAAGAATCACTGCAGTTGTTAAACTAGTAACACAGTTGTTAAGCGAATCTGGTTTCCCTATTGACTTTGCTTGTCATAAGGTCACAAAAAAGGACCACGTGATCCTGGGACACTGCAACTGTCATAAATATGAGTCAGTTTTCAGCATCTGAATGTAAATCATGTGACCCTGGGGATGCTGCAAAGGTTGTAAGTGTGAAAAATGGACATAAGTCATCTTTTCAATGCTGTTGTAACATGGAACAGCCACTAAATGAACTGTTGTAAGTCAAGGACTACCTGTATTATTTGAATAAGTATAACTTCTAAATTATTATTCAGAGATTAGATTGGCCTTCACTTTTACACCCTTTCGCAAGGACCTGAAGTTTTGCCAATGGGCCTGGTGAACCCGAAGTGGGAAGGAGCTCATTAAATGGCTTATCTGATTGATTGATTGATTGTTGTTGCCAGGAGCATGGGGGAGGGGTTTTGGTTTCTATTGTTTATATATTGAATTTTTATTTTTGTAAACTGCACAAAGTCACTGAGAATTAGTGGATGGCCATATAAATGGCCGATCATAAATCAAGCAAGCAAATAAGCAAGCAAGCTTGGAATAAATATTTTTTCCAAAAATAGCCTAGATATCAAGCCATTTATTAGCTTCCAAATTATACTTTCATGCCAGAAGCTTAGTTAAAAGGATCAGCCAGTGACATCATAATTGTCTAAATGATGCCCAGTTGGGGACTCAGCATCCAAGTTAACTCTCCAACTAAATTTTCACTCTCCACATGAACAGAGAAGAAAAACTTGTAGACAATGTTTATTTGTTTACTTCTAGTTAGTTTACTTTATTGATTAGCCCCTGGGCCATATCAAGTTCATAGTTCCAGACACAAATTATTACTAAAATCTGATAAAAATAATTTAAAATGAAATTGGAATAAAATAGTTTACTACTAATATTTGTTATAAGCAATTATGAAATTATTTTTATTAGCAACACCCATCAACAGAAGGGATATATAAGTTATAGGCAGTTTAGTTTAGTTTTTAAAGCACCGGGCTATAAAGCAGGAAACCATGAGTTCTAATCCTGCCTTAGCCACAAAAGCCAGTTGGATGATCTTGCGCCAATCACTGTCATTCCAATTCACCTCCCATGGTTCTAGTGTTGAAGAAAATTTGAGGAAAGTGTGCTGGATATATTTGCTGTCTTGCGTTATTTGTAAAAATAATAAAGGCATGATACAAACAAAAAGAGGTAAATAAATAAATAAATAAAACAACCAATGAAAACACTATAAAACAACACTTGACATGAAAGGCAATAGAAACATATTTTTAATTCCTATGTATTGTTCCACATAAAATGAATGTATGGCCTTTTTTTAGTCTTTGTGCCATCCGATATTCTGGAGTCCACCAGTGTCACAGGAATACATTATTTCACAATTCATGTGTAAACAACAGAAGCAGAGTACAATAAAAATGACCTTTTCAAAAGATTTGTTTAATAAAAAATATTGAATCACAAGCTAGTTTCACCAGCTTCTAGTATTGCATGGATTTATATAAAGCCTTTGGTTTCCTGAAAGTCCCATTGGGATGACACAAAATGTCCTAGAGAGCGACTTCAGCTTCTGGTAAACAAGTGTTTCGGATGAATCACTTGAGAAAAATCTCTTAAGAGAACCGTTTAGTGAGTGTGTCTGAAATAAGGCCCTCAGATCTTCAGATATCTCCTGCCCTCAAATGATTGCATGCCATTTGTTAAGCCATAAACCATTGTTTGTGAACCAGAAGGTGAATAGGTTTGCACAATACTCAAATGTAAAACCAAGCAAGCCATGTTAATGCACAGTTCAACTAATATATCATATTTTTCAGAGTATAAGACATACCTTAGATTTTGGGGGAGGAAAATAAGAAAACAAAATTCTGCCCCTGCCTACCAGCATCCATAGCTATTCATCTGGCTAGCGTCCTTAGCACACAGCATGGTTCAGCACATTATCCTGATTCAGCATGAGCAACGTATTGGCAGGTGGATCGACCTCCCAGAATATCCCCAATCAGCTGTTCCCAGAGGTGAACTTTAGCAACAGGTTCGCTGGTTGTGAGCGCAGGTTGGGGCTAATACACAGCTTCAAAAAGACAGCTGGTCATCACAGGGCGCTCCAGTGAGTACAGCAGGCAAAGTATGGAACAGGCCAGACAAGGCAGCAGCTGTTCCGGGTTGCCATTTTGGCCTCTGCGCCTCGTGTTTTCAGCCTCTGAATGCTCCTTTTGAGAGCCATTCAGGACCACAGGAATTGCCAAAGCACATTGCTGCTGATTGCCACCCAAAAATGTGACGCACAGAGGCCAAAAACGAGGCATGTGGAGGCCTATAATGCTATGCGCAGAGGCAGAAAACATGATAGGTGGAGGTGGCAATTGGTGGCAATGTGCTCTGGTGTTCTCTATAGCCTTCAATGGGTCTCAAGCAGAGCATTCAGAAGCCGAAAATGCAAGGTGCAGAGGCCAAAAACGCAAGCTACAGATGGTCTATGGCAATCCCTGCAACCTGAAACAGATCTGAAATGCGATGTGCGGAGGGTGTGGGGTGTGGTGCTACATTTGTTGTATAAGATGCACCCAAATTTTCACCCTCTTTTAGGGGGGAAAAGTGTGCCTTATACTCCAAAAAATATGGTAATCATGTCTAACTGCAATAGGCTTCCCATATTGTTATGAACAAAGTTGCTTACCTCTATCATGGAATATTAATTAGTAGGGTCTAATATTCTAAGGATCTCTTTCTTTAACAATAGCTTATACAATTTAATTATTTTAAATCCCTGTTTAAGCGTATTTCATTTTCTTTCCAGATTAAATGGAGGGGCAAGGAGCTTGAGGTTTAGATCAGACTTCCCCAGTCAAAGACCATCCATGTGTCTAGGATCATGACTTCCACCATCAATAGCCTTCTAACTTCCACCCTGGCTAGAATTAATTAGGTTAGAGAAATCTTGCTTAAATGAATCTGCATTGTCTTTGTTTTAAATTTGTGAGCACTTTTTTTAAAGTTGTGAGCACTGTTGAAAGTGTGCAAATAGTACCTATTCAAATTTAAATTTGAAACATTCTATTTCCTTTGCACAAACGAGGTTCGAGGTTCATTTTATTTATATGCCGCCCTATTCCCAGCAGGACTCAGGGCGGCGCACAAACCCAAGGAGGGGAAGGGAAACACAAAAACTACAACAAAAAAAATTACAGGGCATTTAAAACAACCAACAGCCACACGATTCGAGAGGGGAAGGGAACTCATCGACCCCAGGCCTGCAGACACAGCCAGGTTTTAACGGCTTTTCGGAAGGCCTGGAGAGAGGTGAGGGTCCGAATCTCTGCGGGGAGCTCGTTCCAAAGGGCCGGAGCTGCCACAGAGAAGGCCCTCCCCCAGGTAGTGGCCAGATGACATTGGCTAGTAGACAGAACCCAGAGGAGGCCTAATCTGTGTGATCTAATGGGTCTTTGGGAGATAATTGGCAGCAGGCGGTCTCTCAAGTATCCAGGTCCAATACCATGAAGGGCTTTATAAGTGACGACTAGCACCTTGAAGCGTATCCAGAGACCAATCGGTAACCAGTGCAGCTCGCGGAGAATAGGTGTAATGTGGGTGTACCGAGGTGCACCCACAATCGCTCGCGCGGCTGCATTCTGGACGAGCTGAAGTCTCCGAATGCTCTTCAAGGGCTGCCCCATGTAGAGCGCATTGCAGTAGTCCAGTCAAACAAAGGAAAATGTTTTATAAGAATTAAATTATTGATCTCTTTCACTCAATATGGTGGATAATGATAAGAGAACACCTCTAAAGTTTTAGATTTTTTTTGCCTTAGCTAGAAAGGCCAGAAACTGAACCAGGGATAAAATAATCCGGCAGATATTGGTGTAGGTTTTTTTTTTTACATAAGACATGCAGGTAGACCTTGATTTACAACCATAATTGGGATAGGAAATCTGTTTGTAAATTGATATAGTAATAAATCAAGGCAGTAACCAGTGGTTTAGAATTGACCGGAATTAATTTATTGGCCTTTTTCACAATGGTCATTAAATGAATGCTGCAGTTATTAGGTGAACGCCATGGTTGTTAAGTGAATCCATTCATGGAATTCCGTGACCAATTGTAAAGCTGACCATATAGTCATGTGACCACAGGGTCAGAGGAGAATGGCGTGACTATTTATGACAACCACGGATGCTTTATTTTCTGATTGTTTAAGTGCATGGTTCATGCTACAAATATCTGATTTAAGTTATGAAACTGTAATAAAATAGCAGATTAAAATATACATCCTAATTTATGTATTGAAATGATATAGCAATTGTTAGAAATAATTTCCATGTTTAATTTTTACATTTTCTATGGTAAAAATAAATAAATAAAAACATTATTTGAAAATTCTAAACCACTGGGTTACTGCACTGCTTATTGAAGCTTCCAAGTTCAATAGTTGTATTTCAGATTCAGATGGAATCAATATCAGAGTTAGAGACATGATACCATAAATAATTCAATTGCTAGTCACAGAAGATATTATTAGGCTAATTGAATAAATGGATCCTTAAACGTATATTTTTAGTTGTGCCTACACTATTTTTAAAATTAAACATGAAAGAAAACACTTTAAATACTGATTTTCATTCAATTTATATCCACATATCTAGCTGCCAGATCAAGAAAATGGATTTTTTTGGTCTATCCTGTATATACATTTTCCTCTTCTTTCAGAAGATTGCTTCAGAGGTGACAAAGCATATAGTGGCAAATGCAATCAAATCTTCAATCCACTGAATAAATGGGAGTCATACATTTACCATACTTTCCCAAAACTGCAACATCAGTCTTTTAGCTATAGTAAAGGCATGACAATTCCATTTACATTTTCTGGTTGTCGATTTGTCAGACACCTTTTCTTTGAAGGAAATAATAAAAAAAAACCACATGCAATTATGTTAATATTTTTTTAAAAAATTCCAAATTTGTTAATATTTTCATAAAAGTATTGTTTAAAAAAAGATGCAAATTGTTAAAAGAAAAATGAATAAGTTGAGGCATTTCTTAACCTCCTTGCATTCCATATATTTTGTTGCGTTGGGTATGCATACATGTGGAAAACAAGATGGATGAAAAGGTCACAGTTTTAATAATATAGGCCAGGGGTCTGCAACCTTAAACACTCAAAGAGCCATTTGGATCCATTTCCCACAGAAAACAAAAAACACTGGGAGTCACAAAATCTGGGTAGGGATGGCCAACTTGACGGCAATCCCAACCAGTCACATGACACCTCCTCCTAGCCATGCCTACCCAGGTTTTGTGGCTCCAGGTGTTTTCTTCTCCCTCCCTCCCCCTCTCTCTCCTCCATCTCTCTCATCTCTCTCTCCCATCTCTCTTTCTCTCTCTCCTTCCCTCACTCCCTCTCTCATCTCTTTCTCTCTCATCTCTCTCTCTCTCTCTCCCATCTTCCTCCCTCCTCTTCTCTCTGTATCATCTCTCTCTCTCTCTCTCCCTTTCTCTCTCTCCCTCTCTCTCTCTCTCTCTCATCTCTTACTCATCTCTCTTTCCCACTATCTCTCTTTATCTCTCTCTCTCTCTCTCTCTCCCCCTCTCTCTCTTGCTCTCTCCTTCCTTTCCTCCTCCCTGGGTGTCCCCGAAGACACTTGGCAGGCCAAGTACCCCTCCCCCAATCACTAAGGCAGATCACAGAATAGATCACAGCAAGTGATACAATTTATTATTAAAATGATCAAGCAGAGTTAATAAAAATTAGGCAACCAGGAACCAACATTAGGTTAAATGTACTGTAGATCTAATGGACATGAATAAAAATAGAAGTATTCTATCCCACTATTGATTTGGATCAATAGATAGATGCCTTTAGCAAACTGGCAGGTTACTCTGTTAACTGATCTAAATCAGAATTGATGCCAATAGGTGAAAATTGTGTTATCTGCCCATTTAAGGAATATGAATTCCATATTTGCACTGAATCCAAAGGATTAAACTCAATAACATTTAGTAAAGATATTGATTGTTTTTTCACTTGCTGTGATCTATTCACTAATATGCTGTTAAAGTTTTTTTATTAACATTAATCAATGAGATCAGGTGATAACAAATATTCTCTGTAAGTATTACCTGCTTTTGGTATAACTTTAATATAAGTGTAATTAAAAGCTGATGGTAAATTTCCCTTATTAAATATATCTTCATACATCTACAAAGTTTTGGCACCAAAAGAGGGTATTTTTATACCCTCAAAAGGGAATCAATCTACTCTTGCACTCCCATTTTAAAATTTAATTATTTAATCTTTCTCTCAGATAATGGAGCAAATGCAAATTGTTTTGTGTATATATAATTGTGGTAAATTAATTTTATTTAATAGAATAGAATAGAATTATTTATTGGCCAAGTGTGATTGGACACACAAGGAATTTGTCTTTGGTGCATATGCTCTCAGTGTACATAAAAGGAAAAAAAATACATTCATCAAGAATCATAAGCTACAACACTTAGTGAAAGTCATAGATTACTAATAAGCAATCAAATCATACTAGGAAACAAACAGAACAATATAAATCTTAAAAATACAAGCAACATGGTTATAGTCATTAGCAGGAAGAGATAGGTAATAGGAAGGATGAGAAGAATAATAGAAATACAGTCGTTGTAAATAGTTTGACAGTGTTGTGGGAATTAGTTTTTTAGCAGAGTGATGGCATTTGGAAAAAAAAACTGTCCTTGTGTCTAGTTGTTCTAGTGTGCAACGCCCTATAGCAGTGATAGTGAACCTTTTTTGGCTCACGTACCAAAAGCGGGGGGTGGGTGGTGGAAGGCGGGCCGTGGGTGGGCATGCTACACCCATAATGCTATGTGCATTATCCCCTTGTGTGCATGTGTGCGCTTTCCCCCCTGCGCACATGTACGCGCAACCAGTACTCCCCCCACTTTTGGCATGATTTTTTTCACCCTCCCCAGGCTCCAGAGGCTTTCTAGGAGCCCAGGGAGGGTGAAAACAGCCTCCCCCCTGGAGGGAACACAAAAAACCGGCCCTACTGGCAAACTGGAAATTCAGGTACAGACTTCAGGTTTGCTCGTAGGTTTGCCATCATGGCCCTATAGTGTCATTTTGAGGATAGAGGATAGAAGTTGAAACAATTTACGTCCAGGATGTGAGGGGTCTGTAGCTATTTACTCAGCCTCCTTTTTGACTCATGCAGTATACAGCTCTTCATTGGAATGCAGGCGGGTAGCAATTGTTTTTTCTGCAGTTCTAATTATCCATTGAAGTCTGTGACTGTCTTGTTTGGTTGCAGGGCCAAACCAGATAGTTCTAGAGGTGAAGATGACAGACTCAACAATTCCTCTGTAGAACTAAATCAGCAGCTTTTTGGGCAGTTTGAGTTTTCTCAGAAAGAATATTCTTTGTTGTGCTTTTCTTTAATGACATTTTTGATGTTAGGTGTCCATTTAAGTCTTGAGATATGATAGAACCTAGAAACTTGAAGATCTCTACTGTTGATACGGTGTTGTCTAGTATTGTAACGGGTGGTAATATAGGAGGGTTTCTATTAAAACCTACTACCATTTCTACTGTTTTGAGTTTGTTCTGATTGTTCTGATTCCACCACAAGGCTAGTTGTTCAACCTCCCGTCTGTATGCAGATTTGTTGTTATCTTCAATGAGATCAATCACTGTTGTATCATCTGCAAGCTTCAGTACCTTAACATATATTTTAAGATGTAGTCATTGTGTATATAGAGAGAAGGGGAGAGAGCTCACAGCCCTGGGGGGGGGGCTCCTGTGCTAATTGTACACGTATCTAATGTGATTTTGTCTAGCTTCACCTGTTGCTTCCTGTCTGTTAGGAAGCTTATGATCCTTTTACAAGTGTGGTCAGATACAGCTAGCTGATTTAACTTAGTTAGAAGAATATCTGGAATGATGGTATTGAATGCTGAGTTTAAGTCTATAAAGAGCAATAGTTAGACTTATATACCACTTCATAGGGCTTTCAGCCCTCTCTAAGCAGTTTACAGAGTCAGCATATTGCCCCCAACAACAATCCGGGTCCTCATTTTACCCACCTCGGAAGGATGGAAGGCTGAGTCAACCTTGAGCCTGGTGGGATTTGAACAGCCGAACTGCTGAACTGCAGTCAGCTGAAGTAGCCTGCAATGCTGCATTTAACCACTGCGCCACCTTGCATAGGTCTTTGGAGATTAAAGATGTTGTAGGATGTAGTGCAGAATCATATCAACAGCATCATCTGTTGATCTATTTGCTCGGTAGGCAAATTGCAAGGGTCTAACAGCGGATCCGTGATGGTTTTCAGGTGGGCCAATGCTAACCTTTCAAAGGTTTTCATAACTACAGATGTTAGACCAACCAGTCTGAAGTCTTTCAGTTCCTTGATGGAGGGTTTCTTTGGCACTGAGATGATGGTAGAGCATTTGAAGCAAGAAGGAGTATAGCACATCTCTAGTGACTTATTAAAGATGCGGGTGAAGATGCGGGTGAAGATGTTGGTCAGCACAGGCTTTTAAGCAAGAAGGAGTTATCTTGTCTGGGCCTGGTGCTTTTCCTGGCTTTTGTTTGTGAAGTAGACTTTGCACCTCATTTTCTATAATTAACAGAGGTGGTGGGCCCAATGGGATGGGGTCAGATATATAAAATCATAAAAAGTATAAAAATTCAGAATGATATAAAAATATATTATTCAATAAATTATCTGATTTACTATACAATTCTAAATAATTTTTAAAAAAAATACAGATTATATTTATTGAAATTTTTTATATTTCACTTCTTTCACTTCTAATAAGTGCAATCATTGTCTTATCTTTATTTTATTTTAAGCGGTTAGACAAAATCTTAGTGGGTTTTTCATTGCCTTCCCAGTATTGCTATCTAAACATGTTAGCATAATTTCTGTTTACTGTAGTATTATATTAATTAATTCATATTTATTTTTCTGCATTTTTCTGTATAAAAGTAATTGGTCATCTGACTGTGCTGATAAATGTTTCAATTCATCCTTCAAATTATTTTTTCTTTACTTTTTAGTGTTTTTGTATGATACATAATCAATAGTTCTTCAAATGTATACTTCATATGTTTCCTATTCAAAAAATAGGGCACTTGATATTCCTGAATTTAAATCAAAATATTGTGAAGTCTCCATCCACATTTGTTGAACAAATTCATTATCATTCAATAAGGAAACATTAAAATACCAATTTCTTGATACCTAAATAGGTTTCTGAAATATATGTTTCAAAGTATTTCAAGATACATAACAAACATTCATATTACATCGCCAAAATTAGTGATATAAGAATGATGATATTAAGAAATAATCAAGCATAAAAAAATTCTGCTGCACATAGGGATCTATTAAATTCTATTCTTCCATATAAATCTTCATTGTTTTCCTTATTAATGTTTGATATTTTTTCTTTTCTTTTTGAACTGATATATTTCTATCAAGCTCAGGATCCAAAATTTATTTTTATTATTAATTTATCATAAATAAACTCATGTAAGTGCTGAAAACACTAATAACATATGAGAATTTAAATTCTGACCATAAACATTAACCATAACTATTGCAGTCTCTACTATTTTACAGTAGCACATAAATTTAAATATCAGCATTTCTATCAGTAATACCTTACTATACATCAATTAGAAATCCTTTTCAAACTAAAATACCACTTATTTAAGTTTTATCTAAGTATTTGTGAAAAAAACCTGTCCCACCCAGTTCTTTATTAGTAGAGATTTATCCTGCTCTGTTAAGTGAATTTCCTGCAGATAAGCAAGTTCTCCTCCTCCTCTCATCATCCTCATCCTCCCCCTCCCTGTTCCTCCACTACCACCACCACCATTGTTAATTGATTTTCTAGTGTGCTAAGCATTATCTGCCCTTAATAAATATGGCAAGATTATATTTTGTTTTTTAAATTGTAACCTGCATATATTAAGACTAACTTCATAAATTTTTATTTTGGCCCACTTTCCCAATCCCAATTGATTTTATGACCTGTGCCATTTAACAAATATCTATTTAAATATCTATTTACTAATATTGCTGATAGATATAGAACCTACATAAAGACTCAGTTTAGCATTCAAATACCATTCTATTACTTATAGAGTCTATATTTAAAAATCAAAAATGTGATTGTGTACATAAAAATAAAAATAAGCAATATTATTAGAGATTAAAAAGAATCTCTCTCTCTCTCTTTCTCTCTCTCTCCCCCCTCTCTCTCAGACACAGATCTACTGTACAGTAAATAAAAAACACAGATATTAATGACTTTCTAAAGGGAATAACAGTAATTTAATTTCTCTTCTTATATTGAAAATTTCAAAACAGTTTCAAACATTACTACCATAGTTAGTTCTGTAATACAGTGTTGATTATATCTTTGTATTTTCTTTTTTTTAAAAAGAAAATATGGCCATTTTCCCTTGTAGCCCATGTCATTTGCAACTCCTGGGTTGGATTAGAAGACATCTAAGATTCCTTCCAACTCTGTTAGTTTGCTATTCATATTCATATCCTTCTCAAAACACTAAATTTCTCTCATATTGTTTTTTTCATTTTTCACATTTTTCTTACTTTGTATAAGGACTTAGACCAGTGTTTCTCAGCCTTGGCAATTTTAAGATATGTGGACTTCAACTCTCAAAATTCCCCACCTAGCATGACTTTGATGTTGGTATATAAATGCATTAAAGGGATAAATGAATAAACTATTATATAGTGAAGAGTACTTGCTGCTGAATGATGAGGTGCAAAATTTAAAAGTTCCCAATTATTGATTCACTCTGAGAGTAGACCTACAGCTTGAGTGCTGTAGATTGAGGGAATTTATATCAAGCTGTAATGAGCAATTAACAAGCAATTCCTTGAAGTGGACAAGGCAGATTCTTTTTACACACACTAATTCAGTTCTTTTGAAATTTGGAATAATTCAAGTTTTAGCATGCCAAACACCTCCCCCACCCCATCCCTTTCCTTTTTTTTTTTTTTTTTACCAATTTGAGGCAGTCATGAATAACAAATAATCTTTTGTTTTGTGCTTTCTCTTGTTGTGTACTCTAATGAATGAAATAAAATGCTATGAACAGCCATTTTAGAAGCCTGGAAATATATTGCTTTTAAAAAAGGACTCTCTGTATTTATTTGTGAGTTAGACTATCTCCTTGTAGAAACTGGGGAATAGATTAATTTGCTTACAACTTTTAGGAAAGAAAGAACCACAGTTTTCTCAATTGAATTTCAGAGCTGTGTTGTAGGCATGTCTCGATTTAATTGGGACTAGATGGGGATAGACCCATAGCACAACTGATTCAGAAGCAGTTTCTATTACACACTTAATGAGTAGTGACAATGTTATGATGGTGGGACTTGAATCAAAAGTAGGCAGGATGGTTGGAAGAGGGCCAGATAAGGAGGAACACTGAAAGAATGAACAAGGCCAAGTCGCTAAGGCCAGAGTTGACATCATGCAAGGAATATATTGCATTTTTCCAGTTATTGTCAAATATTTTCAAAGCACTACTAAGATTAATTTAAAAAAAGAAGAGAAGGCTGGATTGTAAATAGATTTGATATTTTGGTTGAATGCAAAAACAGTGGTATTAATTGTAGGGAAATGTTTTATTGTATGTATTTATATCTTAGTTATATTAGTTGGACATGAATAGTCCCAGGAAGTATCTGAAGGGAACCAGATTGCTTTTTGTTATAAATTATGCATATCACAAACTCTAAACATATGGTTCAAATCTTTGTGTGCCTACAAGTTAGTTGACTCCTGTCAATTGCCTGGACTAATCCCCGCAGTCTAGGAATGACAGAATGTTATTTATTTATATGATTTATAGAGCTATTGATCTCACACAAATGACTCTGTCAGTTTATGTAAGAGGTGAACTGGTAGAACCTGGGGACGGAGTCAAGAAAGACTGCATTCAGTTTTGGTTGCCACGATGTGGAAAAAATGTGGAGACTCTAGAAAGAGTGCAGAGAGGAGCAGCAAAGATGATTAGGGGTCTAGAGACTAAGACATATGAACAACGGTTGCAGGAACTGGGTATGTCTAGTTTAATAGAAAGAAGGACTAGGGGAGACATGATAGCAGTGTTCCAATATCTCAGGGATTGCCACAAAGAAGAAAGAGTCAAACTATTCTCCAAGGCACCTGAAGGTAGAACAAGAAGCAATGGGTGGAAACTAATCAAGGAGAGAAGCAACTTAGAACTGAGGAGAAATTTCCTGACGGTTAAAACAATTAAGAACAATCAGTAGAACAGCTTGCCTCCAGAAGTTGTGAATGTCCCAACACTGGAAGTATTTTCTGGAACGGTATAGGGTTTCCTGCCTAGGCAGGAGGTTGGACTAGAAGACCTCCAAGGTCCCTTCCAACTCTGCTATTGTATTATAAGAGCTCACCCTAGAATCCTAAAGTATCCACAAATGCTGCAATTCCTGGCCCCTCTTGAATTCTGTTAACTTTTATCTAGCATCAAAATAGTGCTGTCTATTAATTGAACAGTGTAGACTTGAGCAATAAATCTTCTGAAGTAGAACTTACATATGATCCTGATTCTTCATGTCCAACAAGGATTAAAAACACAAACCCCTCTAACCCATAACCCCAGGCACTCAAAGACAAATAACTCTACTCACAGAGAGGTAAAAGCACATTGACAACAGCAGAACTCTTCCAGCTCTTCATCTCAGTTCTAATCTAAAAGCTGGGAAATGGCTCCATTCTGAAGACTTGTAATACACATGACAAATGTCATTAAGAGGTCCTGGCTTAATGAACTGTGGTGCTGGAGAAGACTCCTGCTAGTCCCTTGGACTGCAAGGTGATCAAACCGGTCAGTCCCAGAGGACATCAACCCTGACTGCTCTTTTAAAGGCCAGATCCTGAAGATGAAACTCAAATACTTTGGCCACCTAATGAGAAGGAAAGACTCACTGGAGAAGAACCTAATGCAGGGAATGACTGAGGGCAAAAGAAGAAGGGGATGACAGAGAATGAGGTGGGTGGATGGAGTCACCGAAGCAGTGGGTGTGAGCTTAAATGGACTCCAGAGGATGGTCAAGGACAGGAAGGCCTGGAGGAACGTTGCCCATGGGGTTGTGATAGGTCAGACTGCAATTAACAACAATAACAACAACAAAGCTCTGGCTGATCTTGACATCATTTGTATTGCTTCCACAGCTGTCATTGCAAACTTTGTCCTTGGTGACTCTAGTGTTTGAATTGTTCGAAGTAGTTCAGATTATTTGAAATGTTAACTTTTTGTTAATCTGGATCTGGAAGTACTTAAATCCTGAAATCTCATTCTGACTGTAGAAATTATACAGCAACATCTTGCGTCTATATGCCTCCCTAGTATACCCATTGAGCTGACTTTTATTTTTTTTATTTTAATAACAAAGGTTTTTTGACCCTGTGTAGTTATTGGTTTGTTCCCTCCTGAAGTGTCTTCTGAAATAGAAAGTAGCTGTAGCTTGACTTTTTAGGATGATTAGAAGACACCCTTTTGCATTTCCAATTTTGTGCTTTCTGTCAAGTCAAGGTCCCAAGTGACTTCTGTGGTCTGAAGTCATTTTAATATTCTAGTGATTGTGTTTATGGAAGAAAAAACAACAGCAGCAATTAGTAGCTGAATATTATCAATCTAGTTTAGGAACAAGGCTGTGTGGATTTTGCAGTCCTGGAAAATTTCACAGCAGGAAATAAGAAAATAAGAATAATTTTGCAGATGCCCAGGCTTTAGGAAGTCATAGCAATAGCACTCAATCCCCCTTAATTGTAGGGCTCTTCAGGCAATTTTCTATGCTGTCTGTAAGTTGCAACATTATTTAAACTGAACTTTTTAGATCAGACCTGGCCATTTTATGGCCCATGGGCCACATTTGGCCCAATGACTATCACTGCCTGGCCTGCAGCAGTGACTATAAGAGGCAGCAGTGGGGGATGGCGGTGGCAAGAGGGAGGTGACAGCATCCCTCTCAATGGTCTCAGTTTCTAATATGGTCCCCTTGGGAAAATTAATTGCCCATTCCTGCTTTAGATATGGGTCTTTGTTGGGTCTTGCAAAATCCTCTTTAAAGCATTATCAAATGAATGTAATGAGATTTGGGATTGGCCTCCCTAACACTAGTATTTCCATATTGTGCTACGAATATTATGAGAAGAGCCATGCTGAGGAGACTCTATTTAACCCTTTTCCCAGGTAGGATTAGGATTTACTTCATTTATATGCCGCCCTTTTCCCCGAAGGGGACTCAGGGCAGCTCACAATTCGGTCAGGGAAGGGGGTACAGACAGGGGATAAAAAGACGAAACATAACAATACACAATTTAAAAACACACAACAACCATACCATTCGAGGAGGGGGGCAAAAGCTCTTTAGCCCCAGGCCTGTCGGAACAGCCAGGTTTTAAGGGCTTTGCGGAAGGCCTGGAGGGTGGTGAGGGTTCGAATCTCCACGGGGAGCTCGTTCCAGAGGGTCGGAGCAGCCACAGAGAAGGCTCTCCTCCGGGTAGTCGCCAGTCGGCATTGGCCGGCGGATGGAATTCGGAGGAGGCCTAATCTGTGGGATCTGATCGGTCTATTGGAGGCAATTGGCAGCAGGCAGTCTCTCAAGTACCCAGGTCCAATACCATGAAGGGCTTTATAAGTGACGACTAGCGCCTTGAAACGTATCCGAAGACCAATAGGCAGCCAGTGCAGCTCGCGGAGGATAGGTGTTACGTGGGTGAACCGAGGTACACCCATGATCGCTCGCGCGGCTGCATTCTGGACAAGCTGAAGTCTCCGAATGCTCTTCAAGGGCTGCCCCATGTAGAGCGCATTGCAGTAGTCCAGTCTAGAGGTCACAAGGGCACGAGTGACTGTTGTGAGGGCCTCCCGGTTCAGGTAGGGGCGCAACTGGTGCACCAGGCGAACCTGGGCAAATGCCCCCCTGGTCACAGCCGACAGGTGGTGTTCAAAAGTCAGCTGTGGGTCCAGGAGGACTCCCAAATTGCAAACCCTGTCTGAGGGGCATACTGTTTGACCCCTCAGCCTGAGAGATGGAAAACTTGGCCAATTAGTAGGAGGGAAACACACCAGCCACTCGGTCTTATCCAGATTGAGTACAAGCTTGTTAACCCCCATCCAGGCTCTAACAGCCTCAAGGCACTGGCACATCATGTCAACCGCTTCACTGAGTTGGCACGGGGCGGACAGATACAACTGTGTATCGTCCGCATACTGGTGGTATTTTATCCCGTGCCGTAGAATGATCTCACCCAGCGGCTTCATGTAGATATTAAACAGGAGGGGGGACAGGACCAAACCCTGCAGCACCCCATAATTCAGGGGCCTAGGGGTCGATTTCTGCCCTCCGACCAACACCGACTGCGACCTGTCCGAGAGGTAAGAGGAGAACCACCATAGAACAGTGCCTCCCACCCCCACCTCCCGTAGTCGTTGCAGAAGGATACCATGGTCGATGGTATCGAAGGCCGCTGAGAGGTCAAGGAGCACTAGGACGGAGGCGTAACCTCCATCCCTGGCTCTCCAGAGATCATCGGTCAGCGCGACCAAAGCGGTTTCCGTGCTGTAGCCAGGCCTAAATCCTGACTGGAAGGGATCTAGATAATCGGTTTCCTCCAAGGACCGCCGGAGCTGAAAGGCCACCACTTTCTCAACAACCTTCCCCACGAAGGGGAGGTTGGAGACAGGACGATAGTTGTTTAAAATGGCTGGATCCAAAGATGGCTTCTTCAGAAGGGGTCTCACCACCGCCGCCTTTAAAGCAGGGGGAAAGAACCCCTCCCGAAGGGAGGCGGTAACAACCACCTGGATCCAGCCCCGTGTCACCTCCCTGCTGTTAGCAACCAGCCAGGAGGGGCACGGGTCCAGCACACATGTGGAGGCACTTGCGGCTCCCATGGCCTTGTCCACGTCCTCAGGGGTAACAGCTTGAAAATCAATCCAGTGATGTCCATCCAGATTCTCCCCTGGTGCCTTGGCTGGCTCTGCGCAATTGGAGTCCAGATCTGTCCGAAGCTGAGCAACTTTATCCGCGAGGAATTGGACGTAGTCCTCAGCTTTGCCTTGCAAAGGATCACTCGTATCCCTCCTGTTTAGGAGGGAATGGATTATCCTGAACAAGGCGGCTGGGCGCGACTCAGCGGAAGCTATCAGAGAGGCAATGTGTGTTCTTTTTGTCGTCCTGATTGCCCGAAGGTAAGCTCTGATGTTAAAAGCGCTCAGTCTGACTCAGACTTACTGGATCTCCATCGTTGCTCTAGGCGTCTCTTTCAGCGCTTCATCTCCTGGAGTTCCTCAGTAAACCAAGGAGCCCTCCTGGATCCACTGCTTCAGATCGGCCATAAAGGCGCAATCCGGTTAAGAGCCTCTGACGCCGCTGAATTCCAGGCAGCGACCAGAGTCTGCGCCGGACTGCGGGTGAGGGTATCAGGAATAACACCAAGCTCCGTCTGAAAGCCCAAAGGGTCCATAAGGCGCCTGGGGTGGAACCACCTAATCGGTTCCTCCTCCCTACAGTGGGGGTTTGGTCTCCAAAAGTCAAGCCTCAGTAGGTAGTGGTCCGACCATGACAGGGGTAAGATCTCGCTACCCCTCAAACCAAGATCACAACTCCACAACTCCGAGAGGAATACGAGGTCGAGCGTATGACCCGCCGAGTGAGTCGGGCCCCGAATTACTTGGGTCAAGCCCATGGCTGTCATGGAAGCCATGAACTCCTGTGCTCCATCAGAGTGTTCACCGAGCGAAGGCAAATTGAAATCCCCCAGAACCATAAGCCTGGGGAATTGCCAGCTCAGCTACTGACTCGAGGAGCGAGGGGAGGGCTGCTGAAACGCTGTTGGGAGGCAGGTACGTTAACAGCAAGCCCACTTGACCCTTGAGGTCCAACTTCACCAGCAAGGACTCACACCCGACAAGCTCCGGAGCAGGGATCCTACAAGGTACTAGAGACTGTCAGATAACAATAGCCACACCCCCACCCCTTCTCTGAGGTTGCGGCTGATGAAGCACCTGAAAACCCTCTGGGCACATCTCTATGAGGGGGACTCCTCCCTCCGGGCCCAGCCAGGTTTCAGTAATACATGCCAGGTCTGCCCTCTCGTCTAAAATTAGGTCCCGGACGAGGGGAGGCTTGTGAACTACAGACCTGGCATTTAGCGACAGCAGCCTGAGACCAGGGTCCTGATTACTCAAGCCATCTGGCCTTGGAGTGGGACTCTTAGGGCCGGAAGGAGGGATCTCTGTAACATAGCGAGCCCTCCTTCCCCGGTAATGGCCAGCCCTAAAGTCCCCGCCATATCTGCCCCTCCCTGTTAAGACCGTAATGCTCCGGCCCACTCCCGTGTCGGTAGTCCCTCCACCCACCCCCACAGGCCCCGCATTTCCCGACAGGCCCTTCAAATCAGTCATTTTGAGATTGGAACAGGCCCAGATCCCCCCAACACTTCTGCAAGCACTCAGTGTGGGGGAAACTCGGTTCCAATCTCGCTTACACACTCAAACACTCACTCACTCACTCACACCTCCACAAAAATTTAAAATACAACAATATAATATAAAAAGGGGATTACACAAATTAAAAAGTTAAAAAGTGTGGGATCATTCAATCAAATACATACGTACCACATGCACTCCCCATACAAAAAGAAAATTGCGCAGAAGATGTGCAAATTCGAGTAAAGTTGTAGGTGGGTTTGCAAAAAAGTCCAGTCCGGTGGACGGTGGAGTGGATGACGATTGTAAAATAGAGGGCAGATGGAATGATGTCCCTGATGTCCCTGGAATGTCAAATTAGAACAGGAGGCAGTCCAAAGCCTCACCCCCCCTCTGTTTCTCACCAGTAGTCCAAATGAAATTAAACAAGTGCTGTCCAAGATAGTAATCCAGAGGCAGACGCAAATAATGATAGTCAAAGCAACTGAGGTTGAGGCAGCAAGGTCAGCAGCCCAAATCACCCACCCAACCATGATAGCCATGGTCCAGTTGGTGACAAACCACATACCGCTCCTCCTCAAGCCCCAGCGCAGCATGGTTACTCAGCCAGGTCTGTGGCCAGATCTAAAGTCCAGTGCGAAGATTAAATATTGCACACCCTCCTGGTCACACACCGTCTTATCGCTGTCGCCACCGAAGATACCTTCATTGCAGGGATGGGAGGAGATGGGCTTGGAACATATACTAGAACTCTCTTCTCTGATTGTTGTTTTTTTGAGGGGGGGACCTCGGATAGGAATGTGGTTGTAGCATAGATATGCAACTGATAATTTGTCTCTTGGGATTTCTTGAAAAAGGAAATATTCAGAACAACTTCCCAGAATTATAAATTCTAAAAAAACTTTTGAGCAATTATGGTTATAGCAATTGCCATTTATTTAGAATTTTATTACAACAAATAATTATATATTGAGTTCCTGTGCTATAATATTATTGGAGCATTACAAAGATTAAAATAAAGTAACAAAATCATAATAATATAATATATGGAGGCACTGATTAAAATACTAGACATTACTTATATTTAAAAGACAAAATGAGAAAACTTTGATGTAGATTTTTCTACAAGCAAAAATCATGAAGGGAATTCCAAAATTTGGGTATGATGAATGCCAATTAAGATAGTTTCTGAAAGCAACTATGTCCCCAAGAGCTTCTGCAGATCTTACCAACTGTATATAATAATAAATAGACTTAACAGTTCTGCAATGAACAGAATCTAAACCAATTTGGTCTTTAAAGGTTAAAAGCAGCTTCTTAAATTGGGCCAAAAAACAATAAGTAACCAGTGCTTCTTCTTCAATATTTCAGAAATATTGAAGCAGCAATTAGCAAATTTACTGCCAGATTTTTCCTAATCATAATGTTCAATTACTCTATAGGGTGAAGCTATATAGAGCACATGTGTAGTAACTAATGTATGAATAATTACGCTCACATCAGTACAACTCAGGAAAACAAAATATGTACAGAAATGTAGGTAAAACAGAATGATTTGTTGAAGGCTGATGGGTTAATTGGATTGGGATAGAATAAGCAGGGTTTGAAATGTGTCATGTCAAAAGTCAAAAGAGCAAGACTTTGTGGCAATCCAATCAGCTGAAACACTAGACAGATGTACAGCAGTCAAAGTTGGGGAATGCAGAGGTTATGCAAGAGTTTTAACCAAGCTTTTAACTAAGACATTGCTAAGTGGAGTAACAAAGCATGAAAGCACAAAGAGTCAACATCAATTCAATACCAGAATCCTTTAAAAAATAAATTCTATTAAAAGTTTTATAAAGAACATTAAAACTAACACAAAGTAACAAAAGGAAGGGAGGGAAGGAGGGAAGGAGAGAGAAAAAGAAAGGAAGAAAGAAAGGAAGAAAGAAAAGAAAGAAAGAAAGAAAGAAAGAAAAGAAAGAAAGAAAGAAAGAAAGAAAGAAAGAAAGAAAAGGGTGGAAAGAAATAATAAAAAAGAAAAAGCTTCCAATTTCCTCTGCAGCCAACATAATACAATTACAAAATTGTTTCTTTCTTTAGGATTAGAAAAAGGCTTAGTGATGTTATAAGTTTTTTCCCCTAATCATCAAAACCACAAATCACAAGTCCATTTTTTTCATTTCAAGCAAAAAGTATCTAAGAGGTCTCTAGCCAGCCATAAATATAGATATTGTTTTATGTAAATAGATTTCTTATAATTAATTGGGATTACCCTGGACTATTGAATCAGAGGACAAACCCCATGAGTGAGAATTAGTGTCTTTGCTTTGGTTTACTGAGTGATATACTTATATTCAGTACTTCTAAGCATCCATAGACTTCCTTTCTTCTGTTAACTTGTCTCGGTGGACTGAGAAGATGAAATGTGGAATCTGATGTACTGTAACCCCCTCTTGGTGCTTCATAGACCATTCCTGACCCTTATTTAAGATGACAGCTATATTGTGAGCATTGTAACGGCCTGAAAGGTGGTTTGGTATGAGAAACATATGGCTGATAGTCAGCTCAGTTGAGGGGAAGACTTTTGAACTCATTTTCTGGCTTAAAGGCAGCTGGAGAGACAACACACACACATCCAGTCAACAAACAGGTTCTGCAAAATCATACCAGCTGCCTCCGTATGTTGGTATTGTTTTGGTTCATTATCTGGGTTCACATTACACTGCATATACAATAATGGGTCCTGTGTGTGTCAGGTTCATTTGCATATGCAGCTACTGTAGCAAGCGGTGCTGATGCTGCTTTAGTTTAGGCTCTGTATCTTCTAAATCTTTATAATTAGATATGAAGATGTATTTCTCATTAGATAAGTGAAAGCCTGTTTAATAAAAAAATTGGAATTAATCCAGACAACTAGGACTGAATTGAATAAAACAATTAGTTATCCTACTGAAAATAGATCTGTGGAGTGTTGGATGTGATTATTATACAAAGGAGGGCTAGTAAGATGTTGGGCTGGGACTGGTTAAAGGCTATCATAATCCTGTAGATTTAGAAGAATGACTCGATTGTTCATTTTAAGCAAAATAATTCTGGCAGCATTGAACAAACACAAACAAACAAACAAACAAACAAATTAGTGTGATGTCTAGTTTCCCAATATCATAATTCTTTGTAGCATTGTAGTGTTCTATATGCAGCTTCCAATGTTTATGGATTGACCTTAGAGAATATTTTATATCATCTTCTAATAACTATTGATACCTGCTTCTTCCTTTATATTCTCTATTTCTAGCTAGCTAGGGGAAAAATCTGATACAGTCAAATGACTTGGAGCATTTAATGCTCAAACTCTTCAAGTAGCATTATATTTATTTCCTTTTTCCTGCTCATGCATTTTCCTCATGAATACCATGCTAATTAAAAAGAGGAGTCTCATTTTTTATGTTCTTGGTAATGTCACCTATCCAAATACCTACTCATTAAGAGAAAATGGAGGCATACATTGATATATGCCTTATGCTCAACTGTCACTCTTCTTCCCTCATGTTTTCCTTTTATTTGTGCTATCATTTATTCTTTGCAGCTTGAATATGTGCATGTGGCAGCTTCTTTTCTCTCTCTCTTTTGGTCTCCAAAGCTTTTAAGTTTGGAAAGGAAAGGTACTGTCACATTTTTTGTTATTGATAAAGTTCGTTTCCCAAATATATGAATATGGTGCATTCATACATGAAGAAAAACACATTGTGTATATGTGAAGCATTACTTGAATAATGTTCTGAATGCTCAGAATATTGTCAGGAGAGCTGGAGAGATGCTGGAGAGGGGCTGTTTTGGAGTAAATGCTTATGAGTTGCTAGAAGAGAACATTTTTTCATTCAGTTGGCACATGCTGATTTACAAAAATAGATGTACGTTTAGAAATAATCACTAGTTTTAATAGACATACAGTCCTTGCTCTGTCTGATTGAAATTGAACAGAATTAGCTGTAATACTGGGGGGAAAATGCCTCAGTCTTGTATCAACGGGGATGGAAAGATTCCCTTGTTGTAGTTGTGGATCTGATATGCAACTATTAAACTTTTGTGGCAGATGTGGTTCTGACCAGTTCTGGAAAACCGGTAGTGTAAATTTTGAGTAGTTCAGAGACCTGGTAAATACCACCTCTGACTGGCCCCACCCCCATCTATTCTCTGCCTCCTGAGTCCCAGCTGATGGGGAGGAAATGGGGTTTTTGCAGTAACCTTCCCCTGGAGTTGGGAGGGAATGGAAATTTTACAGTATTCTTCCCCTGCCACGCCTACCAAACCAAACCATGCACGGCAAACCAAGCCACGCCCACCAAGCCAACCCACGGATCTAGTAGTAAACATTTTTGAATTCCACCACTGATTTGTGGGCTAGAATTATATGGATTATTTGTATATGCTTACTTCTCTTCCATCATGTTCTCATCATACACTAAATAAGAATAATAGAAGTACAATATAATCATAGTGAGGAAAATTGGCCAGGAATGTTGCAAAACTTTATCAACTGCCCAGTTCTAAGTATTCATGTATGGAATCTATTCTTTAGGAATCTATTCTACTCTCACGGTATATCTCTGAAGACAAGACTTTGGGCCTGACGTATGGTCTCAGCAGTTCTTTGATATTCCCACAGTCCTCTGGATTTGTTTCTCAGTGTACTTTTCCCTTTTCATGTTTTATTTGTATAGCATATTTGTAGCTGAAGATAAAGTTAGAGGTAAGGCTATAGGCTGCATTATTTACTGCACATGATGCCCCCTTCATGCTATCAAGGTAAGGCTGGATGATGAATCCAAGGTCACTCAGGCTGAATTCCTTCCTTCTGTACATCTAAAGCAATTGAGCTTTTTAAACATCTCTCTGCTTGCTCCCTGCTGAACCCAGAGCTAGAAAAATTTTCAGTCTTATCGGGAAAAGAGAAAAGGAACTAGGCCTTGTTGCATGAAATGATGTGGTAATTGGGACTTAAGCAACCACCTGTCAGTTTCTGGTTGCCATTACTGTCGACAAGGGCAGAACTGAGGATGAATAAAACAATCCTTTCCCCATTATTTCAAGCAAATGCTGTCACGACATATGTTTTTGTTTGTCTGATTGGCTTTATGTTAATGAACTAGGCTTGCTCCCTCTGCTTCTTTCAGTTGGAGGGCTAGGGGGAGATGATTGCTTTTATAGATCACTGTACATGGAAAAATCCTGAGCAGTATGTCTTCTATTATTGGAATTAAATGATCTCTAGAGAAGAGAAGTGGGTGTGAAGCTAGAACGTGCAAAGTATCAGAGTGCTGGCAGCTGTGTGCTTTCCATACAGGAAGAATGGCGAGAGAACAAAGTGGCAACTTCTGTTTTGGGAAAACTAGATTCAAAATGAAGAATGCACACTTTCCAACTATTCAGAATTTTCCAAGCAGAAGAGTGCAAAGGAAACTCTAATATATTTGATTATAATATTGTTTTCTTTATATGTCTGCCGAAACTGAACAAAGTTGACTTTTTTCTAAAACAAAGGGTAAAGGTTTGATTTAAACGGATAGTTTAAAGCACAATATTTACAGATTTAGCAGAGCTAAATGGCAAAGCTTTTTCAGTCACTGCTCCTGTTTTATGGAACGGCACTCTTCTGGATAGCCAGATGCTGTTTTCTCACTAGTTTTAGGAAGGCCATTAAAACATGGTTATTTCATCAGGCCCTGAGGGCTGCAAAGATGTGCTCCTCTTCTTTCTCATAGTAGTATATCTTTTGATTTTTGGTTGTATCAGTGAATATTCCTGGTGTGAACAGTGGGTTGTATAATGTTATTGATTTATTTTCTTTTTTTCTGCATTGCTTTTAACCTGGTTCTCGGAATTATTGCAATTGCAATCACCTGTAAACCCAGAGGCAGGCAGGCAGGCAGGCAGAAAGACAGCATATCAAAATGAAATTATATGCAATCTCTCTGTCAGGCTAACTTGTATTGCATAAAGATCGTTTTATTCAGAAGTATACATGAAAATACTGCAAAGTTGCACACACCATACAGGAGAATCACATTATCTGATTCTGCTGAATATGTTACAAATAAATGATAACAATGATTCCAGGCTAATCTAAATTTAACCCTGTTGAACTTGATAATACCTATAGCTCTGCTTTCTCCCAAGTATGTATTCTAAAGCCCCACAGACCTTAACACAAGTATTAAAGGTCATTTGTGTTTTACTAGCATTTAGAAGTAACTATGTCCAGACTTTTGTAGAGTTCTGATCGCTGATATTGAATTCAGTTCAGTATTTGGACCTATATAGCAGTTAAAGTATAGCAGTTGCGGTCGTGACAGGGAGAGGCAGATACGGCGGGGACCTTAGGGCTAGCCATTACCGGGGAAGGAGGGTTCGCTACATTACAGAGATCCCTCCTTCCGGCCCTTTGAGTCCCACTCCAAGACCAGATGGCGCGAGTAGCCAGGACCCTGGTCTCAGGCTGCTGTTGCTAAATGCCAGGTCTGTTATCCACAAGGCTCCCCTCGTCCGGGACTTAATTGTTGACGAGAGGGCAGACCTGGCATGTATTACTGAAACCTGGCTGGGCACAGAAGGAGGAGTCCCCCTTGTAGAGATGTGCCCAGAGGGATTTCAGGTGCTTCATCAGCCGAGAGCCCAGGGAAGGGGTGGCGGTGTGGCTATTGTAATCCGGGAGTCTCTGTTACCTCGTAGGGTCCCTGCTCCGGAGCTTGTCGGGTGTGAGTCCCTGCTGATAAAGTTGGACCTCAAGGGTCAAGTGGGTTTGCTGCTAACGTACCTGCCTCCCAACTGCGTTGCAGCATCCCTCCCCTCGCTCCTCGAGTCAGTAGCCGAGCTGGCAGTTGAGTTCCCCAGGCTTATAGTTCTGGGGGACTTCAATTTGCCATCGCTCGGTGAACGCTCTGATGGGGCGCAGGAGTTCATGGCTTCCATGACAGCCATGGGCTTGACCCAGGTAATTCGGGGCCCAACCCATGCAGCGGGTCACATGCTCGACCTCGTATTCCTCTCGGAGCAGTGGATGTGTGATCTTGGTCTGAGGGGTAATGAGATCATACCCCTGTCGTGGTCAGACCATTGCCTACTGAGGCTTGACTTCCGGAGGCCAAACCCCCACCGTAGGGAGGAGGAACCGACCAGGTGGTTCCGCCCCAGGCGACTTATGGACCCATTGAGGTTCCAGACGGAGCTTGGGGTCATTCCTGATACTCTCGCCCACAGTTCGGCGGAGACTCTGGTTGCCGCCTGGCACTCGGCGGCGTCGGAGTCTCTTGATCGGATTGCGCCACTACGGCCCCTCCGGGTCAGTGGATCCTGGAGGCCCCCTTGGTTTACCGAGGAGCTCCGGGAGAAGAAACGCCGGAGGAGATGCCTAGAGCACCAGTGGAGGTCCGATAAGTCCGAGGCGAACCGAGCACTTCTAACCACCTGCACCAAGGACTACGTCCGAGCATTAAGAACTGCCAAAAGATCATACATTTCTGCCTTGGTTGCATCCGCCGAGTCACGCCCAGCCGCCCTGTTTAGGATAACCCGCTCCCTCCTTAACAGGAGGGATGCGGGAGACCCCTTGCAGGGTAGGGCTGAGGACTATGCTCAATTCTTGGCGGACAAAATAGCTCGGTTTCGGTCGGACTTGGACCCCACCGCAGTAGATCCAGCCGAGACACAGGAGGACCGCTTGGCAAATCATCTCTGGGTTGAGTTCCAGGATGTTGCCTCTGGGGATGTGGACAAGGCCATTCGAGCTGTAAGCGCCTCCACCTGTATTCTGGACCCGTGTCCCTCCTGGCTGGTTGCCAACAGCAGGGAGGTGACACATGGCTGGATCCAGGCGGTCGTAACCGCCTCCCTTCGGGAGGGGCACTTCCCCGCCGTACTTAAAACGGCGGTGGTGAGACCCCTCCTGAAGAAACCATCCTTGGATCCAGCCATTTTAAACAACTTTCGTCCTGTCTCCAACCTCCCCTTTATCGGGAAGGTTGTTGAGAAGGTGGTGGCCTTCCAGCTTCAACGGGCCTTGGAGGAAGCTAGTTATCTTGACCCCTTCCAGTCCGGCTTCAGACCTGGTTACAGCACAGAAACCGCTTTGGTCGCATTGACCGATGATCTCTGGAGGGCCAGAGATGGAGGCTATGCATCCATCCTGGTTCTCCTTGACCTCTCAGCGGCTTTCGATACCATCGACCATGGTATCCTTCTGCGACGACTGCGGGAGGTGGGAGTGGGAGGCACTGTTTTACAGTGGTTCTCCTCCTACCTCTCGGACAGGTCGCAGTCGGTGTTGGTCGGGGGGCAGAGATCGTCCCTGAGGCCCCTAACATGTGGGGTGCCACAGGGTTCGGTCTTATCCCCCCTACTATTTAACATTTACATGAAACCGCTGGGCGAGATCATTCGGAGGCACGGGATAAAATACCACCAATATGCGGACGATACGCAACTGTATCTGTCCGCCCCGTGCCAACTCAATGAAGCGGTGGACGTGATGAACCAGGGTCTAGAGGCCGTTAGGAACTGGATGAGCGCTAACAAACTGGTACTCAACCCGGACAAGACCGAGTGGCTGTTGTGCTTCCCTCCCAATAATTTGGCCAATGTACCAACACTTAGGCTGGGGGGTCAAATTTTACACCCCTCAGATAGGGTCCGCAACTTAGGAGTCCTCCTGGACCCACAGCTGACTTTTGACCACCAGCTGTCAGCTGTGACCAGGGGGGCATTTGCCCAGGTTCGCCTGGTCCGCCAATTGCGGCCCTACCTAGACCGGGAGGCTCTCACAACAGTCACTCGAGCCCTTGTGATCTCTAGGCTGGAATACTGCAATGGGCTCTACATGGGGTTGCCCTTGAAGTGCATCCGGCGACTACAGTTAGTCCAGAATGCAGCCGCGCGAGTGATAGTGGGCGCACCGCGGTTCGCCCACATTACACCTGTCCTCCGCGAGCTGCACTGGCTACCTGTTGGTCTCCGGGTGCGCTTCAGGGTACTGATGACCACCTTTAAAGCACTCCATGGTAGTGGATCTGGGTACTTGAGAGACCGCCTCCTGCCGATTACCTCCCTTCGACCAATTCGATCGCACAGACTGGGCCTCCTCCGAATTCCATCTGCCAGTCAATGCCGACTGGCGACCACACGGAGGAGAGCCTTTTCTGTTGCAGCTCCGACCCTGTGGAACGATCTCCCCGCTGAGATCCGTACCCTCACCACCGTCCAGACCTTCCGCGCAGCCCTCAAGATCTGGCTCTCCCAGCAGGCCTGGGGATAGGTTCCTAATTCACCCGCCCGAGTGTCTGATTGTTGAACGAAAGTTGTGTTTTACTATTTCTTTCTTTGTTCACATTTTGTTTTGTTTTTGATGTTGCACTTCCCTCCCTTGTGATTGTAAGCCGCCCTGAGTCCCCTCAGGGAAAAGGGCGGCCTATAAATTTTAATAAATTCAAATTCAAATTCAAATTAAAGTAGCATTCACATTTGTGACATTTTTAAAATTTATATTTATTATGAAATGTTCATATGTAAAAAATAAAGGAAAGGTGCAAGAAACAAAAACATAGAAAAAAAACTAAAGTTAAAAACAGTACAGGTAGTCCTTGACTTACAACAGTTCATTCAGTGTCAAAGTTAGAATGGCACTGCAGAAAGTGACATGATTATTTTTCACACTGACGACCTTGTAGAATCCTCATGGTCATGTGATCAAAACTCAGATGTTTAGCAACTGGTTCATATTTATGATGGTTGCAGTGTCCTGGGATCGTGTGATCAGCTTTTGCGGACTTCTGACAAGCAAACTCAATGGGGAAGCCAGATTCATTCATCAATCATGTTACTAATTTATAACTGTGGTGATTCACTTAACAAGAGCGGCAAGAAAAGTTGCAAAATTGAAGAAAACTCACTTAACAAATGTTTCACTTAGCAATATAAATTTTGGACTCCGTTGTGGTGGATACCAGTAATGATTTTCAATATTTTTTTAGCGCATAGTTACAATTTTATAATTCTTCCTCTCTCTTAGCTATTATACAAGCTTCTTCAGTCTTTCATTTAATCTATATCTTGAATAGGAAATAGAAAGTAGAAAGTAGAAAATAGAGAATGGAATGGAATAGAATAGAATATTCTTTATTGGCCAAGTGTGATTAGTCAGGCAAAGAATTTATCTCTGGTGCATAAGCTCTCAGTGTACATGCAAAATAACAAATAGTAATAATCATAATAACAAAGGATAATAATGATAATGATATCAATAGAGGAATTTAAATAGTTGTGAGATACTTGCCAATTTGTTGCGCTGTAGTGCTTTTCACTACATGGCCTCTCCAATTTTTTTTCTCTTATTGCTGAGTAAAGTAACTGTTAACTTATGATTTGTCTAATCACGGCTTACAGAATAAACCATAATTGGGTAGATTTTCACAGTATACTAGGTCAAAAGCAAGCAAACCACTTGTGAGAAATCCCAGTGTCCAAGGAGATAAAAACCACAAGTGATTTCCTTAACTTTAATTGTGGCTTACTGAAGATTTTTATACTACTGTAAATTGGGATACTCTTGTGGTAACATCCAGCATAATAACAGCATAAACCTGGCACGGCTAAATGAGAAACTGAGCTTGGGTTTAACCTTTATATAACACTGCACCTGTTATCTCATTGTAGGAATTACTTCACTAGCATATTTTGACTGACAGCATGTAGTTACGTTTTCTACAACAGCACAGAAGATCTGTCCAATTCTGATGGGCCAATATCCCACAATTCATTCTCTGTAGTTATGATTCATTTAAATTTTAGATATTATCATTTTGCTAATATTAATAGAGACTTGGGTGTAAGTTAGATATCATGCTTAATATAATTTCAGTGTTTACATTATAATTTAGTGTGGGATATATCCTGGATTTCACATATTAAATGCTAGTTAGATTATTTTACAAATGTATTGCAACTATGTCTTAAATTTTATTTGTTTAACATCTGTATCTTTGTCTTTGACTGCAATAAATTAAATTGATTGATTGAATGACTGACTGTTGTCATTGTATTCTCAAGTTGTAGAGGTTTCATTTAGTTGTATTCCATATTGGGAGGTGCATGATCATCTTGTTTCTTTGATGACAGGTCAGCTTACAACCTAAGTTGGGATCAGAATTTCCATTACTAAACAGGGAGGTTGTAATTGAGTCACACCCAAGTTCATGACCTATTTTGCCGTGGTTGTTAAGTGAACCACTGCAATTAAGTGAATCACATGGTCGGCTGGCTTCCCCCATTGGCTTTGTTTGTCAGAAGCTGACTGGGAAAGTCACAAGTGGTGATTGCATGATCTTGGGATGTTGCATGTTGGTTGCCAAGCACCCAAATTCTGATCACAAGACTGTGGGGATATTGTGATGGTTGTAAGGGAAAGGATTGGTCCAGGGGTGAAATCAATTTACCTTCGCTACTGGTTCACAGGTGTGAGCTTGTGTCACCTCTGCACTTGTGCAGAACCTTCTGTGCATGCGCAGAACATCAAAAACAGGATGTGATGATGTCCGGGCGGGTGGGCGGAGCCTCCTGCTGCCACCGCTACTGGATAGAACTGGCTGAATTGCATCACTGGATTGGTCCAAAGTCATTTTTTAAAGTCATAACCTTGAATGGTCATTAAACAAATGATTGTAAATAGATTTCTACCCATACGCTTCTTCCTGCTTGCTCCATATTACAGCCCGAGGACATGTTAATTTGGGTAAGTGGTTTGAGAAAGTCCTCTGAGGATATCCAGGTCATGCTGTATGTCATTCTGTGTGACCTCTCTCCAGGTAAGTTTGATTTTCCTAAGCAGGCTTAGGCATTCTGCTGCCATCTAGTGCTATCTAGTGGGACACATAAATCTCCAAGACTAGAGAATAGGTGATAACAATGTAATTTTTGGTTGTTTTCTCATTCCAGTTCAATTGTCATGCACCATTTGATTATATAACTATCAATATAATATGTGCTATTTAATTCATAGCATGACTGTCATGATATTTATAAATGATATTCAAGAATTATGAATCCGTGCCAGGCAAATGTACTGATTTCCTCCAATTCAGCATGATAATAGAGCTTCCACATCTGTGATCTTTTAAAGAATATTATGAAGCAATGTAAGCTTGCCCAGGGAGAAAGAGCATGGTGAATCCTGCAACTTAAGGGGGTGTGCAGAATCACATCCACGTGCCTACTGTCCTTGTCCTACTGTCCCATTTATATGTAGTCTTTTTATGCGTTGAGGGCTGTGTTTTGCTTATTTATATCCATTTATTTGTGCCATTTTTTTCATGTGTTTCATACTTGTTTACTTGTACTTGTTGACAAATAAAAAAAAAACTTTATGTGGGCTCTCAACTTTTGGCATCGTTGCCCAAATCACATATGTGTGCAGAAGTGTACTGATATGTGTCAGTTTAGCAGACTTTCTGCAGCTCTTCCGGTTACGCTGTCTTGCTACATGGGAGGTAGAGTTGGGTTGCTCCCGGTTTGGCCCCGATTGGGCAAACCATTAGTAGCAGCGGCGGGAGACTCTGGCCACCCACCCAGATGCTTCTGTGCATGCGCAGAAATGTCGCCGCACGTGGGGGAACGCACTCAAACCAGTAGTAAAAAAATTGGCAACCCACCACTGGTGGGAGGCAAAGAGCAGTAGCTTGTGAGCTGGTCTCTGCCCACCCATGCTTTAATTGGTCTCAACGCCTTTCTTATCTTGGCATAGATGGATCTAGGAGAAAGAGAAAGGCCTATAAATGTGTTTGGTGGTTATCGTATATCGTTGGAATATATTCTCTGTAATAAAAACTATTTTCTGTTGCTCAGAAGTACTCAATTTATGGGGAAACAAGATTACTTTGCTCTCATCTAACACTCATCTGGATTTCTGTAGTCGATAACTGGTAGATCTGGATTTCTGAGCACTACAAGATATTTTTAGCATACAGTTCAATCTCTTTGCTTTGTTCTGGTTCTGCTCCTTTTGAATAAATAATATTATTCAGTTACTATAGTCTAGTGATAGGAGCCATTCCTCCCAGTGCTCTGTTACAGTTCTGGCATATTAAATCATACTTTTTCTTCTGCCCTAAGAGCTCGAGCTCAGTATGTTTATTGCCCAGGCACTAAGCATTTTTGTATAAATAGTGAAACATTAACTTTATAAATCAATGTACTTTTCTTTGTTTTTATTCCAGTGATTTAAGAGAACTATTTCAGCAACATTCCCACATTCCACATGGCACATGGTTTTTTTTTTTAATCCAAGTTCTTTACTTCAAAGCTTTCATTTCCACTTTCCCTCAGGATTTTTATTATAGGCTCTTAATGAAGCCTGCTGTGCTTTAGAGATACTCATTTTTACCAATCCTTTTTAGGACTGGCCCCCATTTTGTACCAGCAGTCCTTTAGCTGGATAATTCAGAGACCCCACCATTTTCTCTCCCATTCTGCAGCGTCTCTTTTTCTTCTCTTAAATGCTCAGATCTTGTTTCATCTGTGAGCGGTTTTTTTAAGTTCCATAGGTGCGGTGTATCTTCCGCATTTCTGGCTTCTGATTCTACTCTCAACCATTGTGTTTGCTCTTCTCTTTGTCAGTCTTCCTTATGGGGGATTACTTCCACTGACTCTTTTCTTTGAGCTAAAAATCCTCATCCTTTTAAATCAATTGAAGGATGGCTGTTTGCTATTCTAATCCTTTATTATTATTTTTAAAGGATTGCTATGAGCTGGCATTTGCTACGAATGTAAACTATGCTATTTTCGGGCAGGAAGACAGATATGGCACAAACATTGCAGATTACAATTGTAGACTCTTGTAGGAGGGCTATTATTTCTTCTTTCTGAAGCTTTACATTAATCAACCACAGCTCTTGATTTAGGGGTATTTTCTCTTAAATTCCCATTCTGTTTTTCCCAAGCAAACTTCTTTGCCTTGTTAAGATAACTGAGTAGAACAGTGAATGTATCAATACTCATAATATGTGTAATATTTTGTTACAGATTCTCCTATTTTAAAATAAAATCTGTGTGTCTCCTCGCTTTTTATATATTGAGGTTTCCCAAATTCAAATATATTGCCTCCACAAAGAAATGCACAAAGTCATTTTTTTTCATAGGTATAAGTATATATTTTAAAGGACTTGTATAGTCATGGGTTACTGTTGTTTTTGTTAGTTGTGAAGTCGTGTCTGACCCATCACGACCCCATGGACAACATTCCTCCAGGCCTTCCTGTTCTCTACCATCCTCTGGAGTCCATTTAAGCTCAGTGCTTCGGTGACTCTACCCAGCTACCTCATTCTCTGTCATTCCCTTCTTCTTTTGCCCTCAATCATGGATTACACTGAT
This sequence comes from Thamnophis sirtalis, assembly GCF_051295495.1. Taxonomy (NCBI): domain Eukaryota; kingdom Metazoa; phylum Chordata; class Lepidosauria; order Squamata; family Natricidae; genus Thamnophis; species Thamnophis sirtalis. The sequence goes on from NW_028261384.1 coordinate 99,008,325, forward strand.
TGCAATTCTAGTCTAAGCATGGGATGTCTCATATTATCATCAAATACGCAAGAAAGCTTAATTTTATTTTTAAAATAAAACAAAATTGAAAAAAGAAATAGGAAGACTTAGGAGAATGGAGTATGTAGCATCTGGTACACAATGAAGAAATCAAATTTTGGTGCCAGGATGAGTTTTTTTTCTTCTTAGCCATGTCCTTGGCTATTTTTCTCTCCCTCCTTGCTCCTGGCGCCTTTTGATATCTGTATGCAACTCCATCCTCCACCTGCATTCATCTGTTTGAAGTCTTTCATTGCAGCCGATCTACTTGTTTTTATGTTTCTGGTGGTAGCTTTTCCAACTGTCCTGTTTTTCTTTGTTTAAGAAATACCAGGAGAAAGGGGGGAGAGAAGGGTCAGGCAACTCATTTGCGTGAGATTGCAAAGAATACCGGCAGCGCTGAGCTGTACCACTGAGTCTTGACACAGTTATAAAACAGAGAGAGCTCTTAGAAGCATAACAAGCTGCCTTGGCATTGCCTCAGGATGCGAAGGGGAAATCTGTCTCATTTTGGAAAAATTAATGATTCCAACATAATTTGAACAGCATTATATGGCTCATTAAAAAGACATTGTGCAGACCAAGCAAAATAGTGTTTGCTGGCTCAAAGGCATCCCTGACAGCCTTTTCCAAGGTTTGTATTATAAAGTAGGGGAGGGGGCTGTAAATAGCACCAAGTGTCTTGACAAATTGGTCTCTTCCCTTTCCTTGAGCCTTATGAGGGACAGTAGGTTTATATATTCAGCAGAATTAAATTTTTAAAAAAAACAAACAAACCTGAAAAGATGGTGAAAGCTAGGCTTCCTAGCTTATTAGATAAAGATGAGGAAACAAAGGATTCAAATCATATGGGTCAGTGGTGGGATTCAATTTTTTTGCAACCAGTTCGGTGGACGTGGCTTGGTGGGCATGGCAGGGGAAGGATACTGTAAAATCCCCATTCCCTCCTGATCAGTTGGGACTCAGGAGGCAGATAATAGATGAGGGCGGGGCCAATCACAGGTGGTATTTACTGGTTCTGAACAACTCAAAATTTCTGCTACCGGTTCTCCAGAATTGGTCAGATGTGGGTCTCAACTCACAGCTTTGATGGTGGAGATCTGAGCAATAATGTTAATCATATAAACTAGGGCAGGGGTGTGGCTGGATGTGTCACGCATTGGCCACTCCCAGCCTCAGTTTAGTGAATGGGGAACAAGTTGTGATATATCATGTGATGATGTGTTGTCACAAGTTTGACACCCCTAAACTAGGGGTAACCCAGGGGTCGGAATTTGTTGGCTTCTAAAAGTAGTTGAAATGTGGGAAGTGTGAATAGTAGTTGAAACAATCGGTATAGAAAGATTGGAATTGTGACAATGGCAAATTCCCCCAGTTAATATAGTTCCAGTCTGGATTTTCTTCCCTTAACCATGGTTACTATTTAATAAAGAAACAAGAATGTCAAGATCAATCAAGGGAAGAAAATCCAGACTGGAACTATATAACTGGGGGAATTTGCCATTGTCACAATTAATGTTATCTGTCACTTGATCTCCTTTGTGGGATGCATAGCTCACCCTTTAAAAAAATATTCTGATGTATTTATCTTGATTTTTGGTTGTGGGGAGAGAAGGCTACGTAATTTATGATAGGATTGATCCCTATTTAACCACCAGTTGTATCAAGTTACAAGATATATTTTGTTTGTCAAAGATCTGTGTAGGTAATCCTTGACTTACAACCTCAGTTGAGCTCAAAATTTCCATTTTGGTCACTAAAGAAATGGTTGTAAGTTGAGGATTACCTCCCTGCTTGCCCACTCCACACACCCCCATCCCACCCCACTCCCTCCATCATTCTCTTTCAATCTAAAAAAGATAAACAATATTTAATTTGCAGAGTTGCTGATATTCCAGAATCAAACCTAGCATGAGTATAAGAAAAGTGTTCTAGACGTTGCTCATTGAGCAGAGAACCATTCTCAGCCAAAACATAAAATAAAAATGTTCTAAAGAAAATGCTTACCTTAATGCAGATTCTAACTTATAAAGGTCCTAAAAACCACAGTCTGCTGAGCAAGGTGGCGCAGTGGTTAAATGCAGCACTGCAGGCTACTTCAGCTGACTGCTAGATCAGCAGCTCAGCGGTTCAAATCTCACCGGCTCAGGGTTGACTCAGCCTTCCATCCTTCCGAGGTGGGTAAAACGAGGACCCAGATTGTTGTTGGGGGCAATATGCTGACTCTGTAAACCGCTTAGAGAGGGCTGAAAGCCCTATGAAGCGGGATATAAGCCTAACTGCTAACTGCTATAAGTTGGCTGCATACTGATTCTTAGTAGAACTCTTCTTCCACTTGTGAATTTCTTTTGTCTGAAAAGACAACTGCTATTACTAAATCACTTATTTATCATCAAGAGCATTTTAAGCTTATCTCCCTTTCAGAATTTTAAGTACTTAAGGCCATTGATATATGATAGTAAGACAATTATTAATAATCAGTCTCAAAAATACAACAAGCAGCAAATCTAACAGGAGCTAGCCCTTTGAACTTTCCAAGAATTTCTTCTGATTTGAGATGCATAGAATCCTGCTGTATATAGAGATTTGGCAGAGAGTGTCATGCAACAATTTTCCTGTCTGTTGCTATGGTTACTAGTCATTCACTGAGTGATCTAGCCCATTACAGCCTACTAGTGCCCTGACGTAAGCCATTTGACATATTATTGCCAACTGAATTTCTGAGATGGGACTTACCCATTCCCAGAAAATATATATATATATATCTGTTTCCACAACAGACTCAACCTGATCAGCCCCTGATCCAGTATGGGTTCCTTATTAGGGGTTCTGGTAGCACACAATCACTAGTTGAAGAAGCTAGCTGTTGTCCATAGAGACATTTGTTCCTGACATTGGTGATGCCAAAATGAGGGAATGTACGATAATATGACAAAGTAAGCTCCATTTTTTCATATTGATGTTATGAATAAGAACCATGTAGAGCTTTAAATATAGAATATTAAATTGGAGTACCAATTTGCATGAATTTCTCAATATCTGCTTCACAAACTGGACCTTCCATATCAATTCAACCCGTGGCACGACAAAACCGCGGTCCACTAAAGCGAGCCCGATTAAAGCGCGCCCGATTAAAGCGCGTACCTGACGTCATCAGCAGCGCGACAAATACGACCGCAGAGATTTTAAAAAGCGATTTTAAAGAAAGCCGATTCACGTAAAGGTAAGGGTTAGGTTTAGGTTTAGGTTTAGGGTTAGGGTTAGGGTTAGGGTTAGGGTTAGGTTAAGGGTTAGGGTTAGGGTTAAGGGTTAGGGTTAGGTTTAGATCATTGGTCGCATTGACCGATGATCTCTGGAGGGCCAGAGATGGAGGCCATGCGTCCATCCTGGTTCTCCTTGACCTCTCAGCGGCTTTCGATACCATCGACCATGGTATCCTTCTGCGACGACTGCGGGAGGTGGGGGTGGGAGGCACTGTTTTGCAGTGGTTCTCCTCCTACCTCTCGGACAGGTCGCAGTTGGTGTTGGTCGGGGGGCAGAGATCATCCCTGAGGCCCCTAACATACGGGGTGCCACAGGGCTCGGTCTTATCCCCCCTACTATTTAACATATACATGAAACCGCTGGGCGAGATCATTCGGAGGCACGGGATAAAATACCATCAATATGCGGACGATACACAACTGTATCTGTCCGCCCCGTGCCAACTCAATGAAGCGGTGGACGTGATGAACCAGGGCCTTGAGGCCGTTAAGAACTGGATGAGCGCTAACAAGCTGGTACTCAACCCGGACAAGACCGAGTGGCTGTTGTGTTTCCCTCCCAACAATTTGGCTGATATTCCAACACTCAGGCTGGGGGGGTCAAATTTTATACCCCTCAGATAGGGTCCGTAATCTAGGAGTCCTCCTGGATTCACAGCTGACTTTTGACCATCAGTTGTCGGCTGTGACCAGGGGGGCATTTGCCCAGGTTCGCCTGGTCCGTCAGTTATGGCCCTACCTGAACCGGGAGGCTCTCGCAACAGTCACTCGAGCCCTTGTGATCTCCAGGCTGGAATACTGCAATGGGCTCTACATGGGGTTGCCCTTGAAGTGCATCCAGCGACTGCAGTTAGTCCAGAATGCAGCCGCGCGAGTGATAGTGGACGCACCGCGGTTCGCCCACATTACACCCATCCTCCGCGAGCTGCACTGGCTACCTGTCGATCTCCGGGTGCGCTTCAGGGTATTGATGACCACCTTTAAAGCACTCCATGGTAGTGGATCTGGGTACTTGAGAGACCGCCTTCTGCCGATTACCTCCCTTCGACCGATTAGATCGCACAGATTGGGCCTCCTCCGGATTCCATCTGCCAGTCAATGTCGACTGGCGACTACATGGAGGAGAGCCTTTTCTGTTGCAGCTCCGACCCTGTGGAACGATCTCCCCGTCGAGATTCGTACCCTCACCACCATCCAGACCTTCCGAACAGCCCTTAAGACCTGGCTCTCCCAGCAGGCCTGGGGATAGGTTCTTAATTTACCCACCCGAGTGTTGACTGTTGAATGCAAGTTGTGTTTTATTATTTTATTTTGCTCACTCACTGTTTTGTCTTTTGGTATTGCACCCCCTTCCCTGTGATTGTAAGCCGCCCTGAGTCCCCTCAGGGAGAAGGGCGGCCTATAAATCTTAATAAAATGTCTAAAAAAAAATGTCTAAAATGTCTAGGGTTACGTTAAGCATTAGGGTTAGGTTTAGGGTTAGGTTAAGGGTTAGCGTTAGGTTTAGGGTTAAGTTAAGGGTTAGGTTTAGGGTTAGGTTAAGGGTTAGGTTTAGGGTTAGGTTTAGGGTTAGGTTTGGGGGGGTTAGGGTAAGGTTTTCGCATTAATTTTAAGTTTACCGCTCACAGCGTGATGTTTTCGTCGCACTGTGATGACGTCAGGTACGCGCTTTTGTCAAGCGCGCTTTAGTCTACCGCGGTTTTGTGGTGGAACCTATTCAACCTTCATATAGGAGTCTTTCTGAACATTACAGCAGTTCTGTCATCTCTACTTGGCATGGGCTAAGACCCTGATGGTGAACCTATATAACACACATGCCACAGGTGACACGCAGGGCTCTCTCTGCAGGCACGTGAGCCGTCGTCCAGCTGAGCTCCACCGCGCATGTGCACGTGGCTCCTGCCGGCCAGTTAATTTTTGGGTCTCTGCTGCAAATACACAGCAAATGCAGAAAATGTGGGTGCATGCACGGGAGGATGTGGGGGTTCATGTGTGTATACATGGGGTACGGTGCCCCCCCGGCCCATTTTTGGTCCCAGGAGGCTGCAGGGAGGCCTATTAGGCCCAAAGCAGGGTGCGGAGGCACATGCACAAACGGAGTGCGGGGGTGTGGAATGCATATGAACAGGGGTGCAGAGTGTTCCGGGACTGTCATGTGTATATTGCATTATGGGTGTGGGCAATGTGTGTTGTTGCACACACACACGTACACACACACGCTTTCGGCACGCGGTGACAAAAAGGTTAGCCATCACTAAGCTAGGCTTTTGAAGCCAATGTAGTTCAGCACATACTCATGGCACTAAATTGCAGAATGTTGCAATAATGTTAATCTAATATTGGTTTAAAAAAAAGCATGTGCAGCAATGGTTAGGTCTTCTTTTAAAAAAATAGATAGCACTAAATAATTATTGCAAACCTGTTTCTTAAGGGGATTGCAGACCCACCTAAAATACAGCACACACTATTCCTTTTGCTGCCTTCTTCCTTCAGAACAAAATACATTTTGTTGATACCCAATAAAATTTCAGTTTGCTCACAGTTCATTACTAATTCCAAACATTGATTCAGGATTACCTTGACTCAAGGATTGTGATGAAAATAAAAAATACTTGTGACAGAAAGTCTGCGTCCCTGAACTCATATTCTATTATGGTGATAATTGCCTGCCAATGCGAAATATTACTTAGACCTAATGTCATGCTCCCTCTGCTTCAGGGCGTATTATGGGTAGACTTTGATATTATCAAAGATAAACACATAAACTCATAATTAGGAATTTATGCTGCAATTCCTGTTTGTAACAGGGACTTGACCTGGATTTCAGAATTCATGTAGTTTTGTTTCAAACTCACCATCTAGGCAACTCTCCAGTTGGTTCATAAGTTACAGCCATGTTCTGATTGGTTTTGACTTGTGATTTATTAACTATATTGTAGCATAACGTGGACAGGAATATATTTAAACCATCTTTAGCAAACTCCTTCAAAAAAAATCCCTTAACAAGAGATAATAAAATAAAATAAAAATAAAATAAAATAATCTCTTAAAAAGAGATAATAAGCCCAAACCTTGGTTTGAAAAGGAATCAGAAATCCAATACTTAAACCTTTTGCCAATCCTAGAGCACAAGACTAGCTAGGTAATCATGCTGTATTCTTTTATGGGCACAAGTATGAACAAGAAATTCACTTATAAAATGAATGAAACCAAATCTGGTTACAAAAAGGAATTTATTCGGGAAAGGAAAATATATGAAAAGGAAGAAGCAACAATCACACATAGATTTTCATATAAAATCAATACAATCAGCCTAGCTCAACTGGGTATATATTACTTCTTTAAAAAGCCCTTGGGTTTCACTGTGTTCAGGATTCATTGCAGACGGCATGATTGGAAACAGATAAGTCTGACACAGTGACATAATTCCTCCTTCTTTTTCCCAGAGTAATAGCCTTAGTTTTATAAAATGTGTAAAATAAGTGAAAACTGGTTTCTCTGGGAAGATCAGCCGCTGCCTTGCCTAGTTAAAAAAAACAATCCATCTCTGATATCCAGGGTTTAGGCAGCAGATCCTATGTGATGGTGTAGCAATAGCAATAGCACTTAGACTTATATATTGCTTCACAGTGCTTTACAGCCCTCTCTAATGGTTTAGAGTCAGCATATTGCCCCCAACAATCTGGGTCCTTATTTTACCCACTTCGGAAGGATGGAAGGCTGAGTCAAGCTTGAGCCGGTCAGGATCAAACTCCTGGACTGAGCAGTGAGTTAACTTGCTATACGACATTCTAACCCCCCTGTCACCATGGCTGTAGTTAAGTTATTGGAATAGGATTGGGGAGACACAGATTCTAATAATACATTGGAATTTACTAGCATGAGATCAGGGGTGAAATCCACTTATCTTTGCTACCGGTTTGGTAGCAATGTGAGCGTGACGGGGACCTTCAGCACATGCACAGGGAATCAAAATAACATCCAGGAGGTTGGGCGGATCCTGCTACTGAGCGCGACTGCAAAGGTAAGCAAACAGCAAGGGGGGAATCCGCTGTGCCATGTGATTTAGATTAGCTAGGAAGCAGGAAATCCTCCTTTCTAGCGAATACAAATTGCATGTCACAGCTGATCGTTGGAAAAACCAGTTCACTTGAACCGGTAGCATTTTTTTTACTACTGGTTCGGGCGAAGCAGTAGTATTTTTAATATTGGTTTGGGAGAACCGGCCTGAACCGGTAGCATTTCACCCCTGCACGAAAAGAGATGGACCAATTCAGGGAAGCCTGGGGATCAATGGGAATTAGCCTGGATGGCAGTATCATCTGGGTGGCAAGTCATCTGCTGGAAGACTAGTGGGCCTCTTTGTGTGGCTGCTTGGTCATTGTGAGAACAAACTGCTGGACTAGATGGACCAGGGATCCAATCTATCAAGATGCTGTTTATGTATTCTCAGTCACAGAAGCTCACTGGCTGAATCTTAGTTTTTCTCAGCTCTGTTATGGGAAAAATAGATATCATTGCATATCAAATAAAAATATTGAAATCAAATATTAATGAGTGGGTAAACCCGCCTTCCTGGCAACCCTTCGGCTCAATCTAGTTTTCCCTAGTTGTGCCATGTTATAAATGGGATGGGTTATATTGGAAAAGTTTTTAGGGAAAACAATAATTCTATTTATTCAGACCTCTCAGCATGCGGCCAACTTGCCAGATGCTTTAGAGAGCATTATTGTGCCATACCTCAACTGAAGGTCTACATGTTAAAACAGTTTGCTATGTGTTTGTGCAGTATGGAAATCAGCCTGTAACTTGCCTCCTTAAATCTACCCATTCATAGGATATGTATATACTGGCAGATCTTGAATGAATCATTATTTCATAACCTATTTAACTCACAAGGTTGTTGCTCCAAAGATGGCATCAGAAAACCTTTCTCATATAATATATGCTGCACCAAAGTCCCCAGGGCAAGGGCAGTATATAAATAAACAAGGAGGCTAAGGAAATGTCATGCACAGAATAAGCAGACTTAAAATTTGTAACAGGGGTGGATTGCAAAAAAAAAATGTTCAGGTACTTGTACTCAGAACTCTGTTTAAGATTCCTCGTTCATATTCACTTTTTTTTCCAGATGTATAAAATGGTTATTAGCTTCTGTTGTTGTTTAAAATTCCATCTTTTAATGTCTTTTCTCTTCCTTTTTGTGTTAGTGGATTCATTGGAATGAAGGGTGGGAAAGGAAAGAAGAAATGAAATCAACAAAAATCATTTGGGGATTTCTCAGTCTGTTCGTACCCACTGCAATGCATGTAAAACGCTGATAAAAGACGCTCAAGGACAATGCTACCGAGAATCTTCTCTCCCCCCCCCACTTCCTAAGGAAGGAGAAAAAAAAATCCACATTCTTCTAGTTAATTCTCTCAGAGTTGCCATGCCATTTTCCAACCAATTTTCATGATGAAGTCTTAATTGTAGAAAGGCATCCTTTGTGCTGCCTACAAATAGGCTGTAGAAGCATTGCTACATTTTGTGCCTTTCAGAATTTCCATGGATTGCAGAAATGTTTTTTGACATTTATTTAAAAGATGATTTTTTCTCTTAAGATATTTAATTTATAGATTCCACAACTAAAAGAATCAGCTCCCTGCAAGAGTCAAAAGTCACTGATAAATACAGAGGACACAATTGATTGATTAGTGAATTTATATGGCTACCCACTAGCAACTGTTTTTGGAGTGGGTTCATAGAGCTAGAAAAAAGTAAACTAATTATATTTAAAAATAAAACACAATTAAGAATGAAAACATGAGGTACTGCATAAAAACCAACTTTCTAACTAAAATGCTAAGGAACGTGTGAATGAGGTAGGCAAAAGTCTGTTTTATAACAGGTGTACAAGTTGGCTGATGTTACTCCAGAGATGGTATTCAGCATGTTCTGACCAGTTCTAGAGAACCGGTAGTGGAAATTTTGAGTAGTTCGGAGAACCAGTAAATACCACTTCTGACTGGCCCCGCCCTCATCTTTTCTCTGCCTCCCGAGTCCCAGCTGTTCAGGAGGAAATGGAGATTTTGCAGTAACCTTCCCCTAGAGTAGGGGGGGGGGGAATGGGGATTTTACAGTGTCCTTCCCCTGCCATGCCCACCAAGCCACGCCCACCAAGCCATGCCCACAGAACCAGTAGTCATTTTTTTTTAATCTTACCACTGTGTTAATCTGTTGTGTAAAAAAATATGCTGGGGTTCTGTTCTTTATAATTCATATCCTATGTTTTTCTTTTAAAGAAAGTGAGCTTGTACATGTTTGTGTGTGTGTGCATGCATCTGAGAATCAGGGTAGACTCCTGGCAATTGACTGGATGCAGTTTTTGTGGCAGCATTTTCAGAAGTAGTTTGGCATTACCCAAACCTCTTCCTAGAACTGAGAGGGAATGTCTGGCTTAAGGTTACCCTTAAGTTCACAGCAAAGGCAGGACTGGATGCCACCATCACCTGGTTTCTGGCTCAGATGCTTAACCTTACATCAAACGATTTTTTTGCAGTGATAAACAGGTGTGATTAAAAGATAGATTATAGTAATACCCTACTTGAAAAATCTTTTTTTCATCCCCTGTTCACAATGTTTAACAGCCTTTGGAATGACTATGTTGCCAAGTAGGCAAGTAGAATGGCTGTATTGGTCACTAAACATTCAAAAAGATTCTTTCCATCTGTAGTGTCTGCTAATGCCCCAGTGCTGGCCATTACATCCAACAGAAGTAATTCTTCCTTGTGACTGTGGCTCCACTCTTGTACAGGAGACCTGTTCTTGGATGTGTGCTGCATCTGTGGTACTGAACCTGCAAATGCCTATGTTCCCTAGGGCTTGGTGGAGCTTCGGCTTCTCCTTCTGACCCAGGAGAGGGACGATCTGCCTCCTGGTGGTCTGAGCCTGGAGCTGCGCCGTGTGGAGCCTGTGGCACATCTGTCCCTGAGCCGTGCAAAGCCTGTGGCATGTCCAGTTCTTCTTCGTCTTCTGACGAGGAGTCTTCCAGAAGAGATATCATACTGGCCCCTATTCCCAGATGTATGAGGGGCTTGTTGCAGATACTCAGTGGTGAGCGAAAGGCACTCTGCATGTTTAGAAACACATCTCTGTTCTTTCATGTATTTGGGGGCTCAGCCCATGAATTGACATCAGTTTTGTGGTTTAAACCTGGCCCAGATTAAACCCTGAATGTCCCTTTAATTCTTTAAGAGTTTGTTCCAGTTTTCACAATGAAATACGACAAAGCTCAAAATTTCCTGGGTCTGCAATGTAAAATTTGTTGCAGCTGTTTAGGGGGAAGTCAAAAGCATATGCATAGGATATGTGACTCAGCATATGTATGCAGCATGTGACTCAGAATAGGTGGAATATTGCTCAAATAATACTAGTATCAGAGGTAGAAATTTAAGCTACCGTACATGGAATGTATGATTTCCAATCCCATTGCAAATTACTAAGCAGCCATTGTAACATGGACAATTTAATTATTTCCCCAATTGTCTAGGTATGTCTTCAACAATTGTTTACATTATTTCTTATTGGCCAATCAGGTGTTTGAACAGGCAGGGATCTTAGGCAACGGCTGGGTTCATCCTGTGCCCAGTTACTAATCATGGGTTATAAGCAATGTGTGTAGCTAATACTATAGCTTGTGACTTCATATGTTGTGTGAACTCATCCCAAGGATTCAAGTCTTTCCTTTTGTTTTTGATTCGGTGCTTTCTGCTTCCAGCTGAACATGACAACTTGGGCAGTGATCATTCAGTATTTTTTTCCCCATAGAGTAAAGTGAGTAAAATATATCCTAGGTTCAAAAGGTTAGTTCTGATGCAGTCCTTTTTTGCCACTTTCAGTATTTTTACACTGTTTATACTAAAAATATAGAAATTACATTCTTCAAATTTGGGGGTAAGGTAGTATTTCTTTTCTTGTTCCAGTAGCATAATGGCCAGTAATGGATTTGACCCAGAATCTCAGATTGTGTCAGAATTCCTCTCATCCAAGGTGTTTAGACTCTCTAAAACAGAGATGGCAAACTCAATTTCATTAAGCACCACATCAGGGTGGTGCTTGACCTTGGGGGCCAGGGTGGGCCAGGCCAGCTGGACACCACTTGTGTCAGGGGCGCCTGTGGTGACCTGAGTGCTATGCCATTGAAAACAAGCTCCTGGGCTCCGTTTTCAAATGTGACAGCCTCTTGCAACCCTCTCTCAGTGAAAACGGAGCAAGGTAGTGCCACATGCAACCCTCCTGAGCTTCGTTTTTGCTGGCAAAGGCACTGTGGGCCAATCCTTCACTGTTTTGAGGGAAGTCCTGTGGGACAGATCTAAGCACCCCGCGGGCTGGATCCAGCCCTCAGACCTTGAGTTTGACACCCCTGATCTAAAACAATACTTATACTTCCCCCTGTTAGCTTGGAAAAGCGAAATTTGCTCACTGGTTCACAGAAAAGACATTGAGAAAAGAAAGTCTCCACCCTAATGATGTGAAAGATAAATGGAGTTCTAAAATGAACATAATCCAGTTGCTAGAGCTTTTGTAGCTTTATTCCTTAATGTTTCAATAAATCTTGTTAAAGAAGACTCTGTGGGAATCTTGCTTTCAGCTGAGTCAGGTACTAAGTACCTTATGTAAGCTCTCAAACAGAAACTGAGTCTGAGGGTTAATCCACCTTGTTTTGCCCATCCCACTTTCATTAGATTGTTCTCTTGCAAGAGGCAAATGATGAACTATTATTGCAGGTTCATGGCTAAAGAATTTATTAACTTATTCCCAAATACTTGAGGTTTTATATAGTTAAAAACAATGCATAATCTTCAGATTGCCTGTTTAGTGGGTGGCAGCAGTGGATGTAAATAAACACTATGTAAATAATTTAGCATAAATTATTGTTAAAACAAATGAACAAAGTACTATTTGGGAAAATTAACATGGCTAATTTTTCTTTCTGTATGGATTTCTTTTCAACAGAATCAATTTTCTTCTTCTTTTTCTTGCATTATGAGAAAGGGGGGAAAATCACATCAAGGAGACATTCTAAATTCAACATTAGCTTCTGAAGCCAAACAAGGCTGAAGGCTGTGGGAATAGCATTAACCAGCAGAATATGCCTGCAGAGAAGGGTAGTGTATGTGTGGGGAGTAATGGAATAACTCAGAAAGATCTCTGGAAAAAACTGCTTTTTTATGAAGAAAATCTTTATTAGGAAATTCCATTTAGACAAAAAAAATGTTAACAGTACATGATCCAGCTGTATTCTAAGTAAATTAATCAAAAGAATGGCATTTCTTCTATCATCAATGGAGGGAGGAATTGTTGAAACAAGAAACAGAACACGTAACTAATTGTAGCTCTGAGAAAATCAGTCTAGCCAATTAGAAGCACATTACTTGGTGTGTCATAATGGTAATGCATAGCTGCCCAATAGATACTTTCGCTGTATCTATTGCTCCAGAGGGCATAGGATAAACGATATAACAAGGTAAGGAGTTCTAAAGTGAGGTTTACCACAAAAATGAAAGAAATGTTTTTGCTTGGGAAGACACATAGCAGTGGTGGGATTCATTTTTTTTTTTACTACCGGTTATGTGGGCGTGGCTTGGTGGGTGTGTCATGCTGCAGCTTGATGGGCGTGGCTTGGGGCATGACAGGGGAAGGATACTGTAAAATCTCCATTCCCTCCCCACTCCAGGGGAAGGTTATTGCAAAATCCCCATTCCCTCCCAATCGGCTGGGACTCAGGAGGCAGAGGATAGATGGGGGCAGGACCAGTCAGAGGTGGTAATTAATGGTTCTCCATACTATGCAAAATTTCTGCTATCGGTTCTCCAGAACTAGTCAAAACCTGCTGAATACCACCTCTGATGCATAGGTGTGCAGCCTGCTTTCCATGTATGGCTTTTGATTTTGATCCATATTGGTGTATTATATCTGCTGCTGTTCCAGTGTAAGATGCATCTGTATATGAGAAACAAGTTCGACATTGCCACCAATGAAGCAATACCCTTAGTGACAGGTTTCTCAAATCACCAATTGAAAAAACCATATCCGCTTGCTGGCATTGTCCACCTAAGATCAGGAGAGAGGTAGTAGCAAAGAGAACTAAGCTAGAGAATGATACTAGATATACTCTGAATGGGCTTATGACCTAAATATGCCAACTCAGACCTAAGAAAACCTTTATGGCATACCTCATACATAAGTGGTCAGTAGAGAGAGGTCTGCGTAAGTGCACTAATATCCCTATCATCTCTGTCATTGTATTTTCTTTCTTTTATTCTTGTTCTTGTTTTTGTTTGACAAATTCAAATAAATAAATAAAATAAATGAAGAACAAGCATTCTTGAGGATATGCAAGAACAAAATCAAACTAAAAGATGGAGGAAAGAGACTAATGAACAAGGAATGACATCAAAGAAGGATATGACTGAAGAATCCAATGTCTCTCATACTACTTGGAGAACCCTGGATACGTTGAGAATTGGAGTGCCTAAGTGTAAAACCAATAAATGATGGCTCTTAGCAGATAACAACATACTGTGTGAGTGTGGAGAGAAGCACAGCCTGGCCCATCTGCTGATATGTTGACTGTTACCAGAAATATGTACTAATAATGACTTATTTTTGGCCAAGGACAAAGCTAAGAAGGTGACTTCATTCTGGCAGCTTAAAGTTTGATCTAGATATGAAAGAGGGAGAGCGGGAGGGGCAATGGAAGGAGGAAGAGGAGGAGGACGAAGTGTTATATCATACAACAAGGCTGCAGCTTGATAAAAGATAATTTGTTTTAAAAAGACATGTTTTCAATTATGCATGAATATTAATATATATTAATATTTCATTTATAATTCAATTTTTTTAAAATCTGTGCTTTGCTCTAAAGCAGTTTCTTAATAGAGAAATAAATATTTGTATGCATTTCTTTAATTATATTTTCTATGTGTATTTTTTTCTTTACATATACTTTCCTTACATTTTTTGAGTTGTGAACCAAATCAAAATAGTGTGGGAGGGTGTTTGTGTGTGGAGGGGGTGGGGAGAAATGTGGAATCCAGAAGCACAATTCCAGATTATTTTGAATTTTTATCAAAATGAATAATTTTCTGATAGGCTAAATATCTCATTTATTCTTGGTGATCTAATTTTGCAACTTGTGTTGTACACAACAGTGTTCTTAGATGCTATTAGTAAAAAAAATAATCATAGATCCGAAATTACAGTAGTCCATCAAAGGATTTTACAACAATAATGTTACATTGTTGTTGAAATTCAAAGGCTCTAGAAGGAGAACAGGGGAGACAAATTGGAATGAGCATAAATTACAAATATAATTTTTAAAAACTTTATTGGTTTGCAGTGCCTGAATGCAAATTTTCAATAGTATTGAACAAATGAAATATATGATGGGAGAGAAAGTTTTTCTCCTATATTTTTCTAGGCCTTTATATGTATAAGTAGAATCTGTCAGGACTACCACACAGAGTTGTACCAAAAGGATACCCTTTGTTCCTTATGATACAGGTGGGGAATATAAAGATATAGAAACATCTTTTTTTTTGATGAATATATATAGAGCAATTAACTAATCAAAGCTCAAGGTCTTAGAAGGCAAAATCAAATAATCATAATAAGATTTGTAATATGGGAAAAGCATCTACAGGCCCCTCACATTGTTTCAACTTCTACACTCAAAACGATGCTACAGATCTCTGCACACCAAAGCAACTAGACACAACAGTTTCCCCCCCCCAGTGCCATTACTCTGCTTAACAACTAATTACCACAATACTGTCAATAATTTACTAAGAATGTATTACTATTATTCTTCTCTTCCTTCCTAGTATCTATCTCTCCCCACATATGATTCTAACCATGTTGCTTGCATTTTTCAATTTATATGGTTTTTATTTGTTTCCTAGTACAATTTGATAGCTTATTAGTAACCTTGACTATCACTAAGTGTTATATTTTTATTCTTGATGAATGTATTTTTATTCTCCCTATGTACACTGAGAGCATATGCACCAAAGACAAATTCCTTGTGTGTCACACTTGGCCAATAAAGAATTCTATTCTATTCTATTTATAAATAAAGAACCAAATAGGCATAGTGGTTTGCCTATAAGCATATTGCCTATGTAAAAGTAGAAATCCAACTCGCCAGAAGACTAGTATGGAAATTTATGAAAGCAACAGCTAAAAGCTCGCTGTTGGCCAAGGGTACTAAACTGAGATTTTGTTGAATCTGAAGAATTTTGGTCTTCAGATTCACAGAAGCCTACTCTTACCTGGTTCCTTTGTTCCTCACTATTTCATTTTATAAATGGAAGTAACTATGAATATTGGAGCTGGTGAGGTGAGTGGATGGGCAGAAACAAGCATAAGCTTTGTCACGAACCCCTTGTCAGTGTTGCAGACTTACAGGAGCCAGAGTATAAATGCAAAGTCTGGCAGCTGAGTGACAACTAGAAGACCAGGAGCAGAAAAATATGACAAAAGGGTCATGTGGCAACATGCCTTGAAGGATGAAGGATGGTGGAGGTGCCAGTTCCATTGGTCCTTCTTTCCTCAATTTCTGTCAACTGGTGGAATGAGGCTTTTTGCAAAAGTTTTTACGCAGTGTCATCTATTACATACTCATCCTTGTCTCTTTTATCCAGCCAGCCCCTGGAGGCTTGATTAGAACAGCACAATGAGGAAAGGATAAGAGAATTGCCTTATTTCCTATTGAAGCAAAGGGTGAAATACATCAGTTTTGGGTGCTGTGTATTTTTAGGTCCAGGCACCCAGTTTTCAAAGCCATATATTCTTTTTCACTTTGGAGAGCTCATTGAAAAGGGGGCTGAAGAAAGTAAGTGGGAATTGCAGCTACAGCTGTGTGTTAAAGTGTAGTGTAAGGACTCCTATGAATCCTCCAAACCCTTTCAGGGGTATAGAAAATCAAATATATATACCAGATATTTAAGATATCTGCAAAAAACTTAATGTCACTCTTCTCATTATTTTTTTATTCATTAAAAAGTTAGGCTTTTCATGAAAAATATTTTATTACTGTTAACTATCTAATGGGTTAAGACTGTAAAATTTGACAAATATAATCCATACAAAAAAAAAGTTGTTCTGGGGTTTTTAAACATAGGAAGTAATTTTTAAAAGTGGGAAGGGGTTTTCAGAGTGGAAAATTTAAGAAACCCTGAGTTAGGCCAACTGTTCACTCCCAAGCTCAAATGTAACACATTACAATATCAACAGACTGGTTCCAAACCTCCATATCTGGAATACAGAAAAATAGATTGCTGATTTTAATGCCATCATTCCATAAAATTATGTGAGGTTCTTTTTGATAAAGTCCTCTTTAGAACCTTTCATCATGCATCTATCCATACTGAATTATTTCATCTTATCCATTTATTCATTTCTACTTTTTGTGTGCTTAAATTTAAAAGAATAGAGTCCATAATATACACAGTGTATATACATAATATATACTTTTGTTTCCAAAACTATACAATTTGATTTCTTCAACAACGCTACAAAGCATCATATTGGGAAGGTTGATCTATTGTATTGTATTATTTTGGTCATTGTTTTCAGCAGTATAATATATTTAAGGTAGAATGTGTAAGTGTGTGTGTGTGTGTGTGTGTGTGTGTGTGTGCATGTGTGTGTGTGCACTGTACGAATATTACAGTTTCTTTTACTACCTATGAATTTTAAGAATTGAAATTCCAAATACCTTGCCAATCAGACTTCTCTATGGAAGATTGAAGAAAATAATCTAAACTCAAATATGAATAAGTATTATCACTTCTGATAATTTACAGAATCTTCCATAGGCATGGTCTCAGCTACTTTCCATTAGAGCAAAAGGCAGAATGATCTACATATATAATCAGCAGCTTGGAAATATAAAATGTATTTGTAGTACCTCAGTACAGCCTATTTATCTATAAAAATGTCATAAATAGACCATGACAGTATTATCTATCAAAATTCCATCACTCTTGTAAGAACGTGCAGCTGAGTATGTATTTCTTTCAGGAAGAAAGCAACCGTCTGATTGTTCCTGCATCCAAGGTAGTTTTCTCAAAGTTAATATTATTCAAAATATTTGGTAGACATTGGCTTTTCATTTGCATCAGGTAGGTTGTGCTTGGTTTGTGGTAAAGTGGCTATAGGAATTGCAAAAAAAAATGGCAAGTGGAGAAAATTGAAGAAATCTGCAGCTACTTTCAGAATAATATAGAGGCTTTTTGTGAAAGTATTCTGGCAATGTAATTGTTCATAACTGTGGAAGGAGGTATGTTTTTATTTTAAATGAGAACTAAACACATTTCTCCCCTACCCCTAATGGCAATCATATTTTTATTCAGATAATTTATTTTTAAATATAATTTCCTAGAAATAAATTATTTTTATTTAGCATAAAATAAACAAGTGTTTTGATAAATTGATAATTGTGCAACCCTTAAAAAGGGATGCCAAGGAGAAATTTTCTTTTAGTTATGTGTATTTTATGTATAGATATGTACATATTGTATATATGTATGTATGTGTATACATATACACATGCATGTGTGTATATGACATCTTCAATTTTTTGGAACAACTTATTCTGCTCCTACTAGCAAAGAGTATTTAAAAAGAGCAAAAATCTAAAACTTGCTGATTGCATGGGAATTCTTGTGATCAGCTCACTGATTTCTAAACACCTATTCAGTAACTGCTACATAAACACACTTTTATAATTCAGTGTCTTGATTTTTTTTATTTGTAGATGACAGCTGGAATGCTTGGAAATCCAAATTCTGCACTAAACCTTCTATTTTGCGAATTTTGTCTTCTGTTTTAGAAGTGCAGCATATATACAAGCCTAACAATGCCAACAAAATATGAAATGTATTCTAGAATCATAAGACCCACCTATTTGCATATCCTTTTATAGGTAGTCTGAAAATTTCAGAATATTTTATTAATGGCTGCTAGGTTGCAAATTCCCAACAAGGGAGTTGATGGTTATGCCTTTCAAATCATCAGAAGCTCTTTTGTTCACCTTATATATATTTTCATCTACTGTTCAGCATCTTGATGAAATAGGTAGGAAGAATGATAGGTAAAAAGAGTGAAGAAAAGCTATAGTTATTACAATGCTTTTCCAGCACTTAAAAGAATAAACACAAGTTTTAGGATAGGATCAGGTAAGCATCCATTGGGGTAATTTACATTAAAAATAAATGGAAAGCTAGCATGCTATAAAACATATGCCTTAAAGTTAAACAGTATTTCCAGTTAATTTTCTGGGTCAGGCATAAACCCAGAAGCACTCTTAGAAAGTGTAACACTAGGCAACTATACCCCAGTTTTTTGGAAATAGATCCGTCTGATTTTGTCCCTTAAGATGAAATAAGATTAAATGGTAGAGACCAACCTTGGTAGCTCTTGGTAGAGTGGGGAAGTAACCTTATCAATTTGCTTTCTGGACAATGGACATTTTGAAGAAATCGGCAGCTTGTGAGAGTGTCTATTACATGCTCCCAGTATGCCAGATGTGTTCATTGCCCCAGAATAGATTTACAAATGTTCTAGCTTGTAGGTGCCACATCTGCAGCATACTTGTTCATGTTCTGTAATTAAGCAGTTGTATGTATAGATTGCCAGAATATCAGGTTATGTGTAAAATAGGCAAGATTTCTGTTACTGTACTCTCCACTGGCTGGTAAGTTTCATGAATGAAGTAAGCCTGAATCTAATTTTCCCCTCTATGTCTGTTGTAGTAGCCGGCAAGCCATCTGCATGTACAAAAAGAAATGTGCAGGGTTACATGTTGTGATGCAAAACTTCTCTCCTTCCCTTCTGCTTCTCCTTCCCCATTTTTCATCGTGTTTGGTTTTTAAACAAAAATATTTTATGGTATTTGTTTAAAAAAAGAGATCCACATCACTGTTTTATCTGATGCATTTATCTCTTACAATCTCCATTCATCCCAACCTGTTGCCTACTCCCAATGCCCTGCTGAACATGTTTGTTCCTGAATGTCCTCCTTTCCTGTCCTTAACCAGGCGTCGGGCGAATTGCAGGAGGGAAGAAACCTGGACTCTGTTCCCTTTGTTTAAAGTCACCAGGTTAGTAAATGGAGTGGTTGTATTAATGGGTGGGGTAGTCTTGTCAGCCACTCTTCCTTCCATCCTTCACCAAACCATTTACCCTAGACATCATTCTCTTCACTGCAACCACCTCATGTAGCACTTAGATCCCCACTGATGGTTTTCTAAAACTTGTTTAGATTCCTGGAACTGTTTCTGTAGGAAAGTAAACTGTGTGGTTTGGTGATTTTGATGGGAGGTTTTGAATATGTCAAGGAGAGGATTTATCATTTTATGGAAGTCATAGTGTGAAACAGATTGTCTTAAGCAGGCTTCTGAGGCATTCATGTCCAGGGTTGTTCAATGTTATTGATATATAACTGTGTGTCTCAGAACCAGCAAGAATGTATTCTTATATTTGGTAGCTCTGCTCTGCTGATGTTCTTAGTTTGATGTTTCTGCAGATTCTAAACTGACCTTGGAGAGCTTAGTTTTACCAATGTCTCTGAAACTCTCACCTTATTGCTTTTACCTGGTTTTTGGCCTTGTCCTCTAAGCCAAGTTAACACTACTTCCAGAGTGAGAAATAAAAGTGAATTCCACTTGTTCCCTTTGATGGAACTCTCTCTCTTGGGCTTCCACTCTTCAGTGGAAAACAAGAAGGATCATCTACTAATTATTTTAGAACCATTTAAGATTTGATTTAAAAATAATCTTAGAATCAATTTCATGTGGATACATTTATTTGTGAAGGTCCACAAGAAAAAGAGATGAAAGAGGAGATTAATTATCCTGCCAACCCAAGGGTGGGTTTTAAGGAGCCCTAGCCACATCTAGTTATTGATCCATCACAGTATTTATTTGTGAAGCAGGTCTGCTGCATTTGCACTTTGCCTGGCACAATAATGTGTGAATGAGCTATGGTTAAAAGTATGCTGGGAGTTCTGTGGGTGAAAGCTTTTCAGAGCTGAAAGGACACACAGAGAGACACTCTCTCTTAGCCCAAGTCATTTCAGAGCACTGTTGTTTAGGAAAATAGAAAAAGGAAGGAATATTAGGTTTGCCATCTACTGTATATAGAAAGGTGGATGGAATATATTTTTTTCTGATTGACCGATTTTCTTTTATACTTTTATATAAGGTGGGGGTGTGAGCACTATATGGTCATTTCTGGTACTAATGCAGAATTATTGTTTGGCCTGTTGACTTTTGACTGTAAATGTGATACAATCTAAAAAGCTGTTGTAAGAGGAATGGAAATTGTGTGTTTTTGGTGCCATGTACTATTTCTTATTGAAAGTGTTTAAAGACTTGGCATGAGAGTTTGGCTACAGCATCTTCTTTACCCATGTTATCAAATCTTTAATCTAGCTGCTTTATTTTGAGAGACTCATTTGTTAGCAAAATAACCGTGGCTGAGCTATTGGGTAGACTTACAAAACAACAATAAAAATATAATAGGAAAGCTAAAGGCATTGCTGTCCTGCAGTTGTTTTTGTCACTGTAATAGATTTTATTTCTGTGGCAAGGGCCAGTGTTGAACCTTGTGGATAAAGAATATTTTGATGTGAAGCAGCTGCCAAGAAAGAGCTCTAGCTTATTTAAATTAAGCGAAAATGGAATCTAAAAAGAAAAATCCTACAGGCAAGGAGTAAAAACATGCACTAATATTTATTTATCATTCATGTCAATCTCACAAATACTGGCACCACCCAAATGCTGTTTAGTCAAAGATTTTTTCCCCTAACTGGAAATAGTTAAGAAAATAGTCCATATATAGTATGTTTACTATTGTGAAGGAGAATCAACTGTGCTGGGTCCTCTCCTCTATCGTATTAGGAGCAAAGTGGCTGCCTAGACATTTCTTATGTCTAAACTTCTAGGTCAGAACTAATGGATTATAATCACTCCCTTAGGAGTAAAAGCCCACTGGATGATGTTGGGTCAGTCAATCTGTCTCAGCCCAAGTGGCCTTAATGCAAAGTGCATGCACAGCGAACCGGTACCCTGAGCTAAGTATACCAAGTGAATGGCACAAAAACAAAGGTGGCCTACAAATACAATATAAATATCCCATATATATTCCCCTGTTTATTATCATCTCACAGGGTTGTTATGGGGAAAATAAGGAGGAAGGAATAATAGGCATATTTGCCACTTTGAGTTATTTATAAAACTAATAAATAAATAAATAAAAATGCTATTGCAATGCATTGCATTTATCTTCAAAATCAAATAGCATTAAAATGGTTTGAAATGTTTAAACTCTATATGATGATAAACAACAACAACAACAACAACAACTGGGAATATCAGGTTGAGAAGGTTCTACAGACTGAAAAAGTCAAAATCTTGTAGGATTTCAGAATTCAGACTGACAGGCACTTGGCCTACAACACATCTGACATAACAATAGTTGAAAAGAAAAAAGTTTGGTTCATTGTCATTGCAATACCTGGTGATGCGCGAATTGAAGATAAGCAGCAAGAAAAAAATCACCAAGTACCGGGACTTGCAAATTGAAGTTGAGTGACTGTGAAAAAAGAAATTGAGTGTTTTCCCGATTGTAATTGGAGCCCTTGGAGCAATACCTAAAGGGATTCCTTGCTGTTTGGAAATTCTAAATTTATCGGACTTGAACATTCTGACTCTACAAAAAACCACCCTACTTGGAACAGCTTATATCCTCCAACGTTACCTTAACAGTTCCTAGGTCCTTGGTTAGGACTCGAGCTGTTGAGCTACCAACCAGAACCAAAGGCTGTGAATCTCACCAAAGATTAACCACATAATAATAATAATAATAATAATAATAATAATAATAATAATAATCCAAATTAAGAAAAATGTTATTTTTTTGATAATGTGTAGATTTGTTGTTAATAATCTAATTTTGTACTTCTTCAGGTTATTTTGAAAGGCAGCTAAGAAATTTTACAAAATGCATGCACATATATCTTCTACTGTATTCAGTGATGGTTTATATTTAGGTGTTTGTAGAAATGTTGCCTCCATTAGCCTTAAGTCCTAAGTACCCTTGTAAGTGAGTAAATCCTATTGAATTGAGGTGGTCTTAATTTTTTTGCATTCGTGTTAGATTTTAACAGAATTAACACAGACTATATTTTACAGATCATGAGGGCTTGAATCTGCTGCTAA
The DNA here is from genome assembly GCF_051295495.1 of Thamnophis sirtalis. Taxonomy (NCBI): domain Eukaryota; kingdom Metazoa; phylum Chordata; class Lepidosauria; order Squamata; family Natricidae; genus Thamnophis; species Thamnophis sirtalis. The sequence goes on from NW_028261384.1 coordinate 99,030,895, forward strand.
CAATCTTTAAATTGCTCATATGTAGCAATTATGCTTTAAAGAAAATGTTCATCAATGTCATGATGTTGCATCTGGAAAAAGAAGCATTGATTTTTCCTGTTGCAGCTTCTGCAGTCCCCTTTCCTCAAAACCACAGGCTAATAATTTGTTTTTAAAAAACATTTTTAAAAAACCCTTTTTCTGCTATAGGCTATGTAGCTCCTTTGTGTAACTTGGATTCATTACATATCAGGCTTAGACATGCCATGACCTAATTAAACATAGATTTGAGGTGGTTAAATTTCTTTGAATGCTCACTATTTCAGAGCTGCCTATATTTTTTTATTAACTTAGGTCAGGTTTGCTTCACAAATTCACAGACCACATTCAAAGGCTCATGTGAGCCTTTCAAACTGATCATGTCAACTACCTCCACTGATAAATTTTTACATAGCTAATACTCTTTCGTCCTCCAATTTTCCCCACAACAACAATCTGTGAAGCCAGTTGGGTTGTCAGACGTTGACTGGGCCAAAGCTGCCCAGCTGTTTTTCATGCCCAAAGGACTAGTTTGCTGTTCCTAAACATCTAAGTCACTTAGTTCTGTAATTATCAGAACTCCATGCGTAAAAATACTGTATAAAACCTCAAAGCCTTTAAAAAGGGTGAATAGAAGAAAATATGTAAAGATCTCTTCAGAGTGGTATGATATGTTTTACATTCTACCTCAAAATATATGCTTTTTCATAGTTTGCTTGTACATGGGCAGTTCCCTCATGGGAGCACATATTTCAGTTTTTATCCAGCTGCCAAATCTATTGTGTCATACTTTGGATCACTGCCAAGGGCATCTGTTGGGTGATGCCTGTGATAACACTGATGGAGAAGAATACAGCTCTCTTCCAATACCTTTTCCATTTAATTGAGCATGGGAAGGATTAATTTTGACTATCTCCAATTTGATGGTATTCATGTGTATTGAGAATACTGTTCCCAAAATTTCAAGCTAGAATGCTGATGACTGGAAATTTCTGGAAATTTTATGTCTAGAAAGCACTAGGTTGGGAAAGAGCAAGCCATTAATATGTAGATATATTTAATTGATCATCTGTTTAGGCCTAAGATTCTTAGTAAATAGCCAAAATCTAATCTGTAGCAAATTCAGTGGAGACAAAGGAAAATGCTCCTTCAGATAATCTCTAATTAATCCATGGAATTAATTGCTGTAAGAGGTAACGATGGCCAAGGGCATAGATAGCTGTTGATGCTTCTACTCTAACATGAAAATTCTTCACTACCTTACTATCCTCATCTCTCCCCTCCCCCAACATGCTGCTCAGTGTATCTTTTCTTTCTTTTGGTTGAGTTGACTGAAAATGAAAATGAATGAGCTTCACCAAAAGCTGATTGCCTGAGTAAGAATGCAATGAAATTCCAAGCAGGAAACACACATGGGAGACCAAAGAAAGCACAGATGAAGAGCTTCCTACTGTTTTTTATTCTTTAATTTTTTTTCAGTATACTTTTGCTACACAACAACACTTATCTATGTGCTGTTTGGTAGGAAATGAAAACACTTTTAACATGTTGGAACCTTTGTGTGAAATCCACAGCAGTTTTTAGGTAAGAAAATATGTACTTGTTGGATCAGATTGAAGGCCATTGAGTAGCAATAGTGATCAGACAGATGCCTTTGGTAATCCCACAAATAAAACAACTGCATTTTCCCCCTCCTGTCCTCCCCAGTAATGCTCTTGAAAAGCTTACAGTTTTTAGTACCAAAGATAATCCATAGTCTGCATGGTTAGTGCTATTGAATACTTAATCCTTCAGCAAAGTTTCTAAACTCCTCGCTCCCACCTTAATGTTTAAATTGTTAGTTATTCCTTTCCAAATGCAATGGCTTATCCTGATTATCATTTCTGATGGAAGCAAATGCCACAATTTGATCCTATGTTACTTTTGTCTTGAATTATTGGAAATTTTTTCCCTCTGGTCATTTTATTATTTGTTTTTATTTGTTTATGCATTTTTCACATTTCTGAACCTCCCATCTCCCTCAAAGAGGGATTCATCTAGTGCAAAGAAACTTGTCTTTGATAGTGTCATTTTAAGTGTTGTCACTTCAATTCCTAAGATTGTGCAAAAGAGGTATCTTGATAGTAGTACCCACTACCATGTTGGTCCATGCTAAGGCTTTGCGATATTATTGTGTTCCATTAATGTAGAATTTTTTTGTGAGTATCCCTAATAAGCAAAGCTTTGTATAAAAATTTTCCCAATATAAATTATATATATATTAATACTCAAAAATACATACTTCTAAAACCTACATTTTCCTAATTTTGAATATTTTCCAGGATACAAATTTTAATGTGCATTTAAATTTAGATGATAGCTTTTAAAAATAAGATTCATTTCCCTTTTTGGTCATTTTTAAAGCTATAAATTTCCGTTTAATTGCAAAACCTCTAAATATATAATCTTTTTCAGGTTCTTCATAAATGTTGTAAATGATTCCTGTTGGCATAGATTCATTTCACTTTTGTTTCTCACTTTCAATGTTGAGTATTTGATAACTACATGGATGTTTTACTTATTTTTCTGAGAATACAAGTCAAGATATAGCTATGTCTCATTTTATCCTGACCACTGGGTACATTAGGGTGGAGTGGCCTAAAGTTATCTAGTGAATTTGATGGTAGGGTCAACTACTACACCATTATTGCCAGCAAAGCTGGGCAGTAGATATACATGAGAGATGGGACCCATTTGGGCCAGCTACATCTGCTGACTTTTAGAGAGACCCTTTTCTATGCTAATATTTACTGGTCAAGCTCAGAAGCCAAAGATAAATGATTTGGCAGCTGAGAAGTTTTCTTAATAAAATAAGCAGGTAATGAGATCTGTGGTCAAGGAGATGAAAAGAACCTGATCTTCTCAGCTGCTTGGTGACTGTTTCTGTCTCTCCCATTTAGCACCTCCTTAGAGACACGAGCCATTAGCACTCCCAGCTACAACATAATTGTCCTCCCAAAGCAGGCAGCATAGGGAGGAATAAGTCACTGCTTCAATAGTTTTTTAATAACTATGCTTTGAGTCAATTTCCATTTTGACTTTTAATTAAAATAACATTTTCCCTAACAACATAAGTAGCTAACAACATAACTAGCTAACAACATAACTTTTGGGTGTATGGGGGGTAGGAATCTGATCCCATCCTCATACATGGGAATTTGTACACCCAACCTTCTTTTGACCCAGGTAAGTTCCCCAAGACCTGTGTGCTTTTGGGTCCATGATAACAAACAATGGAATCCTTTTATGACATCAGTTAAGTTATGGATCCATTTTCCTTTTCTCTCCATACAAATCTAGGGTCTTCAACTAGGATTTAGTACAAAATCAACAGGTTATTTGCTTCACTTATTTAATGGCATCCTTAGATAGATAGAAGGATAGAATAACTATAACCCAGAATATAAATGTAATCAGACCCTTACTCAAAGGAACTACCAGGAACAACTTTGAAAGCTCTCCAAAGTAGAGTGTATCTTTCATTTTCATTAATAAGTACTTTTTCAGATTATTATCTTCTTTATGGTTTAAGTTTAAAACTTCCAAACTTTGAACTTCAAAGTTTAAACATTCCAGACATTATAATATTTTAGAATTAGATTATTCTAGCCCTTTTCTAGTTCACCTTTTCTAGTTCAACAATATTTATTTTGCAATGCATTGATCAGAACTATGTTCAAGCATAGTCATAGCATACAATTGAGTTAAGTGCATTGTGGTAATAGGAGTTTATTTTCAGTTCCTTTAATATTGATTGCCAATATGGGATTTGTCTTTATATAAGAACCACATGCTGAATAATATTTTCATTATTTTGACCATCTCTGCGTATTTTTCTAGTCAATTGCTACTAACTTAGAGCCCATGAATCTATATAGTTAGGGTTTTTTTTCTGTCCCAATATGCAACTCTTTACATTTGATTCCACTATGCTCTGATACCTATTCTGGTGTGTACCAAGGACCTGTGGGTAGCCAGAAGAACTGAGGCAGAGACAGGAATAAAAGGCTAACAAGTTTATTCCCTTAAAGTACAAGCTAATGTTCAGAACCAGCTTAGATAGGAACGCGCGCTGCTCGTTTGGACAGCTCCCTATTTATACAGGAGCTGTCAAACGATCAGCCAATCAGATGTCGAGCGCTTCCCGCTTAAACTTTTAGTCAGCGCAAGCTCAGAATACAACACTCCTCCCCCCTAAGTTCGCGCAGGCGTAGTCTTGTAAATATGCTGGACGCCGCCTGATGCGGCCGGATGCCCTAGGCCCTTCTGCACCGCTTGGAGGCTCTGGTTGTTCGCCCAAGGACTCTGCATCTGAGGATGGAGGTCGCCCGGGCCGCCGAAGAGCGAAGGACTGTGCTGGCCCACCAAGTAAGTCGCCGCTTTGGTTTTGGGCTCCGGCTGCTTGTTCTCTGTGGGCCTCCTCGTTTCTGTGCCCGGCGTCGTCCGTCGGAGCCGTCAGTGTTGGCAGGTCGGTTGACTGCTGCTGGCTTGTTGGGGTTGGGTGCCTGCTCCGCAACTGGTCGCAGTGGCGTTTCCAGACTCTGCCGTTGAGGAGCCTGACCCTGTAGGAGCAGGGCCCGGTCTGGTCAGTTATTATGCCCGGTAACCACAAGGGATGTCCTACATAATTCCGGGCATACACTGCCTCCCCCTGGGCGAAGGAGCGGGACCCTCCCTGGGAATCCACTGGTGTCGGAGCGGAATAGGCAGGGTGCAAACGGTCCAGGGTTGTCCGCAACCGCCGTCCCATGAGATGCTCGGCTGGGCTCGTGTTCGACTCTGGCGAGGGAGTGGAGTGTTGGGCTAGCAGGAAGGCGTCAATGTGTTCCTGCCAGGGAAGGTGGTCCAATTTAGAGAGAGCCTCTTTGACGGAGCGAACAGCGCGCTCCGCCAAGCCATTGCTAGCGGGGTGGAAAGGGGAGGTGAGGGCATGTCGGATGCCCTGGGAAGCAAGGAACACCTCAAACTTGGTCGCTGTTAGTTGAGGCCCGTTATCGGACACCAACACGTCGGGTAGGCCATGGGTTGCAAAAAGGTGGCGCAGGGTTGCGATTAGCGCGTCTGCTGTGGTGGAGGACATGTGGATGACCTCGACCCATTTAGAGAAGGCGTCCACAGCAATAAAGAGCATACGGCCGTGAATGGGGCCTGCAAAGTCAACGTGGATTCGGGACCAAGGAGAGGAGGGAGGCTCCCACGTTCGCGGCTCGGCTTTAGGCGGCAGTGCCTGGGCGCCCTGGCATTGCGGGCAGCCGGCGACATGGTCGGCTATGTCTTGGTCAAGCTTGGGCCACCAGACATAGCTCCTACCTAGGGCCTTCATCCTAACAATTCCTGGGTGAGCGTGATGCAGCTGCCGCAGGACGGTAGTCCTCAGTGAGGCCGGTACGACAACCCTATGGCCCCACAGTAAACAGCCGCGCTGAACGGATAGCTCCGCCAGGCGTGATTTGAAGGGAAGGTAAACGGGGTCTACGGGGTCTTTCGGCCACCCTCGCCTAACCCAGTCTAGCACCCGGGATATTACCTGATCCCTTGCGGACACCCGGGCGATGTCGGCGGCAGAGAGTGGAAGGTTGAGGTCGTCTATAAGGAATACAGGTGCAACAGCAGCAGGATCTTCCAAGGCCTCTGGCAGAGGGCAATGGCTGAGGGCGTCGGCGTGGGCGATCTGCTTCCCCGGTCGGTGGTGCAACTGGTAGTCGTAGGATGCGAGGAAAACAAACCAGCGGGTCATGCGTGAGGAGAGAACCTGAGGGGCAGGGCGATCTCCGGCCAGCAACCCGAGTAGGGGCTTGTGATCGGTGACAATTTGAAACAGGCGGCCGTACAAGTAATGGTGGAACCGGCGCACCCCAGCCACAATGGCAAGAGCCTCTTTATCAATTTGGGCATAGTTACGTTCAGAGGCAGAGAGCGTGCGTGAAAAATAGGCAACTGGCACCTTTGCTCTGCTGGGTAACTGGTGGCAAAGGACGGCGCCCACCCCGTAGGGGGAAGCGTCACAAGCGAGTACGAGAGGCAAGTGCTCGCTGTATTGTACTAGAACATCGTTGGAGATGAGGAGGTGCTTGACAGCTAGGAAAGCGGATGCTTCTCTGCGGCCCCAAACCCAGGTTGCGCCGGAGTCTAGGAGGCGATGGAGCGGTTCTGCGACTGATGCTTTGTGGGGCAGAAAAACAGCGTAAAAATTAAGTAGGCCTAAAAAGGCCTGTAACTCAGCTCTGTTAGTGGGGGCAGGGGCCTCCACGATGGCTTTGGTCTTGGCAGCCGTGGGGTGGATGCCACTGCCATCAATGAGGAAACCAAGGAATTCTATCTGGGCTACCGCAACCTGGCACTTATCTCTCTTGACCTTCAGTCCCACTTGTTGGAAACGTTGGAGGACTAAGCGCAACCGGGCCATTAGTTCATCCATGGAGGTGGCTGACACGAGGACGTCGTCAAAATAGGGCACGATGCCTCTGAGTCCTTGGAGCAGCCGCTCCATCAAACTCTGGAACAGTCCTGGGGCGATGCTGACCCCAAACTGCAATCTGCGGCAACGGAAAGCGCCCCGGTGTGTGATGATTGTCTGGGCTTCCGCTGCTTCATCGTCCACCACCAGCTGTTGATAAGCTTGTGCGAGGTCGAGCTTCGCGAAAACAGTCCCCTCGCCCAAGGTGTGCAGCAAATGCTGGACCACTGGCACCGGGTACGCGTTGGAAGGCAGGGCACGGTTGATGGAGCAGCGGTAGTCAGCGCAAATCCTTACGCTGCCATCTGGCTTGATGGGTAACACAATGGGTGTTTCCCACCGGGCATGGTCCACTGGCTCTAGGACGCCTTGAGCCACCAGCCTGTCCAATTCGGCGTCCACTTTTGGTTTGAGTGCGATGGGTACTCGGCGAGGCTTCATTCGCACCGGCTGTACTGACGGGTCGAGGTTGAAAGACACGGGTGTGCCAGTGTATTTGCCTAGTGAGCCATCAAACACCGCAGGGAACTCTGCTACTAGGCAATCAAGAGCTGACTCGCTTAGATGGTGGATTCCGCTGATCTGCAGGCCTAGGGACTGGAACCAATCGAGGCCGAGAAGGCTGGGCAACCGGCCTTCCACTATGATGAGGGGTAACCTGCCGTCGAACCCCTTGAATTGCACTCTGATTTTGCGGGTGCCAATTACTGGAATCAGGTTGCCCTGATAGTCTCTTAACGTCAGATTACAGTCTTGTAATTGGCGTTTTGACAGCTGTGGCAGCAGGCGCTTAATCGTGCTCCAGGACACGATGGAAGTTGCGGATCCGGTGTCTAACTCCATCTCGCAGGGCTTTCCTTCCACGGTAACAGTTAGCTGTATCTTTTTCTGGAGCTGGTGGCAGGAGAGATCCTGGGTGGCATTCCGGAGGATGGCGTGACAGTCCATCCTGGCCTTCTTGGGGCCAGTATTTCGGTTCCTCGGTTGTCGAGACCGATCGGTTTGGAATTCAGAGGAGGACATGGGCTGCGCGGCTCGGCACACCCGAGCGATGTGGCCCTTTCTGCCACATCGCTGGCAGAGGGCTTGCCTAAATCTGCACTCAGCTCTCTCGTGGTTGCCTCCGCAACCAACACATGCAGATTTAGGGTTGCCCTTCCTCTGCGGAACGCTCTTTTTGTTCGCCTCGTGAAGGCGGTTAATGTCCTCCTCAGAGCTCTCATACTCTGAGTCCTCACTTTCAGAATCTAGGAGGCCGGTAGCTGTGTTAAATGTATTGGCCGGCTGAGCTGCTGTGGCAGACCGACTCTTCGCGATGGTGGCTAAGGATGCTGCAGCCATTTCGGACGCCCGAACCTCATCGAAGGCGGTTTGAAAGGAGAGATCTGTTTTGGTTAGTAGTCGCTTCTGCAGCTTGAGGTCTCTCAGGCCACACACGAGGCGGTCAAGGAGGGCCTCGTCCAAGTCCCGGAACTCGCAGTGGAGAGCGGCCGATCGTAACGCTGCAACGTAGGCGCTGACGGACTCCCCCTCAGTTTGGCTCCGCTGGTGAAAAGCGTGCCTGCGGGCTATCTTGGACGGAGACGGAGCATAATGGCTTGTCAGCTTTGCCATCAGCACGGGCCAGGGAACGGCCTTAATGGGCTCAGGAGCTGTGAGAGCCCTGGCAGTGTGGAAAACGTCTGTGCCACAGACGGACAGGAAAAACGCGCATTTCCGCTCGTCCATCAGCTCGGTGAGGTCGTGCGCGACCAAAAAACATTCGAACCGAGCCGTGTAAGACTCCCATGTCTCAGAGCCATAGTTGAATGGCGCGAAGTTTAACGTGGCCATTCCTGTCAGAGCCAGCGACGTCTCGTCGCGGTAGAATTAAGCGCGGTTCTAGTGACTCAGCGAGTGACTTCAGCAGTAAGTGACTTCAGCTTCTCGTACCTCAGTTTGGCAATCCCACCTTCGTCGCCAGTGGTGTGTACCAAGGACCTGTGGGTAGCCAGAAGAACTGAGGCAGAGACAGGAATAAAAGGCTAACAAGTTTATTCCCTTAAAGTACAAGCTAACGTTCAGAACCGGCTTAGATAGGAACGCGCGCTGCTCGTTTGGACAGCTCCCTATTTATACAGGAGCTGTCAAACGATCAGCCAATCAGCTGTCGAGCGCTTCCTGCTTAAACTTTTAGTCAGCGCAAGCTCAGAATACAACATATTCTCCCAATCTTCATAAATGCAAATGAAACTTTAAAAAAAAAAATTACTCTAAATGATATGCATTGTCCATAAACTCAGCCATCTCAACACTCATCCAAATTTTTCATTATTTTTAAGTATAGAGAAACCATGTGAGCTGCATTTTTGTATTTGTTTGCTACCTGTTGAGTGGATTCTGGCTATGTATTGTATGGCTGCTGCTGTGCTGCAATATGTTCAGTGAGGGCTAATTTTGGGGGGAGGGCTTATTTTAGTGCATGCCCTCAAAAGCCTGATTTGGCTTATTATCTGGGGGGGGGTATTTTCAGGGAAACAGGGTACCTAGTATTTGGAATTTGACAGCTGGATAACAGAAATGGATTGTTCATGCCTTTATTGTGGCTAAAAGAGTGACATTTATCATTGTAAAAATAAAAGTGTGGCTAAATTCATTCAGTGGATCCAATACTTGATTGTATTTGCCACTTATGAATACATATATGATTAAATATGATACTGACGGATACAGAATACAATAAGTTAAAAATGATAGTCATATATATGTATTAGAAAATTTGAATAATATTTGTCTTAAATCAGTATATAAAACTGTAATTGTTTACCCTTATGAAGATATATCATACTACTTCTTTTCCCATTGTTGCATTTCACTTTTGTTCAAAAAAATTGTAATATGTTCTTTTCTGTTTGACAATGCATGTATCTCCATCATCTTGTTTTGTTCTTTTTCTTTCAAGAAACAAAAGGTTAATAATGAAAAGAAACATTAGGGTTTTCTTTATCTAGTGGTTGTTTCCTAGCCTGCGTCACTAAATGTAGTTGGGAAAAAAGAGAATAATCAGAATAAAACAGTCTTTATTACCAAATGTCAAATATGGTTCAGGAACATCCAATACAATAGCAGACTTGGAAGGGACCTTGGAGGTCTTCTAGTCCAACCCCCTGCCTAGGCAGGAAACCCTATACCATTTCAGACAAATGGATATCCATCATCTTCTTAAAGACTTCCAGTGTTGGGGGATTCACAACTTCGGGAGGCAAGCCAGTCTACTGTTTAATTGTTCTAACTGTCAGGAAATTTCTCCTCAGTTCTAAGTTGCTTCTCTCCTTGAACAGTTTCCACCCATTGCTTCTTGTTCTACCCTCGGGTGCCTTGGAGAATAGTTTGACTCCCTCTTCTTTGGGGCAACCCCTGAGATATTGGAACACTGCTATCATGTCTCCCCTAGTTCTTCTTTTCATTAAACTAGACAAACTCAATTTCTGCAACCGTTCTTCATGTGTTTTAGCCTCCAGACCTGATCGTCGTCGTTGCTCTTCTCTGCACTCTTTCTAAAGTCTCAACATCTTTTTTACACAGTGGTGACCAAAGCTGAATGCAGAATTCCAAGGGTGGCTTTACCAAGGCCTTATAAAATGGTTCCTGCAACCGTTCTTCACATGTTTTAATCTCCAATCCCATAATCATCTTTGTTGCTCTTCTCTGCACTCTTTCTAGAGTCTCCACGTATTTTCTACATCGTGGCAACCAAAACTGAATGCAGTATTCTAAGTGTGGCCTTACCAAGGCATTATAAAGTGGTATTAACACTTCATGTGGTCTTTATTCTATCCCTTTGTTTATGTAGCCTAGAACTGTGTTGGTTTTTTGGGCAGCTGCTGCACACTGCTAGCTCATATTTAAATGGTTGTCCACTAGGACTCCAAGATCCCTCTCACAGTTACTACTATTGAGCAAGGTGCCACCTACACTGTACCTATGCATTTAATTTTTCTTGCCGAAATGTAGAACCTTACTCTTTTCACCATTGAATTTCATTTTATTAGATAGTGCCCAATGTTCAAGTTTGTCAAGATGCTTCTGTATCTTAAGCCTATCTTCTGGAGTGTTGGCTATTCCTGCCAGCTTGGTGTCATCTGCAAATTTGATGAGTTATCCATTAATTCCTTCATCCAAATCATTGATGAAGATGTTGAAGAGTACTGGGCCTAAAACAGAACCTTGGGGTACTCCACTGCCTATTTCCCTCCATGAAGATGCAGTTCCATTGAGGACTACACGTTGAGTGCAGTTGGTCGGCCAGTTAGGAATCCATCTGGTGGTGATGCTGTCTAACCCACATTCTTCTACTTTATCTAGTAATAGGTTATGGTCTAACTTGTCAAATGCCTCACTGAAGTCCAAGTAAACTATATCGACCGCATTCCTCTGGTCCACTAATTTTGTCACTTTGTCAAAGAATACAATAAGATTAGTCTGGCATGATCTGTTTTTGACAAACCCATGTTGGCTTTTGGCTATTACTTTGTTTACTTCTAGGCGTTCGCTAATTCGTTGCTTGATTATCTTTTCCAGAATCAATCCTGGTATTGAGGTCAGGCTGATAGGTCTATAGTTTCCTGGATCCATTTTTTTCCTTTTTTGAAGATGGGAACCACATCAGCTCTTTTCCAGTCCTCTGGCAGTTCCCCGGTGCTCCAGGAGCTCTGAAAGATATAGTTCAGTGGTTCTTAGATCTCATCTTCCAGTTCCTTCAGAACCCTGGGGTGTAATCAGTCCGGTCCTGGTGATTTGAATTCATCTAGGGTAGACAGGTGCTCACTTACCATTTTCTTCCCTATTTCAATTTGTGTTCCTAATCTGATTTTTGTAAGTGCTGTTTTTGATAGGTTGGACTGTTTTATCCCTTTGTGTAAAGACAGATGCAGAAAATGAGTTAAATAGTTCTGCTTTCTCCTTGTTGCTTGTCAGCTTCCTGCCATTTTCTCTCAGTAATGGACCAATTGTTTCCTTAACCTTTTTCTTGTTTTTAACATGTTGGAAGTAGCTTTTTTGTATTTTTTAATTTTGTGGCAAGCCTTTCTTCATTGTGAGTCTTAGCTTTCCTTACTTCATCTTTATAGGCTTGGGCTATTTTCTGATATTCTCCCTTATTTATGTGCCTCTCTTTCCACTTTTTATACTTATCTTTTTTGTCTTTCAATTTGTCAGAGAGTTTTTTATGCAGCCATGCTGGTTTCTTTTGGGAGCTGTTATTTTTCTTCTTCATTGGTATTGTGCTAGGCTGAGCTTTTGTAATCTCATTTTTCAAAATTTCCCATGCTTCTTGAGTTGTTTTCTCCTTGAGGATTCTCATCCATGGAATTCTTCCCAAGCTCTCTCTAAGTTTATTGAAATTAGCTCTCTTAAAATCCAATACCTTAGTTTGACTTTGTTCTATTAGTTGTGTTTGCATAATGTTGAATTCAAATATTGCATGGTCACTTGCCCCCAGAGTTCCTATGACTTCAACACCTTCTATCGTTTCCTCTCTGTTAATAAGAATTAAGTCCAATATGGCTGATCCCCTTGTTCCCTTCTCTACTTTTTGGAAAACAAAGTTGTCTGCTAGGTCTGTTAGGAACCTGTTGGATCTTCCACTTGGTGCAGAGTTTGTTTCCCAGTTGATATCAGGGTAGTTAAAATCGCCCATTAATATTGTAGTGTGCTTCTTACATACCTTAGTTAGCTGACTAGCAAAAGGTTCATCTACTTCCTTTGCTTGATTGGGTGGCCTGTAGTATAGACCTATGGCAATGTCATTCCCCCCCCCGCAACCTTTAATATTGACCCAAATGCATTCAAGATAGTTCTCATCACTGTTGTGCTCTATTTCCCTAGAGATATAGTTATTTCTTATATATAGTGCAACTCCACCTCCTCTTTTATTTGGTCTATTTCTTTTAAATAATTTAAATCCTTCTAGCTGTATGTTCCATTTGTGGGTTTCATCCCACCAAGTTTCCGTAATGGCAACAATATCATATCTGCCTTCATTTACTTGGATTTCTAATTCACCCTGTTTATTCCTCATACTCTGTGCATTGGTGTATAGACATTTGAGTCTATTTTGATTGACCCTGTGTTTACTGTCTACATAACCTGTGTTATACCTGGCTGCCCCTATTTTCTCTGTCTATCCAAAGTAGTTTTAGGCCAAAAGCTAAAAGCTAAAAAACTCCAAAACTATAGTGATGTAGTACTTTCTTCATTGAATTTCAGAGTTATAATAGCAACAAGTTTTCCTAAAAACCTATTTCGCCCCCGCTTGTATTCCCTTCCCTAATTAAGATAATCCATATATTGTCCCTGCTGATTTTACTCTACTTAAGGATTCCCTCAGGTCAATCAGATTAGCTCATTTTATATTAGACTAGTGCTGATAACCCAGCATTGCCTGGGTACTTATTTATAGGGGGGAAATGTCTGGACCAAACGTAATTTCTAATGATGGATTTTTCCCCTTACCAGAGGGAGCCCTCTTGTGGAGTACTGTGAAGCCATTACCATGGCAATTCCACTGCACTGTACAGTAGAAGCTATTTTATGGCAGTACAGTAGAAGCCATTTTAAAGCACAACAGGCTGTATCGTAACAGAACACCCCCCACACACAATGGGTATTAGGGGTGTCTTACTCCCACAGTATTTGTTTCCAGAGAGTAAGACATCTTTGTACCAAGTTTGGTTGAAATTGCTTAAGGCATTCCAGAGTTATGCTGCAACACACAAACACACACACAGAGACACACACACACACACATACACACAGCCATATCCATCATTTTCCATCATCCATGGAAAAAGTTGGTAACAGATAAATTCTCTCCCATATATACCAACTCTTTTGATTTTAGTTGTACAACTTTCAAATGAGATAAGCTAGTTCTATTGCATTTGTAGGCTATTCTGCTCATTTGATTGAGTGAGGTATTAAATTTTGTCTCAAAGTTCTGCCTTGATGATACCATTGACTATTTGTAGCAGAAAATGTTCAAAATGTTCTCTGTTGACAATTACACACCCTTTCCAATATGAAAGGCATTTATTGCAGTCATAAATTGTTAGCTGTAGTAACAGAAACACGTTGCAAACTGCAAACTTTGTGTCTACAATAAAAGATTGATTGCAAGCTTTCATCTTAGAAACCAAGCATCCAATAACTTTCAGATAGCCAAAACATTCAAGATGCCAGTTCAAGAATGTTCTGAGAGTAGTCAATTTTCACTCCAAAATTTATCCAGGTAATCTAAAGCAGCATGCACTGGGAGGGTCTCAGGCTGGTAGATGTTGTCCATCCCAGCTAGATTAATTCCCTGAGTCATGCTTCTTTCTTTCAAGTAGATTTCTTTTCCTCTTCTTGACTTCTTTTGTTCTTCTTAATTTGTGATACGTTGCTAGACTGCAGGGTTTTGCTAGCTCATACTCTAGATCAGTGGTTCCTAACATGGAGCCCACGCCCCCCAGGGGGCAATTTGATTTTTAATGGGGGCAATTTGAACCTTGTTTAAACCAAGTTAATGGCCTTTTAGGCTTCCTCCATGTGAGTAGAGTTCACTTTTCGAGTAAAGTAAGAATTATATGTCATGGGGTGGAGGTAGGGCATCAGGATTTTAAAGATGCCTAGGTGGGGCATGGCCAAAAAAAAAGTTGGGAACCACTGCTCTAGTTAATTGGACTCAGTCTGCATTTGTGCCTTCTCATGTACAGTTTTTCCATCTAATACATGTGGTTGAAAATAAAAATTCTCCAACTTCAAAATCTGAAGATTCAGACTAATCTCTAGCACTAACATAAGTTTGAGATTTCTAGATACAAAATAAGTGTATTGCTATCAGAACTATGAAAAGGTTACAAGTGATAATCCAAATAATTTTTTATACTTTGGGAAATGCTTACTCAAATCAGAGGGCAAATAGAGAGATATGGGACTCTCACTTTTCCATCAGTCTGGTTTAACCAAATCCCAGTAACTGTAATTCCCCGCCCCCCGTCCATGTCCTCATGACATGTCCTCATGACATCCTCATGACATTGCCTTTATCTTATCCACATCCCAAAGCGGAAACAACTTAAAATAATTATGAGCTGTTCAGTTTCTCTTTATATAATTTATGCCACAGATACACTCCGGCATACTTCACCAATGATACAACCACTTTAGACTGTTGCCCCTCCTCTCTGATTATTGGGAACTATTTTCTTTTTGCTTAGGCTGCAGGAGAAATGCTCATGGCTTCCCCAGAGCCTTTTGTTTTCCATAGTACTTTCAATAGAGTTTGACATGTCTTACATAGGCTTCTTATTAACAAAGGTTTAGCATTCTGTTGAGCTTTTGAATGAGCTATAGTTCTGAGACAGAGAACCAGGTTTTCCTATTGGTATACTGGCATCACAAATTTTCTGAGGACTTACACATGAGCACCAGAATTAATATCCCAATTGATCAATGCTCTAGGATCTGTATCATGCCATTGTGGTCCCATGGTTGGTTGTGCAAGACAGTATGGTTACTTGTGTTGGCCTTCATGGGGCAGATGGCCCCATTTTGCCACTCTAATTTGGGTAGCAATAGAAGTCTTGGTGATGATTGCTATAATTATCTATAGGCTGATAGCAATAGTGCTTAGATTTATATACAGCTTCATAATGCTTTATGGCCTTCTCTAAGTGTTTTCCAGAGTCAGCCTATTGCCTCCAATAATCTGGGTTCTCATTTTACTGACCTTGGAAGAATGGAAGGCTGAGCCATCCAGGATCGTGAATTAGCCTGAAATACCACATTCTAACCACTGCACCACCATGGCTCTTCAATCACAATTGCATGGTCCCCATGACTGCGCACTCATTACTTCTGGATTCAGAACTGGATTCCTTGTTGTCTATCATGACATTTCCCTTGCAGAAGTGGCCAAGGATGGAGCTGCTAATTTCTAATCGCTACCTTACCCTCCACTTCTCTCTGTACTTCTGTCCCATTTACCTATCACCAAGTTGTCCTTGAACATGGAATTATCATGTTCCAAAAAGTGTAAAACATTTATTTAAAAATATTTAGCATAACATACAGGTAGGAGGAGTTGTGAAAAAAACTAAGTGAACTGTCCTGCTTCATTCCCCCTCCCCCATAAGCATTCTCCACACCCAATAAAGACTATGAGTGTTACAGAGAAAGTGGAAAAGAAATGCTATCTGAGGCTCTAACGATATTCATATGAGTTCTGCCATGGCAGGATGATCGTGATTTTTCACTATTATATTTTTGACAACTAAATATTAATTTGGGTTTTTTGTTTCCTGGGTTTTTTCCACCCTTCCAAATTAGAAACTGTAGATACATCTGTGCTGGATTATAAAAATAGGAGATTCAAAGCCACTGCTGACCTTAAATGTTATTCTGTACTTTTCTACAGGCTGACATATCAATTTTATGTCACGCTGGCAGAATTACTGCCTGTATTCTCATTAGTTATAATGTGGTTCATTCTTCCTGAGTTTTATCAATTTTTTAATCAATTGCTACCTTTCAAATGATAGAATTTTCCAGACTTTATATATGTTTTCTTTGTGGAGATTTCCAGTATTTTTTGTGAAATATATTATGTACAAGCATATATGGCAATTATTTGATGATTTGAGAGATTTGATTTGATACACTCTCCAATGGACACTGTTAATCTTTAATGAAACAGAATATTTTCTAGCTGTAATTGGTAGATTTCTGGCTCTTTTCCTAAGCCTCTTTTTTTCTTTTATCAAATTTCATATATCTTCTCAATCATTGCCTACATTTTAACCTTTTATCTTTGGGCAAGTGGGCTGGGTAATAGCATCCACTAGATATCATCAACATTCCATATGTACATTTAAGAATGTATCTTCTTCCTTTCAATATCCCTTAATGATATATATTTTAACACTGAATTATAGGAAAGCCTAGATAATTGCCATTATGCTTTGTATGCCTGACAGTTTTCTGCTCAAAGTGCAGGATTTGTAGTTTTAAAAAATGGTGCATTAAGCAATTCAGTTTGCCAATCAACAATGGTTATTGATATCTTAATATTATTATTACATTTATATCACATCTGTCCTCTGGGAGTTAAAGACTATATAGGGGACCTCTGCATTGTATTCCTACAACAGCCTTACCAAGTAGAATAGCTTGAGATATAGTAACTGATCCATAATTGGCCAGTTTGCCCATAGCTAATTTTGGGGCTTCAATTAGGTGTCCATGATACCAGATTGTCATGCTATGGCTAAGTATGTAGGATGAAAGTTTGGACATCTTGAACTGATACAAAAAAAGTGAGAACTAGGGTTCTATCCACCCACCCACCCACCCACCCACCCACCTATCTATCTACCTACCTACCTACCTACCTACCTACCTACCTACCTACCTACCTACCTACCTACCTATCTACCTATCTACCTATCTACCTACCTACCTACCTACCTACCTACCTACCTACCTACCTACCTACCTATCTACCTACCTATCTACCTATCTACCTATCTACCTATCTACCTATCTACCTATCTACCTATCTACCTATCTACCTATCTACCTATCTACCTATCTACCTATCTACCTATCTATCTACCTACCTACCTACCTACCTACCTACCTACCTACCTACCTACCTACCTACCTACCTACCTACCTACCTACCTACCTACCTACCTATCTATCTATCTATCTATCTATCTATCTATCTATCTATCTCATCCCAAGCTTGAAGCTATATTAAAACCTAGATGCCTCCTGGCTGCCAGTGAATTTGTAGTGGAAGCTTGCTGGCCTTTCACAACCTGAGCCAAGGATCTTAATTACTCTTCTCAATGGATTACATTGAATGGCTATGTTAGGCTTTATGGAAGAGGATAGTGATTAAACAAGCAGAAAGGTGAGAAATGAGTTGTAGCATGAACAGCATTAACATTACAGGGTGGGAGAAAAGACTGTGCTGCTTCCTATACTTCTACAATTTCAGAAAGTTTCAGGTAAAATAAGCAGGCAAGATGCATCTGCCCAGAATAAAGTGATGTGGGATAAGAAAACAAAGCAAGACATCCCTCATTTTTCCATTCATCTCATGAAATGTCTCATTTTGAACACTGACAGGTACAAGGATAATAAGCTTCCAATCTGTCAACACCATTGATATACCTATAATTACTGTCTGATGTGTTAGAATTAGAATGAGGGCAAAGTGACTTCTGCAGAGGGGGTTGTCCTTGGCTGGTTTGCAAAGGGTAATGAAGATCACTGGAGACTTGTATGGAAGTGAAGACCTCTATGGATTCCACATCTTTGACCTCCATTAAGAGAAAGGGTGGAATTAATCTCTCAGCACTTAGCCAAGTGGGCTGTCATCCTGCCTCTGGAGGTGACAGGCACATTTTGAAGGTTATCTTGATGTACCAGCTTGTTGGAACATTGCGGGTATTTGTCCAAAGCCTGAAACATGACCAAGCATGACCTCTTAAAAGAAGCTCAGAAGAAATAATAATAATAATAATAATAATAATAATAATAATAATAATAATAATAATAATAACTCCGCCGTTGCCGGTCCCAAGCCCGGATGAGAAAGGAGGAAGGTTGGGATCAGGTTGGCATCTGGTCCCGTAAAAAAAACCCTGCCAACCCATACAATATGGTGAAAAAAAAGAATAAGAATTCCATACCGCATCGGTCGTCGCGCGGGTTAACAAGGGCCGCGGCGGATGTTGGGGTCCCTGGACATCCGTCGACAAGTGGGCTACAAGTGGACCAGCCAACAAAACGACAAAAATATAGTGCAGATGAAAACCGTGCCATAATGGCCTGTTACTACAACTCAGAGCCAGAAAAAAGAGGATATTTAAAGCGAATGTATGAATTATGGAAACAACAATATCCAGATTCAAATGTTAGTGAACAACGACTAGCAGATCAAAGGCGATTTATTATACGGAATAAAGTGTTTAGTGAAGTTGAACATGAGGAAATTCAGGCAAATTGCAAAACCCAAAAAACAATATCACAAGCGGAAATAACTGATATTCAAGACACAACTAAAGACACTATAGTAGAACTCCCAGAAGAAGCTCTCAGGAAGGAAATAACATCACCACCACTAGAACCAGTTATCACTGAACCAACTGATGAACTAACTCAAAAACAAAAAGAATTGAAGGATAAGATCATGGAGCATTTTCTGCTTAATGAGGAAAGGCAACGTTTACCATCACTAAAAACTGTGCCTAAGAAAATTTTGGCCCCTATCATGAAAATGGTTAATGCAGTGTTTTCAACAATTGAACCGGAATCCATCTTGGAAACAAACCAGTTAATGTACAGTGCAGCTGTAATAGTCACTAATGAACTAGGCATTAAAATTAAAGTACCTAGTCACACAACAGAAAAAGCATCAAAGCCAAAGTGGAAAATCCGTCTAGAACAAAAAATCAAAAAATTAAGGGCAGATGCTAGTAACTTAAAGAACATGCATGAGCAACGGCTTAAAAACAACAAAATCATAGATCGGCTAATCAGAAGATATAGATTGGATACAAGAAACATCAATGAAGCTGTAGAGATTGTAAAACAGCAGATAACAGCAACAGCTAGAAAAATTGAAAGATATGAGGCACGAATCATCCAATATAAACAAAATCAGCAATTTCGATCAGACCAACGGCGTTTTTATCAAAGTCTTAATGTGAATGGTGACACCAAAAGTGAAAAACCAGAAAAGCAGGCCACAGTTGAATTCTGGAAAGAATTGTGGGAAAATGCAAAGGACTACAACAAGGAAGCAAAGTGGATACATGACTTTGAGAAAAGCATTGGCAACAAACAAATGCAAGTATTAGAAATAACAACTGAGATGATCAAAAATCGAGTTAAAAAGGTAAAGAATTGGACATCACCTGGAAAGGACCAATTACATGGTTTCTGGCTCAAATATCTGACCAGTTTACATGCAATATTGGCCAGGCAACTGAATGAAATTTTACAAAAGGGCCAAATTGATGAATGGTTGACAACTGGAAAAACATACTTGATTCAGAAAGATCCAACTAAAGGAACAACACCTGAAAACTATAGACCAATAACATGCTTACCAACAACCTTCAAATTACTCACAGGCATTATTGCAGATAACATGATGGATTATTTGGAAACAAACAACATCTTGCCAGTAGAGCAAAAAGGCAACAAAAGAAGGAGCAGGGGCACAAAAGATCAGCTTCTAATTGATAAAATGATATTAGAAAATTGTAAAAACAGAAAAACGAACTTGAATATGGTCTGGATTGATTACAAAAAGGCATTTGACTCACTGCCACATAGTTGGATCATAAAATGCTTAGAAACAACTGGCATTAGCAAAAATATTACATCCTTTACTGAAAAGGCAATGAAACAATGGAGAACTGAGTTGGCAGTAGGGAATGAGAGCTACGGAATGGTTAATATCAAGCGAGGAATTTTCCAGGGTGATTCACTTTCACCTCTTCTCTTCATCATCGCAATGATCCCACTATCAGTAATCTTAAAAAAAATGAAATTAGGCTACCAAACAGCCAAAAAAGCTGAAAAAATTTCGCATTTACTATATATGGATGATTTGAAACTCTATGGAAAGTCAGAAATAGAAATCCAATCATTGACAAATACAGTCCGAGTATTCAGCACTGATATTTCAATGCAGTTTGGCATGGAAAAATGCGCCACTGTATCCATAAAAAGGGGCAAAATCACTGCATCTGAGGGAATTGAAATGCCCAATGGCCAACTAATTAAATGCAAAGAAAATGAAGCCTACAAATACTTAGGCATTCTGCAGTTGGATAACATCAAGCATGGAGAAGTAAAAACTATTGTCAGGCGAGAGTACACCAACAGAGTTAGGAAAATTTTGAAATCTAAATTGAATGGTGGAAATACAATCAAGGCCATAAATACCTGGGCAATACCAGTTATAAGATACACAGCTGGTATAGTTAACTGGACACAAGCTGATTTGGACCTTTTGGACCGAAAAACCAGAAAACTAATGACAATGCACTACAGTTTACATCCACGTGGTGATACTGATAGACTATATCTGCCCCGAAAATCAGGTGGCAGAGGATTATTACAAGTGAAGCAAACAGTTGAAGAAGAAAAACATGCACTGGCTGATTATTTAAAAGACACTCAAGAACATCTATTAATCGAAGTAAAGAACAAAAATCTACTGAAGGCCCAACAGACAAAACAATAATACAGAAAAGATGTGATAAAATCAAGAATGGAGAGTTGGCAGAACAAAGCACTGCATGGTCAATTTCTGGAAAAAATAAAAGATAAAGTGGACAGTGAACAAACTTGGTTATGGTTAAAAACAGGTACATTAAAGAAAGAAACAGAGTCACTAATCCTGGCTGCGCAAGAACAAGCTATCCGCACAAATGCTATTAAGGCCAAAATCGAAAAATCCTCTGATGATGCCAAATGCAGACTTTGCAAAGAAGCTGATGAAACTGTTGATCACATACTCAGCTGCTGTAAAAAAATCACGCAGACTGATTATAAATTGCGGCACAATTCAGTAGCACAAATGATCCATTGGAATTTGTGCAAAAATTATAATATTAAAACAGCAACAAACTGGTGGGAACATCAGCCTGAAAAAGTCACCGAAAATCAGATGGTCAAGATCTTGTGGGATTTCCGTATACAAACCGACAAAATACTGGCGCATAATACACCAGACATCACACTGGTTGAGAAAAATAAGGTCACAATCATAGACATCGCAATACCAGGTGATAGCAGGGTCGCCGAGAAGGAACATGAAAAAATCGCAAGATACCAGGACTTAAAAATCGAAATTCAACGACTATGGCACAAACCAGCAGTGATAATTCCAGTGGTAATTGGCACACTGGGTGCTATTCCAAAAGCACTCGAATTACATTTAAAACAGTTAAAAATTGACAAAATCACCATCAGTCAAATGCAAAAAGCCGCACTGCTTGGATCTGCACGCATATTACGAAAATACGTTACGACGTCCTAGGCCCCTGGGTGGGGCCCGACTAGTAACCAATGCCAAATCCGGCGAAACAACTGGCCGCTGTGATACAATTGTATAATAATAATAATAATAATAATAATAATAATAATAATAATAATAATACCCTGCTGATGTAGATAGAATATCATGAATATTCTTTTGTATCATCATACAAAAGTTAAATAGATGACATTTAAGCAAAATGTGGGTTATATTAGGGTTTCTACATGAATAGTTCTAAGCACCATTTGAAAATATGAAACTGGCTAAACTTTATCATAGTGCAATAAAGAGGAAAATGCATCTATCATAACTCATATTAACTCACTGTTTTCCGGTAAACTAATTGGAAGGAGATTTAGGGCAAACTAAAATATGAAGCTCATTGCTCCAAAAATAGGATGAAAGCTATATCAGTTTGGATAGTTTTAGAGGAGATCAGACAATAGAAAAGAAGTTTATTAGTGGTGACTAGTTATGGTAACTCACAGATTTTAGAAGCTGCATCTTGCTGAATACCAAGCTGTTATGAGCAACAGTGAGAGGGAGCTGTTGCCTCATTTTCTGCTTCTGAATTTTGGTAAGATATCTGATTGGCAAGTGTGAAGAAAGATGGGCCTTTCGTTTGATTAAGGATAAATATTCCAGCAAGCAAGTGAATTATACTTGGGAATTTTGCTCTTCTTACTTTTTTTTTTGGAGGGGGGGTGGCAGGAATCTTTTCTGTTCTAGATAGATGTTTAGCTGCTTTTTGGAACTTCTATAGTGTAGCAAATACTCAGACTTTAACTAGATATATTTGGGCTCAAATTCTTCTATAGCTTCAAAATCATTAAGTCACTGTTATTTTAACTTCTATAGATTTGTAAAATATTAATTTCTTGCATACCTGCAGGAGCTTTATTGAGGAAAAAAATAGACCAAAATATAATAATAAATACAGAAATATGAAATTGGCTATACTGAAAATGTAAGATTTGCCTTTTGCCTTTATTTCCTTTAAGAGGAATTGCTTTTGTATTGGGTGTTTGACAAGCTTACTACATGGGTATTATGCTGTTTTACCTGCTGAGTCACTAGAGAGAAGAGAGAGTAATTCTATTAAATACCACAATGTATAATTAAACTGACCTATAGTTTTTATCTGAAATTGAACAGTTTAATAACAGCAACAGAATGAGCAATTTTTCCAACACCATGCAGAATGGATGGAGTTTACAGCTCAGAGGAATAGTGTATGAATGTGTTTCTAGAATGGATGTTGGGATTTCAATCCCATTCAGTGTTAGGGTAGGGAAGGGGATATGGTGAGTTTTATTGTTTTTCTCTTCATATTGTCATATTTTAACCAGGCATGAAATTCTCTTACCTTCGCTACTAGTTTGGAACCAGGAGCGCATGGCACTTCTGCGCATGCGCAGAGCATCCATGATGATGTCTGGGCAGGTGGGTGAAGCCTCCCACCACCGCTACTACCAGTTCCCCTGAATTGGGGCAAACTGGCAGAACATAACCTCTGATTTTAACCCTCTCCACTTGCCCCTTTTTATGTGGGCTGCCAATAAATAAGTAAAATTTAAGTCTGAACTAATCAAAGGAATGAAATCGTGAATAATCCAGCATTTGTCTCTGGTCTCTGTTAATATGTTTACTCTAATTATTCTTGGTCCCTTTCCATTCCCACATCTTTGAAATTTGAAATAGATGACATTCATAACAATTTCCTGGATTCATTCCCTGAATGTAGGTTTGTTATTTTGCATTCCAATTGCCACAAAATATTTTTAAGACTTGAGGAGGTAGCAAATGAGAATTTGTGTCTTCTCCAAATTTGGTGCAAACTATTTACCAAAAACTGCATTCTAAGATAGTACTTTTTAAATAATAACATTTAGTTACAAAAATAACATGTGTGCTGGCATTAGCTGATGGCACTGGTCCCCACAGTATGTCTTGGCTATGAAAGTCAGTTAGTGAAGTAAGAAAAGTGGGCAAGTGAAGGGTTTTTTTTAAATTCCATAATGCAACTGGGTATAAGACACAACAAGCAACAGAACATAAAAGCAAGATTGAATGTTGTTCCTTAGAATTCTGATGCCTGAAATTTGGCAGTGAAATTTCTTAGACAGCAACAGAAATAATAAATCATTCATTTAACCATAATCAAATAAATCAATTTTGTATTTCTTCTTCTTTCTGCCAATCTTTAAATACCGCCAATAAATTTCCAACATTTGCATTCTCATAGTCTCTCAGAATTCTTGCTTCTTTATCAAAGTATTTTTATAGTTCCAGTGAAGTAGTTCCGCTAAACTTTTTATACTCCATTTTAATAAAATAATTCACTCTACTCTTATTATTTGGACTTTTTTTAGTTTTTAAGTTATGATCCAATTCCAATTATAAATCCAGTATTTCCATCTCATTAAGAAAGATGTAGTTTTTAAATGCACCTTAAAAGGGCATTTTGTTTGCATTATAGATGTAAATAAGTCAAGAATTACTTGGACCCAAAGCATCAAGCAATTCCTTTAAAGTAGCCATCTAGTGCCCTCTAGTATCCAAACTTCAAGGTCTTATTATCAGTTCATAATGTCAGCAAAGAAATTCTTCCCACAAGAGAGGATCCTTTTAATTAACTTCAAAGTCCTTCTTTAATTTAAATTCATCTAAACCCTTAATCCATTAAAAAAAACTTTCTAAAATCAACACTGTAATTACCCTTTGCTATATATTGCAACAAAGAAAACTCTTACAAAAACTGCAGGCATATAAATTTCTTTCTAAATATATTGAAGGGAAACTCACACAGCCAACAGCTGAAGTTATGATTTTGAAACTGCTCAATCTTTAATAAATATTCAAAATAAAAAATAAATAAATTCCAAAGTGATTAAAAAGTTTGTATTTATTTATTTAAAACAATTACATAGCTATTCATTTTATACCAAATTCTGAGCTTCCAATCAAGAATTAAAACAATAATAAAATAATATAAAACTTATTAAATCTATTATATTTCATTTATTTAAAATATTTAGATAGTTCATTTTATACCAATCTCTGAAAAGAAGTATGAGACGTCTGAACTTTTCTCAAAAGATGATACATTAAAAGCTCAGAGCATGCTGGAATCCCAGCTAATTGCAAATGACTACAAAAACATCTATTTAGAATAGAATTCTTTATTGGCCAAGTGTGATTGGACACACACGGAATTTGTCTCCGTTGCGTAGTCTGCATATTCTGAATCTATTCTGCCATGTACTTACTAAAGGTAGCTGTTCAGAATTTCAAGATCTTTCCTTTACTCTAAACTACCTTTAGAGTTTTTGGTAGTCTGGATCCAAAATACTTTTTTGGCAATAAAGTTTTCTGCAATCCATGGAACATAAATTCGCTATTCCCTACTGGAAGCCAATCTTTTATAAATTTTATAAAACAGAAAGAAATCAAGGACATTGTAAAGTGTCATGATCAGTGGGTAATCAGATTTTAACTGCAGTGAAAATTTGGAAACTAATTTGAGGCTTTTTGATTAAAACTTCCAAGAATTTACAAATGAAGCCAAAAGAAATTTAGTCTGTGCTAAGTGATATATTATCAATTTATCACTGACCCTGAGAAATACATTCAGTCTGCTCACCAAGACTACATATACTAGATTTCTTGAGAAAAATGTCTGATCAAATATGTTATGTTGGTTCTCTATTTCTTGATCCTACATCATACAGCTAGAAGGATTTAAATTATTAAAAAATAGACCAAATAAAAGAGGAGGTGGAGTTGCACTATATATAAGAAATAACTACATCTCTACAGAAATAGAGCACAACAATGATGAGAACTATCTTGAATGCATTTGGGCCAATATTAAAGTGGGGGGAAATGACATTGCCATAGGCCACCCAACCAAGCAGAGGAAGTAGATGAACTTTTTGCTAGTCAGCTAATTAAGGTATGTAACAAGCACATCACAATAGTAATGGGGTATTTTAACCACCCCGACATCAACTGGGAAACAAACTCTGCACCAAGTGGAAGATCCAACAGGTTCATAACGAACCTAGCAGACAACTTTGTTTCCCAAAAAAGTAGAGAAGGGAACAAGGGGATCGGCCATATTAGACTTAATCTCACTAACAGAGAGGAAATGATAGAAGGTGTTGAAACCATAGGAACCCTGGGGGCAAGTGACCATGCAGTATTGGAATTCAACATTATAGTAGAACAAAGTCAAACTAGGGTCTTGGATTTTAAGACAGCTAATTTCAATAAACTTAGAGAGAGCTTGGGGAGAATTCCATGGATGAGAATCCTCAAGGGGAAAACAACTCAGGAAGCTTGGCAAATTTTGAAAAATAAGATTACAAAAGCTCAGTCTAGCACAATACCAATGAAAAAGAAAAATAACAGCTCCCAAAAGAAACCAGCATG
Organism: Thamnophis sirtalis; assembly: GCF_051295495.1. Taxonomy (NCBI): domain Eukaryota; kingdom Metazoa; phylum Chordata; class Lepidosauria; order Squamata; family Natricidae; genus Thamnophis; species Thamnophis sirtalis. Next base: position 99,056,928 of record NW_028261384.1, read on the forward strand.
GCTGCATAAAGAACTCTCTGACAAATTGAAAGACAAAAAAGATAAGTATAAAAAGTGGAAAGAGGGGGACATAACTAAGGCAGAATATCAGCAAATAGCCCAAGCCTGTAAAGATGAAGTAAGGAAAGCTAAGGCTCACAATGAAGAACAGCTTGCCACAAAAGTAAAAAATAACAAAAAAAGCTACTTCCAACATGTTAAAAACAACAAAAAGGTTAAGGAAACAATTGGGCCATTGCTGGAAGAAAGTGGCAAGAATTTGACAAGCAACAGGGAGAAAGCAGAACTATTTAACTCTTTTTTTTTCATCTGTCTTTACACAAAGGGATAAAACAGTCCAATCTATCAAAAACGGCACCACACAAATCAAATTAGGAACCTAAATTGAAATAGGGAAGAAAATAGTAAGTGAGCACCTGTCTACCCTAGACGAGTCCAAATCACCAGGACCGGACTGATTACACCCCAGGGTTCTGAAGGATCTGGCAGACGAGATTTCAGAAATACTGAACTACGTCTTTCAGAGATCCTGGAGCACCAGGGAACTGCCAGAGGACCTGAAAAGAGTTGATGTGGTTCTCATCTTCAAAAAAGGAAAAAAATGGATCCAGGAAACTATAGATCTATCAGCCTGACCTCAATACCAAGAAAGGTTATGGAAAAGATAATGAAGCAACGAATTAGCGAACACCTAGAAGTAAACAAAGTAATAGCCAAAAGCCAACATGGGTTTGTCAAAAACAGATCATGCCAGACTAATCTTACTGCATTCTTTGACAAGGTGACAAAATTAGTGGACCAGAGGAATGCCATCGATATAGTTTACTTGGACTTCAGTAAGGCATTTGATAAGTAGACCATAACCTACTACTAGATAAAGTAGAAGAATGTGGGTTGGACAGCATCACTACCAATGTGTAGTCCTCAATGGAACTGCATCTACATGGAGGGAAGTATGCAGTGGAGTACCCCAAGGCTCTTTTTTAGGCCCAGTACTCTTCAACATCTTCATCAATGATTTGGACAAGGGAATAAATGGGGAACTCATCAAATTTGCAGACAACACCAAGGTAGCAGGAATAGCCAACACTCCAGAAGATAGGCTTAAGATACAGAAGGATCTTGACAAACTTGAACATCGGGCACTATCTAATAAAATGAAATTCAATGGTGAAAGGAGTAAGGTTCTACATTTCGGCAAGAAAAACGAAATGCACAGGTACAGTATAGGTGGTACCTTACTCAATAGTAGTAACTGTGAGAGGGATCTAGGAATCCTAGTGGACAACCATTTAAATATGAGTCAGTAGTGTGCAGCAGCTGCCAAAAAAGCTAACACAGTTCTAGGCTACATAAACAGAGGGATAGAATCAAGACCACGTGAAGTGGTAATACCATTTCATAATGTCTTGGTAAGGCCATACTTGGAATACTGCATTCAGTTTTGGTTGCCACAATGTAGAAAAGATGTGGAGACTCTAGAAAGAGTGCAGAGAAGAGCAACAAAGATGATTAGGGGACTGGAGACTAAAACATATGAAGATCCATTGCAGGAATTGGGTATGTCTAGTTTAATGAAAAGAAGGACTAGGGGAGACATGATAGCAATGTTCCAATATCTCAGGGGTTGCCCCCAAAAGAGGGAGTCAAACTATTCTCCATGGCACCTGAGGGTAGAACAAGAAGCAATGGGTGGAAACTGTTCAAGGAGGGAAGCAACTTAGAACTGAGGAGAAATTTCCTGACAGTTAGAACAATTAATCAGTGGAACAGCTTGCCTCCAGAAGTTGTGAATGGCACAAGACTGGCAGTCTTTAAGAAGATGTTGGATAGCCATTCGTCTGAAACGGTATTGGGTTTCCTGCGTAGGCAGGGGGTTGGACTAGAAGACCTCCAAGGTCCCTTCCAACTCTGCTATTGTATTGTATTGTATTGATCCCATTAGTTGATGGTGAAGAGAATAGTCTAATGTTAGTTATTAACTAATAGCTAGTATTCAAGAGACCAAAATGTGCCACATGATTATATCAAGCTATATATCACTCTTCCATAATTATATGAAGAGTTTTCTTTCTTTTCTTTTTTTGGCCTGCAAGCCTAGAAGTGTCAAATTGTTTTGTTTTCATGTCTAAGAAGGAAAACTTCAGGGAGTCCTCCACAATCACTTTTCTCTCTTATATCTAAAATAGCAATAGTAATAGCACTTAGACTTTTTAAACCACTTCATAGTGCTTTTCAGCCCTCTCTAAGTGACTTACAGAGTCAGCATATTGCCTCCAATAATCTGGGTCCTCATTTTACCACCCTCAGAAGGATGGAAGGCCAAGTCAGTCTTGAGATGGTGACTGCCAAACTGCTGGCAGATGGTAGAATTAGCATGCAATACTGCATTCTAACCACTGCTCCACCACGGCTCTAAATAGAGGTTTGTTTGTTTTTTAAATGGCCATTAAAAGTGATGTCAATTTTAGGCAGAGAGGAGAAACTCTGTGTTCTGACCTGATTTCCTGATGAAGAAACAGTCATTTCTTTTCTAAGTTTTTCCTTTCCAATTACTTGATACTTCTAAGTATCTTTAGAACTCTGTGTCTTATTTCAAGGCCAGCTGTCTATGCCTGTCTTTTGACAGCTTCAGTCTTTTATTTTAAAGTCTGATTGTAGCTCCTCTTGTCTTCAACTCAGCAAATCTTCTGTCTCCAGTCTTCTCAACAACACACCATCCCTCTGTCTCCAACCTTGTAAAATGCTATTGAGTCCAGGATCCTAATCCCAGGGTTTGCAATTCACATCACAGTAGAGTTAACAAAAAGAGACTGGGGAAGAAATTTGGAATCACTTAGAAGCTTCTGTTCAGGACAGAAAGAGCAGGACTTCAATTAAGCTATTCGTAAATCGTTAATTTAAACATCTCTCTCAGATGCTTTAAAATCTCCCTCCTAGGGCTTATAAATGGGTAAAAAGCAGCAAAATACAAATGGAGGATGCAGTGAGAACAGTATTGGTCTGGGAAGGGGGAGGATGAAGAAGTAATGGTAAGAGTGCTTAGCTAACAGAGTTCAGATTTAAAACATAAATAAATCAGGACATGCTGTATAAATCAGTGTGGGAGGAAGAAACCTTAAGTAATGTGAAAGAAGAAGGCAGGAGAAGGCTTAGGTTTTGTTGTTAGTCATATTGCACTAACATCTTTCTGCTTGCTGTGATACAAAGGGATTTTTTGTTGTTGGGTGAGCCATAATGCTTCAAACAGAAGCAACCTTGCTGTGTAGCAGGACAAAGTGACTTGGTTAAGGTGGTCTCTTAAATGTTACAGACACATTATCTTCAAATGATTGTTACACAAGATAGATTCCTATATATGGATTTTACTTGAAGCATAAATATGTTTCAGGCAGAGTCTGGGCAAATACTTATTTGGAAAGTATTTTTCATTATTGAACCTGCAAGATTATGCATATTTTTGTGGAAATGCATTCTGCAGGCGCTCTGAGGACATAGGAATATTACTGCGATAGCATCAAAGGCAGGGGTGTCAAACTCAAGCCCGGGGGCTGGATCTGGTCCACAGGGTGCTTGGATCCTGCCCGCAGGGCCACCCTGGAAGCAGTGAAGGACTGGTTTGCAGTGCCTCTGCCAGTGAAAATGGAGCTCAGGAGAGCTGTGTGCAGCCCTCCCAAGCTCCATTTTCACCGGCAGAGGATTGCAGGAGGCCATTGCAGCCAAAAACGGAGCTTGGGAGCCCTTTTTTGCTGACTGGCTACACCCACCCTGGCCAAGCCCAGCCAAGCCCCCCCCCCCAAGGTTAAACACCGCCCTGATGCGGCTGTCAATGAAATTGAGTTTGACACCCCTGATCTAAGCAATGACCCTTATGAAATTAATGTGCTGAGCATTTGGCTAATAACGGAAATAAAGCCAAGGGGGAAAAAATAAAACTTTTTTAAAATACAAGAGCCCTTCCCCAGCGATTGCATCATACTAAACATGGAGAATACAGTAATTTTTCTTGTAAAATATTCCTCCATATTGACTGATAGCAGAAGTTTCAAGCCTCCTTGGCAGAGGAAAATAAGCTAGGATCATTAGTAGTCTAGTGTGTTTAAAGTTATTACACTGTATTAGGGATCAATTTTGGAGAACAAAAGAATAGAGTGTGAGGTGTCAACATGAAAGATCAATACAACTCAGAAAGTACAGAACGAAGCAAGCACTTCACAGTCAAGTTAACATGGACAATATAAATTTTTGTGGAGTTAATAATCTGGTTCAAGTCTAACCATTGGGGAAGCTATGTCACCTGACAGCTATGGTGTTGGTTGGGTATCACTGATAAACAGTGGAGAGCAGAGCAGTTCTGGTTTAAGGACCTCTCAGATTTAAGTTATCTTATCATCAGGAGCAAAAGAAAGCTGGGTGTAATTGCATATCTCTCTCTCTCTGTGTGTGTGTGTGTGTGTGTGTGTGTGTGTGTGTGTGTTTGCATGTGCGCATCATTAATTTATGGCCTCATCAGTGTAGAATTCTTTCCTAAAAATGGAATTTCCTTAAAATTCCTTCTTGCGTATACATTCCTAGCATTCCATGAATACCTCCAGGGGTATTACTTTGGGGATGGGTTATAAATATATTTATTATAATTATATTGGTTATTCCTAGTAGCATATAAACTACCTTTGGGATAATATATGATTTTTGCCTGGTGTAAACTTTGGGCATCTTTTCTTTAAAAAAAATGTTTGATGTTCAGGATGCATTGGGCAAAGGGGCTGGGCGTGGTCAGCAATTTCCTTCCCACAATTTATTCCCTTTAATATCTCTCATAAGGGGCTATAAAGACCTTCTAGGCATTGGGCTGGGGTAATTGGGGTGCTCTTTGATGAATGTTAGAGGAATTTTTGGAGCCTCCTTAGATTTGCTGTCTCGCTCGTTCTTTCTTTCCTTCCTTCCTTCCTTCCTTCCTTCCTTCCTTCCTTCCTTCCTTCCTTCCTTCCTTCTCTCCCTCCCCTCCCCTCTCTCCTTTGTTCTAGATGGTGCTGGTTGTTCCCTGTGGTTTCTATTATATTGTTTTTATACTTTCTGCTGTATTGTGAGCCAGCCAGAGCCATTTAGAGTCAGGCAACATCAAAATAAATAAATAAGTCTAAATTAAATAGAGATGTCTCGTCTAAATTTATTTCCAAATCAGATGTTGATTTATATACATAGTTTAATCATATCCTTAGCAAATTAGTGCTAAAAATCCTGTGCAAATCCCAACATCTGCTTCCCATAATTAATCTTTTCTGTTATCATCAGGCATGGAGGTGCCAGTATAAAAGAAGGTATAGAATCTGTGTGGCCTGTGTAAGGATAATTTACAGCCCAGCTTACAATATTGGCTGTATGTCTGCATGTAATGAGTGGTTGTGTTTAAGTTAAAGACAGAACTATAACATGCTGTAATTTAATAGAAATTCAGAATACATTATTGGGTTTGAAATGAGGCTTCCTGACGATGTTAGTGTTTTTATTTACATACTTAAAATACAAGTTTTCAAGCCTTATAATTGATAAAATATGGGGATGGTAACAATGGCTTATGAAATTTCAGGAATTAGAGACAGGGCTACTTCCTTCTTCATTTGTTTTGAAAGCATCATCCTCCGTTTTCAGAATGTAGAAGATAACTGGAAGCTAGTTCTTTTTGGGAAACTCAAGGTTGCTTTGTTCAGTCAAGGAAACTGTGTCATCTCTGATATCCTGGGTCCAGCCAGCAAAGGAGAATTTTTCTAGTGATAATTTTTTTCTAAATTTATCTTCTGAAGCATCCTTGGTACAAGAATAAAAGAATGGCTCCCTTTCACCAGTTGTGCATTAAAAGAAAGGGGATTATATGGGAGAGACTTTGTGAGGAAACAAAAGCCGAATCTCATCTATTTAGGCCTCTCAGCATGCAATCAATGTACTTTGTGCTTCAAAAACTACTGTTGTGCCATATAATAAACTATTGTTTTTTATTATAGACTGGAAGAAATATGGTTCCTTCGATCAATAAAAAATAAATATATGAAGAAAGAACACAAAATTACTCTTGTTGGGTAAAATCAAAGTAGTATCTATGCTAAAACTTATTTATTTCTGAAGCATTACTATGCAATACGTTTTTATATAATTATTATTTGCAATGAATAATATATTCATTACTCAAGTGTAATGAACACAAACACATACCGATGCAAAAGGCTGTTAAGTGTGAGAGAAATAAGAAGAATTTGAAGAATCATGCTATCTTTCCATGAGTTTTTCTTTCATTTTTTCCCCACCAGTTTGATACCTGCAGGCAAACTCACAGAGGATTCACAATTAAGTGAATGTGAACTCTTTAAGGCTGCTTTGAAAAAATAGCCTTTGATCATTTTCTATGTAGACCCACGCACACAGTATACACAGAGATATCATGTTTATTTCCTTCTCCAGCTTTAAGTAAAGATTGGAAATTTTGCAAAACAGGACATATTGTTTTAAATTTGACCATCTTGGTTAAAGCTATTACACTAGTTGACTGGAATATTAAAAACCAATAGTGCACAGAACCAAAATCACCCCAAAATCTGTCAGGAAAAGTAATCAGGGGAAACCACAGATAATTGAGAGAGAAACAGTGTGAAAAGATGGCCTGGGGAGTTATGTTGTATTTTGCAAGAATGAATCAGACATTATAAAATGAAGATGAAATTCTATCAAAGATGGGTCCCTAATCTACCGTTCCATTTACAGTACTCATCTGGATTTCCACTTGGCCTTTAATTGACAAATCATTTTTCTCTGTTCACAAGGTTCAGCTCTTTCATTTTTCTTGTGAACCAAGAATTGCAAACTGCTAATGTTGGTTGTAGAAGTAGACCTTTGTACTTATCTGTCTTCTTATAGTTCTATTATTTATGAACTGGCACAACTGCTTTATGGAAACAGCATGTAGAATCTTTTTCCATATTATTTCTATCAGAGGATGTCTTAGATAGTTACTGATTTCTATTAAGGATGGTAAAGCTCTCCTTAAAAAAAGAAAAGTCCTTAGTCAGCCCTTAAATGTAGTCTGTGAAATGAAATGAAAAAAACTGAAATGGGGCAACATTACCTCTCTGAAACTGAGTGTTTAATATGGCCAAGAGTTTTTGCACAAGGAATCTTGCTTATCATTGCTCATTTAGACAGAATAGCAGAATGATAGAATAACATTCTATCAGTTGAAAGAGATATTGGAAGTCTGTAATCTAACTGGGACTCAGGCAGGAAACTCTATACCATTTCAGACAAATTATTGTCCAATTTTTTGTAAAAATCTTTAGTGTTAGAGCACCCACAACTTCTGTGGAAAATCATTTCATTGATTAATTGTTCTAATAATTAGAACAATTAGAATGTGAAATCATTCTTCCCCTCCCTTCCAAAGAGCCACATAACTGTCCTGATAATATGTATATATTATGTATTATGCCCATACATAATATGTATGTTTGGGCCATTCCTTTGGGCAGGAGTGAATGTAATGGTGGTTTGAAGAAAGAGATGACTGGATTATAAGGTATGCATCTGATTAATGTTCCAGATATAAATCTATATAAATTTTAAGGGGCGGGCGGGGAGATTGATATGGATTGCTCAGACAGGCTTGTGGGGGAGTCTGCCAGGGTACAAGCCAGAGCTAACTATGGGGTGTGGGTCGGGAGTGCTGGGAAGGGTTGGGATTCCGGGGGAGACATTAAGCCATTCCATTGGGGGGTCCACCATCTCTACTGTTTGTGGGAGAGGCAGATATGGTGGGGGCCTCAGGCCAAATTATGTTCGGGGGACCCAGGTCCGCTGTTTAAGAGCGATCGCGTGTTCTGACCCTCATCAGCCTTCTCACACCCCTGGGTGCTCAGGATTACAGGACCCTGGTCTCCAGCTGGTGTCGCTTAATGCCAGCTCCCCTCATTTATGACCTCATACAAGAGGGTAGAGAGACCTGGCGTGCATTACGGAGACCTGGTTGGGCCAAGAGGGGGGTGTTCCCCTTAGTGAATTATGCCCATCAGGCTTCTGGGCGTTTCACCAGCCGAGAACCCAGGGCAGGGGTGGGGGGATGGCGGTGGTTATTAGGGAAAGTCTCAGACCTCAGGAGGTCACTGTGCCTCAGATAGGCGGGTGTGAGTCCCTTTTTGTGAAATGGGGCCTTGGAGTTCAGGTGGGCCTTTTTGTTACGTACCTGTCTCCCTGCTATGTTTCATTGGCCCTGCCGGAGCTGCTGGATGTGTTAGCTGGATTGGCGGTTGATTTCCCCAGGCTTATGATCCTGGGGGATTTCAATCTGCCTTCCATTGGCGAGACATCTGAGTCAGCTCGGGAGTTACTGGCTTCCATGACGGCTATGGATCTAACTCAGTTAATTCAAGACCCCACTCATAATGGGGGACACACGCTCGACCTGATTTTTGTCTCTAGGCAATGGATGATTGATCTAGATTTAGGGGATATTTCTATTCAACCCTTGTCATGGTCGGATCATTTCTTCATCAGGCTTGACTTCCATACTGCTACCCCTCACTGCAGGGAGGCGGAACCAACTAGATGGTTCCGCCCCAGGCACATGATGGACCTTGAAAGGTTCCTGATGGAGCTTGGGACTTTTCCTGAATCTCTTCATCACAACTCAACTGAAGCCCTAGTGGAAACCTGGGATAGGGCGACCACTGGGGCTTTGGATCGTGTTGTATCTTTGCAGCCTCTGACCCGGTGTCGATCCCGGGTAGCTCCCTGGTTTACCGAGGAGCTCTGGGAAATGAAATGCCAGAAAAGATGCCTAGAGAGTGGTTGGGGGGCCAGCCGGTCCGAATCTGATCGAACACTAGTAAGGATTCATATTAAATCCTACTTAGTGGCGATAAAAGTGGCAAAATGGCAACATTTTTCCACTCTTATTGTGTCCGCAGATAACTGTCCAGCTGCCCTGTTTAGGGTGACCCGCTCCTTACTTAACCAAGGAGCTGGGAAAGACCCCTTGCAGGGTAGGGCTGAAGAATTTGTTCAGTATCTGCAGGATAAAATCGCTCAGATCTGGACAGGCTTGGATTCTGACTGGGTAGATTTGGGCGAGTCGACGAAAATGAATCTTGTGGAGACCATCTGGGATGAGTTTGATCCTGTGATCCCTGAGGGCATGAACAGGATTATGGGAAGACTCAGTGCTGCCACTTGTATGCTGGACCCGTGTCCCTCTTGGTTAGTCTCAGCTTCCTGGGAGGTGACTCGAGGCTGGCTCCAGGCGATTACCAACACTTCGTTGAGAGAGGGGTTCTTTCCCACTGCCTTGAAGGAGGTGGTGGTGAGGCCCTTCCTTAAGAAGCCTTCCCGGACCCAGCTTCTTTAGCCAACTATTGTCCGGTCTCCAACCTTCACTTTTTGAGAATGCGGTAGCACGTCAGCTTCCCCAGTCCCTGGAGGAAGCTGTAGCACATCAGCTTCCCCAGTCCCTGGATGAAGCTGTCTACCTGGATCCGTTTCAGTCGGGTTTCAGGCCCGGATACAGCACAGAGATGGCATTGGTCGCGTTGATCGATGATCTCTGGCGGACCTGGGATAGGGGCTGTTCCTCTGTTCTGCTCTGTGCACAGTCATTCATGCCCTCGTCCTTTCTCGCCTGGACTACTGTAACGCTCTCTAATGGGGCTGCGTTTGAAGAGCACCCGGAAGCTTCAACTGGTCCAGAATGTGGCTGCGTGGGTTGTCATGGGGGCACCCAGGTACTCCCACGTTACACCCCTCTTAGGTGTCCTGCACTGTTTGCCGGTTGTCTTCCGGGTGCAATTCAAGGTACTAATTATGACCTTTAAAGCACTCCATGGCTTAGGCCCAGGGTACCTGTGAGACTACTTACTGCCACCGGTAGCCTCCCATCGTCCAGTGCGATCCCACAGAGTTGGCCTCCTCAGGGTGCCGTCGGCCAGAGAGTGTCAGCTAGTGACCCCCAGGGGGAGAGCCTTCTCTGTGGGAGCGCCTTCCCTCTGGAATGAGCTGCCCCCGGAACTTCGTATAATCCCCAACCTTCGGTCCTTCCGATGCACCCTAAAAAGTTGGCTGTAAGGCTGGCCTGAACAAAACAAAACAAATTATTGATTACTGTTAATTTTTTTTAAAATGTCATTGTCAATTTTAATTGGATTTGGGATATCCTATTTAATTTCTTTTTAACTTTTGTTTTATGTGTTTCTTTTAATGTTGTACGCCGCCATGAGTCCTTGGGAGAAGGCCAGCATATAAGTTGAATAAACCTAAATCTAAACCTATATGTGCCTTTAACCTGATAATATGTTGCACCCAGCCAAATACGTTACCTGGCTAAACCCATAGAGTAGGGCCTGAGAACACTTTATTTTTCTGAAGTGAGAAACATTTATTATCATAGTTTTGACACCATTGTTCAATCATAGCAGTATATTACACCTAGTCACATAATTTGAACAAATGCTTTTGAAGGAGGGGATACAGAGATTTAAGGCATTTGAGATTTAAGTCACTATATAACTATGATGATTACAAGATGGCTCAAATCCCCAGAGAGCTATTATGGTGATAAATGAAAAGTAAAATAAATGTGTAAGATACATTTTCTGCATATTATCTTGACATAGGTGAATCTGCAGTTCAACCTTTATTTATTTAAAATTATTGATCCATTATTAATATTGGTGATCCAGCCTGTTTTAGACTTGAGGGATGCAAAATTATAATACATACTTGTTTGTTGTTATCATATACAACCTTTCACATTTTGTACTAAAATGTAGCATGGTGTCTTAGTGGGATCGTGAACATCTATGGAATGGGAACAAATAAAGTTTCATGCATTATGGTATTGTAATGCAAATAACACAAATTAAATAGTTTACACAATGACACCATGATGTACATTTGCATTATGGGTCCAGTTACTTGAGGTTTATTCAATAAACCATATTTGAACAAATTGTGCCACAGTGCAATACAAAGCTTGGTCATATAATCTGCATAACTGAGACAGCTTTCTTTAAAAGGAAGAAAGCAGCAAGGCTTCCTATTGCCTAGAAAATGATGTTGTAACAGAGAGAAACAAACAAAGCTTTTTGCTTACCAGCTGTCAGACTTCATGCAGGCTCAGCTTGATTCACGACTCTTCAGATACTCAGGCTCCACATTTACTAACAGCAAAACATTCAAGATCTCAGCACTGTTAGATAAAAACTGATTGCTTTAAATCATATCTGTGCAGAAGATCAACTACTGTACTATCAGTTATAGGAATTCAATTACAGAGTGGATGTATATAAGAAGCAACTTTGAGCATTTTCCCCAATAATAGCAATAGCAATAGCAATAGCACTTAGACTTATATACCTCTTTGCAGTGCTTTACAGTCCTGTCTAAGTAGTTTATAGAGTCAGCATATTGCACCCAACAATCTGGGTCCTCATTTTATCAGGATAGAAGGCTGAGTCAACCTTGAGCTGGTGACAAACCCCTGGCAGTCAGCAGACTTAGCCTGAAATACTGCATTGTAACCATTGTGCCTTTTCTCATTCAGGATTTACATCTCAAATAGAGCTAGCTATGTTTGTAGTAGCTGGGATTAGGACTGAAAAATGTGTTCTAGTAGAAATGTATGGGGACAAAATATTTTCCTGACCCAACTCCCATTGATGGGAATGAGAAGATGTCAGAAAAGAACATGCAGACAGCAGGCAGGGTGATGGAATGGGGAGAATGTGATGTAAATGGAAGTCATTCCCTAAACGTCATGGAGGTTGCAGCAACTGTAACCATTTTCTTCTGCCAAAACTTTGGGCACTGTTATTACCATGATTTCCCCTTTTCTTCTTTCACAGAACAATATCTGTCTGTTTAATTCTGCACTGCACACTTTTAAAAACCACCAGAAAAATGACAGTGGGAATGGATTAAAAAACAAACTAACACTATAGTGAGCAATGGAAACAGATGGTGCTGTGGGTTGCTGCTATACTCTACCCTTATAAAGTTGATTAAAAGCCTTTTTGTCGACAAAAGACTTAAGCTGTACCTATGTTTATGACACTTTTGAGTATGAGGCCACTTAATATGTGTGAGACACATGCATTGATATATTCAAATTTCATGAGTGGTACATGGAAATGGGGTTATAAAAGAATGCGTCCTTGATGGAAGAGCAAACTTTCATTCTCCTTCCACAGCAAGGTTCAGATTCATTGACTTTCCACAAAGAAATTGAAATTATCCCCCTCCCACCCCCAATATTATTAGTGTGTTATTAAGTTGGAAGATAGTACTCACACATATAAACAGTTGAGAAGGGACAATTATCTTGATGGGCTTCATATCAGATGTCTTGGGTCATAGTTCATAATATATAAATAATTATAGTTCATAATATATAAATGATTATATATTATAATTACTCCAGTGTTGTCACCTGATTATATCATAATGAAAATGAAGAGAAGGACTATGGATAACATGATGACTGTCTTCCAATATTTTAGAGGTCACAGAGAAGAAGGGCACAACCTATTTTCCAAAGTACCTAAAGGCAAGACCTGTAAACTTATCAAAGAGAGATCCAATCTAGTATTAAGGAGAAATTTCCTGACAACGAGAACAATTAATCAGTGGAATGGCTTGCTTCAAAAGTTGTGGTGCTTCAAAACTGGAGGATTTTAATAAGAGATCAGAGAACCTTTTGTCCGGAATGCTTAGGCAAGAGGTTGGATTAGAAGACCTCCAAGGTAGTACTCATAATATTCAGTTATTCTGTTCAATATTCATTATTCTGTTTTTCCACTATGAGAAAAGCCATTCTTGTGCCTATTGTCAATATCAAATCATGTGGATATGTCTTCATTTTTATATTTTAGCTTGCTTTTTAGAATATTGTCAACATTAGATTGAAAAAGACTACATAATACTTTAAATCACTATTTCCTTATACTGGTTGTGTGAAAGAAGAGGTGGAAGAATTCCATTGGGGTAATCTTTTTCCTATAAGGTAATAGCTTATCTGAAAAATTATAAAATTGTTGCCCTTTGAACACTTTGTACTGCAAATATCTCTGTGTACTTATAATTTCTCTATTCCCCTTAAAAAAAAACACAAAATGAAATTCCTAAAAAAACTGGCCCAGAGGTAAAAAAAAAAAGGCTCATTATATTCTTGCATTAAGGTAGTATTCTAAGGTGTTTCCTCAAACATCCTTTCTTGTTGCAATCAAAGCAGAATAAACTTCCAATTCTCCTTGTGATATTTAGAACTTTTCCCTTTCCTTCCAAAGAAGCTCCATAAGGTTCTTTGATCTCAGCTTCACACACAAAGAGAGACCAGAATTAAAAATTGAAACATTAAAATAAAACAAAATAGAACAAAACATGATAGTACATTACACTTAGTGATGAGATTGTTGATAAATGGCCAAGGTCTCCCTAATTTTACAGACAGGTACAGTATAACAGGACACCAGCTGTGGTTTCAAAAGACACTTGTCCAAAGAGACACAATCTCGGCTGATATGGGACCACCCATCCCACCACCCCTGAACTGCTCTGGGGAATAATTACAATGCATTAGGGTTCGTGGCCTCTGAAATTTAGAAACAGTAACTTAATATAACAATCTCCTGGTTTGTGAAGAGGGAAGGTAGTGACTGCTCGAGAAAACATCTTGGATAGAGCAGGCAGGTCCTGTTAGACTTCCTGGTATTTATACATGGCTTACAGTGTATGCACTATCACTAATGAATCAGTAGGACCTCCTTCTTGAGGCCAAGATATTGGGGTTTTTGTGAATTAGTCCTAACCCATGGTGATTTACAATTATCCTCCATTAGGAGAGGGCACAAACCTGTGAGAAGATCTGTCAGGTTGGCAAGAGAACATTTTTGATTCACGCCTGTCAAACTCAATTGGTTTGGTTCTTTGTGCCAGAACAACACAGCAAACAAAATCACCTTTGTTTGGCAAAACAATTTATTTACTATCCTCCCCCCCACCCTCTTTCATATACATATTACCTTCACTGATTTGCAGGGGGAAAAAACCCATCATCAATAAAATATGTTCCTCTTCCATGTCATTCCTGGCTTTGCAGAAGATTAGATCAAGAGTTTCTTTGATTCAATATTATAATTGGGCTTCTTGTAATATTCAGAACTGTTTTAGCTACATCATTTTAAAAAGTAGTTTACAGTTTTCATTTTTTTTTCTTATGCTGCAGGATTCTTTGTTGGTACAGCAGTGGGAAAAGCTGTCATTGGCCCTTCAAACCCTTTTCATAAATTAGGTTTCAGAGTGGGTCCTCTTTTCCTGCTAATTATCAACTTCTCCCACACTCATAGTCCTGCAATCAAAAGGAAAGCTGTTAGTCTTTATAATTAGCAGAGAGAAGTACCAGGGGAAAAAAAACCAAGCCACAAAACACAAAGCTTTGGACAACATGACTCCAGCAAGCAAATCGAGAGAAGAGAAGCTGATTAAGAGATTGGGTTGGGGAAGCTGTTATGGACTGCAGAATTTTCAGGGCCAGATTACATGGTTTCTTCCTCATCCTCATCCTAGGTGGCCTCCTGCACCACAGTGACTGGTGGGGGGTTGATTTCCCCAGGCTCCAGAGGCTTTCCTCAAGACTTTGGGAGGGGGAAAACTTCCTCCCCCAGGCATTGGAGGCCCTCCGAAGGCCTTATGGGACTTCTGGGAGGCCTGTTTTCCCCCCTCCCTGAGCCTCTGCATGGACCCTGCACTTATCTTGTAACCAAATGGGCCTCATGAAGACTCCTAGGAGGAGCGGGAGTGGGGTGGGTGGGGCAAGCCAGAGGTGGGATTTGGAGGTACTCCAAGCCAGCCATAACATTAGATATGGGTTCTCCTGAAACCCAGGCGAACCTGGAACAGCCCACCCCTGTATGTAGCTAATAAATAATGGCTTTTGGATCATTATATTTTTTTTCAGCTAACAAATACCAAACATACAGGTACAACCATGTAGGATTAGCAAAAGTTGTGATGATGTTGTACAGGGATTTGATAAGTTTGGAACCACTTATTTTACCACATACACTGTATTTACACAATTGGCTGTGTTATATGTCAGCATCTTCTCAGGTTTCCCCCAATTACTTTCAAGGAACATAATAATAATAATAATAATAATAATAATAATAATAATAATAATAATAATAATAATAATAATAATAATAATAATAATAATATCAAAACAGCAAAAAACTGGTGGGAACATCAGCCTGAAAAAGTCACTGAAAATCAGATGGTCAAGATCTTGTGGGATTTCCGTATACAAACCGACAAAATACTGGCGCATAACACACCAGACATCACACTGGTTGAGAAAAATAAGGTCACAATCATAGACATCGCAATACCAGGTGATAGCAGGGTCGCCGAGAAGGAACATGAAAAAACCGCAAGATACCAGGACTTAAAAATTGAAATTCAACGACTATGGCACAAACCAGCGGTGGTAATTCCAGTGGTAATTGGCACACTGGGTGCTATTCCAAAAGCACTGGAATTACATTTAAAACAGTTAAAAATTGACAAAATCACCATCAGTCAAATGCAAAAAGCCGCACTGCTTGGATCTGCACGCATATTACGAAAATACGTTACGACGTCCTAGGCCCCTGGGTGGGGCCCGACTAGTAACCAATGCCAAATCCGGCGAAACAACTGGCCGCTGTGATACAATTGTGTAATAATAATAATAATAATAATATTAATAATAATAATAATAATAATAATAATAATAATAATAATAATAATAATTGCAAGTATTAGAAATAACAACTGAGATGGTCAAAAATCGAGTAAAAAAGGTAAAGAATTGGACATCACCTGGAAAGGACCAATTACATGGTTTCTGGCTCAAATATCTGACCAGTTTACATGCAATATTGGCCAGGCAACTGAATGAAATTTTACAAAAGGGTGAAATTGATGAATGGTTGACAACTGGAAAAACATACTTGATTCAGAAAGATGCAACTAAAGGAACAACACCTGAAAACTACAGATCAATAACATACTTGCACACAACCTTCAAATTACTCACAGGCATTATTGCAGCTAACATGATGGATTATTTGGAAACAAACAACATCTTGCCAGTAGAACAAAAAGGCAACAAAAGAAGGAGCAGGGGCACAAAAGATCAGTTCCTGATTGATAAAATGATATTAGAAAATTGTAAAAACAGAAAAACGAACTTGAATATGGTCTGGATTGATTACAAAAAGGCATTTGACTCACTGCCATATAGTTGGATCAGAAAATGCTTAGAAACAACTGGCATTAGCAAAAATATTACATCCTTTACTGAAAAGGCAATGAAACAATGGAGAACTGAGTTGGCAGTAGGGAATGAGATCTACGGAATGGTTAATATCAAGAGAGGAATTTTCCAGGGTGATTCACTTTCACCTCTTCTCTTCATCATCGCAATGATCCCACTATCAGTAATCTTAAAAAAAAATGAAATTAGGCTACCAAACAGCCAAAGAAGCTGAAAAAAATTCGCATTTACTATATATGGATGATTTGAAACTCTATGGAAAGTCAGAAATAGAAATCCAATCATTGACAAACACAGTCCGAGTATTCAGCACCGATATTTCAATGCAGTTTGGCATAGAAAAATGCACCACTGTATCCATAAAAAGAGGCAAAATCACTGCATGTGAGGGAATTGAAATGCCCAATGGCCAACTAATTAAATGCAACGAAAATGAAGCCTACAAATACTTAGGCATTCTGCAGTTGGATAATATCAAGCATGGAGAAGTAAAAACTATTGTCAGGTGAGAGTACACCAACAGAGTTAGGAAAATTTTGAAATCTAAATTGAATGGTGGAAATACAATCAAGGCCATAAATACCTGGGCAATACCAGTTATAAGATACACAGCTGGTACAGTTAACTGGACACAAGCTGATTTGAACATTTTGGACCGAAAAACCAGGAAACTAATGACAATGCACTACAGTTTACATCCACGTGGTGATACTGATAGATTATACCTGCCCCGAAAATCAGGTGGCAGAGGATTATTACAAGTGAAGCAAACAGTTGAAGAAGAAAAACATGCACTGGCTGATTATTTAAAAGAAAGTCAAGAACATCTATTAATTGAAGTAAAGAACAAAATACTACTGAAGGCCCAACAGACGAAACAAGAATACAGAAAACATGTGATAAAATCAAGAATGGAGAGTTGGCAGAACAAAGCACTGCATGGCCAATTTCTGGAAAAAATAAAAGATAAAGTGGACAGTGAACAAACTTGGTTATGGTTAACAACAGGTACGTTAAAGAAAGAAACAGAGACACTAATCCTGGCTGCGCAAGAACAAGCTATCTGCACAAATGCCATTAAGGCCAAAATCGAAAAATCCTCTGATGATGCCAAATGCAGACTTTGCAAAGAAGCTGATGAAACTGTTGATCACGTAGTCAGCTGCTGTAAAAAAAATCGTGCAGACTGATTATAAATTGCGGCACAATTCAGTAGCACAAATGATCCATTGGAATTTGTGCAAAAATTATAATATTAAAACAGCAACAAACTGGTGGGAACATCAGCCTGAAAAAGTCACCGAAAATCAGATGGTCAAGATCTTGTGGGATTTTTGCATACAAACAGACAAAATACTGGCGCATAATACATCAGACATCACACTGGTTGAGAAAAATAAGGTCACAATCATAGACATCGCAATACCAGGTGATAGTAGGGTCGCTGAGAAGGAACATGAAAAAAATCACAAAATACTAGTACTTAAAAATTGAAATTCAACGACTATGGCACAAACCAGCAGTTGTAATTCCAGTGGTAATTGGCACACTGGGTGCTATTCCAAAAGCACTGGAATTACATTTAAAACAGTTAAAAATTGACAAAATCACCATCAGTCAAATGCAAAAAGCTGCACTGCTTGGATCTGCACGCATATTACAAAAATACATTATAACATCCTAGGCCCCTGGGTGGGGCCCGACTAGTAACCAATGCCAAATCCGGCGAAACAACTGGCCGCTGTGATACAATTGTATAATAATAATAGCTTTTCCTGATTTGAGAACGAAAAACAAAATTGTTAAATATCTTTTTGCACTTCCTTCTTTTTATTTCATACATAAAAACACTGAAACTGGACATAAATGATTTTAGTAAAAAATAAAATAAAATTTAGCAATATCTAAAATTCTAACATGTCTCCTTTAAACAGCAAGGTCTCTGAAGAGCAAGAATCCATATCTGCAAATTGCAAATCCTACCTTAAAAGAAGTTGGGGGAACAGAATAAGTAGTTGAACTCTTGAATTCCTTAGAAAGAAGCCTGATTTTTAGTAAGAGTTTTGAGCATGTGTGTTTTGAAATCTGAAAGGAATTTCAGTACTGACTAGAATGGGAACATTTTTTTTAATACAAAATGTGTATTTCTTGATTATTTATTAGTTTACATATGTTACATGCTATCTATTATTTACCTTAAAGTCTCTACATGGCTAATGAGGTACAATAAAGGTATCCATTAAAAGCAGGTATAATAGCACACAAGTTAAAACAGTGATAATAAAGCAGCCTGGAAAAATAAATACTTCCGGTTCTCTCCTAATATGTACTAAGAGAGAGTCTTTTTTCAATTCCATGGGAACTTATTTTAGATTAATGGGACTCATCAAGAAAAAAGCCCAATTGGTTGATAATGTCAAATGTATCTGTAGTGGAACCAGTAAATGCTGCTCATCAATAACTTTAGAATGAATTGGACTGAAATGGAGACGACAGTCATGTAAGTAGCTTCAGCCTAAGTCATGCTAAGCTTATAGTCCTTGTGAATTTTTGGCTAGAAGTGAATTGGCTAAAAGATAGTTGGCAACTAGTGAAACTCTTCACAATAGTGTAAAATCAGATCACTCATTACATTCAAAACTATTTCAATTTCTGTCTGAATTGTCTTCAAAGATGCCCAGCATAGATTTAATTGTAATAAACCAGACCTAAGATCACCAATGCCATTATTTATTTGCTTTATTTATTAAATGTATATGCCATTCCTCCCACTGAAACTAAAGGCAGTTATTCACTGCAGGCTTCAGCTGCTTTTTCCCCACATTTAATCTGACTGGAAACTAAGCCACTTGAGAAATATTGTTCTGAATGTAACCTGTTGTTCCATTTTGATTACAGTGAGTTTACTAATAACTCCACATCTCGATAACTTACGTAAACACCACAGGTGGGTTCCTGTATCGGTTGGTACCAGTTTGCTTCGTGCACGCTTTGCGTGCATGTTGCTAGCTCTGCTTGTGCGCTGCTAGCTTCGCTCACATGCTGCTAGCTTCTCTCTCACACACGCTCCATGCATTACTCGCGCATGCTCAGTTGACTGAAAATTGTTCTGCATATGCGCATAAACCGCCAGTGACAACAGAAGAGACCAGGGAACCAGGTTCAGGGGTGTGGCCAGCCTGAGTTGCTGCCGGTTCTGCGACCCAGGACAAATCACCATTACCGGTTCAATCGAACCGGGCCGAACCGGGAGCAACCTCCTCTGGTAAACACAAGTTGTTTCCCTTTCCTTAGACCTGTCACTTGATGACTATGGGAAAAATAATAATTAAAAACTAAATGATGACATTTTTTTGGTTCTTTATGTCCTTTGGTGTAGGTAGGAGTAAGGAAGATGGCCTTGACAGAGGTATGCAGGCTGTGTTTCCTAGACAAAAGGGGCTAAAGCATTTTTAAAGTCCAAAAAAATATAACATTCAGAAATAGCTCAGGCAATTTCCTTCTTAATTAATGGCACTACAAGAAGGACAAGTTACAGCACAATCAGACTTGCAAATAGAAGAGAATATGTGTGTAACCCAGAGTTGAATTGTGGAGTCTTTGGTACTCTCTGAACTTAGTTGTTTGCTTGCTGACGTTTTATCATCAACAAGAAGGTTATTTGTATCAAAGATGTAAAACTTCAGACCTCATTTCTTCTGCAGTCTGGTCTGGTAAAATATTTTCTTCCCAGCTTGTGATGTTCATGGACAGGGAGGTGACAAGACCAAAGGAAACTTACATCACTTTCCTTATGTTCAACCCATGTGAAATGAGAACACCACCATTTGTCAGCAATAGAGGCAGTTTGGGAACGGGAACCCCATATTTTTTGTTTTTATAGTTTTCTGCTGGCTCAAGGAAGAATGGATTCTAATATCATAATGCGCTAATCATTTTGAGCCAGGCTGGGCTTCAAAAATGTTAGCAAGGGTTCTCTTCCCAGTTGCTGGGTGAGTGTGGCCAGGGTGGGCATGGCCTAGTCGGCCCACCTGCACCATGGTGGGAGGAGGGTATTTTCCCCTCCCCGGGCTCTGGAGGCTTTCTTCAAGATTCTGAGAGGGTGAAAATGGCCTCCCCAGGCTTCGGAGGCCTTCTAGAGGCCAGAAACTGGCCCATTTCTGCCCTTCCCAAACTTCTGGTATGCCAGTTTTTTGCCCTCCCTGAGCCTCCACATGGACACTGCACTTACCTGCATCCAAAATGGGCCACATGGGGACTCCTGGGAGGGGAGAGGAATGGTGGACGGGGCAAGCTAGGAGTGGGATTTGGGGGTTCTCCGAACTGCACAGAATCTTAGCTAGAGGTTCCCCCAAACCCACCCCTGATTTTGAGGCAGTTTTGGTTTGCTGTGAATGATGGTTTACTCTTTTTCAAGATTACAGCAAACTTCTGCCATATTCCTTTTTTCACTACATAGGTGCTTTTTAACTTATCCATAAAATATCTTCATTTGGGAATAAACAATGACCTGGCTAAGTGAATTGATGATACCAAATAAAAAAATGTGGAAAATCAAATGTGACCTTGAAGAACTTCAGAAGGATCTTTTTCAACTCTGTAGGTAATCAAATGAATGACATTAGCAAATGAAATTCAAAAGATTCAAAAGAATTAATTAATTCGGATATATGCCCATACCTTCAACTTCATATATCTTATTATGGGACCTGAGCTATTTGGTATATAGTCAGTATGTTTATAAGAAAGGCTAGAGTTTTATAGATTATTTAAGTAAGAAATAAAGGCAACTCAGATGGACATCATCATTCACAGCATGGAGAGAGTGAAAAGAGAGAAGCAAATAGTAGTATTAGACATCAGTCAATGAAGGGGGTTAAAAAAAGATTTCAAACTTCAAACTTCACTAGTAATTTCCACAAAATGTGGTACTTTCGAATAATGTGAAAGGTTTTTTTTAAAAAAGAGATGGATACATTATGGAAGATCCATCTGTTAAGGGTTCTTAGTCTAAAAGATTCATATTATTCCATTTGCATGCCTCCAAATTACAACTGAGGGAGAACAATAGCAGAAAAAGAGTATATTTCCTTCTTTTAAAAAATAAAATGTTGGAATAAATTGGGCCCAGAATGAGCATTTTTAGTTTTTAAAAAAAATGTTCTTAACTCTTTGGCTACCACTGAAAAATATCTAGTTCCTAGTATTTGACAATGTATTTGTATTTATTAATTTGTCAAACATGTACAAGATAGCAGATGTAGATAGAAACATGGATATAAGTGAAAGAAATTAATACAAATAGGTGGGGACAGTAGGACAGGGACAGTAGGCACGCTGGTGTGCTTAACCATGCACCCTTTAGAGACCTCTTAGGAATGGGGTGAGGTCCATGGTAGACAGTTTAAGGTTGAAACTGTGGGGGTTTGAGAATGTAACAATGGAGTGAGGTAGAGCATTCCAGGCATTGACCACTCTGTTGCTGAAGTCGTATTTTCTGCAATCGAGTTTGAAGTGGTTTACCTTGACTTTGTATCGATTGCTTGCCCTTGTATTATTGAGGTTGAAGCTGAAGAAGTAGTTGACAAGTAAAACATTGTAGCAAACAATTTTGTATATTGTGCTTAGATCATACCACAGGTGGTGCAGTTCCAGATTGTCCAAGCCCAAAATTTCAAGTCTGGTGGCATAGGGAATTCTACTGTGAGTAGAGAGTGGACTACTCTTATTGTGAAATACCTCTGGACCTGCTCAATCATATTAATGTCTGATGTACAGTGTGGATTCCAGGCAGATGAACTGTATTCGAGAATTGGTCTGGCAAAGGTTTTGTATGCCCTAGTTAGCAATACAATGTTACCGGAGATAAATGTAATGGTTCTTTTTGGTGGGCCAGGGAATAGATCCTTCAACGCTGATTATTGTTAGGTTAATTCATAAAGTTACAAATGGTCTTACACATAACATAGTTAGAAATCATTTAGGGTTTCAAAGTGAAAAACAAATTGACAATATAATTGGCACAGAATGGGTGTAATATGATATGTGAGTAACTTCTACAAGCTTTCCACATCTTCTACATTCTGTATCATTTGAAGTTTCTGAACAGTATTCACAGGAACCTTTGCACAGAATACTGATAGGCTAAATTTGAATATAGGATCACAGCTGGCAAATCATCATAGATAATGAATCTAAGTATATTTGCTAACTGCGGATATGGTATTTCACAGGGCAGCAACATCATGACTCCAACTTCCATTAGATTAATGAATTTCTTAGTCCATGCTTAGATGGATTAAACTTTAGTTTGTTTAAAATTTCCTATCTCAATATTCTCCCCACAAACCTGCTCACAATTTCAGCTGTCTCTTAAAAATTACACAGTGAAAAAAGAGAGAAAGAATATAATTATGTATCATCTGAATACCACTGGCATCTCCATCCAGATCCCCAGATGATTTCTATGTGCAATTTCATATAAATAAATCTGGAGTTCCTAATTCTAGGGGCCAGAATTCTCCTAGTACTAATTTCTAATCTAACTCCAGAAGGGATGAAGCTTCCTTGCCCTTCAAACCCCAGGCAAAGAAAATTAAAGCAATAGAAAGGGATTCGGAGAGGAAATGTATACTATTAACCTGCTTTGCTAAAACGAGAATGACTATTTTAATCAGTTTTAAATTAAAATGGCCACTGCCATTTCAGCAAGTTGATAAATAGCAGTATATTATACTATATACATATATTTCACTGTGACATTATAAAACTGCAGTATTTAAGTGGCATTTTGTATCCACTGCATTTTAATTTTTTTAAAATATTCTTTTTTAAATATTCTAAATGTTGATATAAACTAACAGTAGACAAGAATAATATCCATAATAAAAGCTGTGGAAAAAATGAAGGCGTGGTGAATTACAACCATTTCACCTATATAGTATCGTTTCTGATATTGATAGATTTTGTTTGTGTGTGTCTTTGAATAAGTGGATTGCCTGAACAAGTTCCTGCTTTGTTCCTGACAAGCTTTTTAGAAGTGGCTTGCCATTGGTTCCTTCCCAGGGCTGATAGGATGTGACTGGCCCAAAGTCATCCAGCTGGTTTTGTGCCCAAGGCAGGACTAGAACCAGTGATGGGTTCCTATGGGTTTGGCTGAACCAGTAGTGGTTTGGCGGCCTGGGTCGCTGCAACCAGCAGCGACCCAGGCCTGCCATGCCATTGAACCGTTCTCACTAACAAAGCATTTTGAAGATTAATTCTGGTTGTGTACACCCACCCACCCCACAGAGAGAGAGAGAGAGAGAGAGAGACAGAGAGAGACAGAGAGAACACAAGTGCTGAGCAAGATTTCTAATAGGCAATTCCCATCCCCACCTCTATCTCTGTTTCTGTCTTTCTTTCTTTTGCCCTCCCCCTTACTCCATATTGAGCCAGATCTAGTTCATACAGCAGAGTTTTCTATTTCTAATTTAAACTAAACTACAGGAGAATTCAGTGATTCAATTTCTCAGTCTTTTCATATTAATCTTAAAATAGGCATGATGTTTCCTAATTAATGTTAATCAGTCTTTTATTACAGGAAAATTAACTATATCATTGATGTTTTGTTTTATGCCTTTTAACTACAGTAATAAATAATTTCTCATTCTCAATCCCCTTAGAACCATTATTTTCACAACACATATAGCAAGGTTATCCCATAACATTTCCATGAAGTGGGAGAAAAATGAAATAACACATGAAAAATTAATATCTTTTCAAAAAGAAGTAGATAAGCCTAATGTAGTTATTTAAAAGTTTTTTTAAAAAAAGAAATGTATGACTTATTTATTAATTATGTGAAAATATATTATGATTTATTTGATAAATCTATAATGCTAGACATAACATTCATCAAAGAATGCTCAAAATGGCTAACAGCAATATAGGTAGTCTTCAACCTGCAATAGTTTATTTAATGACTGTTCGAAGTTACAACAGCATTGAAAAAAATGACTGCTTTTCACCCAATCACAGGCAATTGCAGATGTCCATGGTCTCATGATCAAAATTCAGATGCTTAGTAATTGACTCATACTAATGCCAGTTGCAATGGTCCTGGGGTCATTTAGTTAACTTTTGTGAACTTCTGACAAGCAAAGTCAATGGGGAAACCAGATTACCTTAACAACTGTGTTATTAACTTAATAACTACAGTGATTCAGTAAACAAGCTGTAAAAAGGTACAAAATGTATTGTGTACCAGGACCTTGGGTTGAGCTGAATAACTGAGGCGGAGACGGGAATAAAGAGGCTAACAAGTTTATTCCCTAACATTACACGCTAACAGTAAAAGGAACCGGCTTCAGACAGGAATGAGAGCTGCTCGTTGGACAGCTCCCTTTTTATACCCGGAGCTGTCAAACGACCAGCCAATCAGCTGTTGAGTAACTCCCGCTTAAAACAATATCTTTATTGAGCATGCTCAGAACGTGACAAAACTCATTTAACAGTTGTCTCACTTAGCAACATAAATTTTGGGCTCAATTGAGATGATGTTGAAGACTATCTGTAAAAGGTAAAATAAGTAAAATAAAATCAAACATATAACTTTTTAAAAAATATTTTAAAAATTTGCAGTATTAAAATGACAAAAAGAAATGAATGACTTCTATTTACATTATCATAGTAAACCCAGTTACGTGCGGTGAGGTTTATGGCTGGTGAGGCAAGCGGGCAAAAGCCGCCCTATGTCTGCCAGCTGCGGGGCTTTTGGCGCTGTGTCTGCCACAGCGGCGGGGCTTTGGTGGGGCTTTTGGCGCTGTGTCTGCCACAGCGGCGGGGCTTCAGCGGGGGGCTTTAAAGCTCTGCCGCTGTGTCCGCCATAGAGTGGGATGCATCCCACCTGTATGGCGGACACAGCGGCGGGGCTTCAGCGGAGCTTTTGGAAAGCCCTGCTGAAGCCCTGGCGCGGCTTTCCAAAAGCCCTGCCAAAGCCCCAAAGCCCTGGCGTGGCTTTCCGAAGGCCCCACTGAAGCCCTGAAGCCCCGGCAGGGCTTTGGCGGGGCTTTCAGAAAGCCATGCCGAAGCCCCGAAGTCCTGGGGTTTGGACCTTCACTTTCCAACTGCTTCTTGCCGCTGCCGTGCTCTGCCGCCTCGCCCCCCGCCTCCTCCGATGAACAATCCTCCGCTTTCTTCAGCTCGGATGGAGCCGGGACACCTAAGCTGCTGGCGGCGGCGGGGTGGTGGTGGCCTACCTGAGAGGCCATGAAAAAGAAAAAGGCAAGAGCTGCTGAGGTCAGGCTGGATTAGCTGCTGCCAGAGCCTCCAATGGATGACTCTGCTTAACTGTTTAAAAAAAGCCTCTAAAAAAGTGCCCTCTACAGGAGGAAGTGAGAGAACCACATGCCTCATCTACATAAGGAATTTTTCGGCTTTTAACCCTTGCTTAACTCTCTCTCTCGCCTCCTCCTGCAGAGGGCACTTTTTTAGAGGCTTTTTTAAAGAGTTAAGCACTAAGCAGAGTCATCACTGTGACTCTGGCAGCAACTACCTCAACCTTTTTCCTTTTAATTTTTTTTCTTTTCATGATGACAGTGGTGAGGCCCTGCCTCCCCTGCCTCCTCTGACTGCACGTCCCTGAGTAAACCCGTATTGGAGAATTAAACTTATATCTACTTGCAGGTGGTGAAAGATCCTTTGAGAAAGAAATAGACCAGCTAGACCTCTTTGACAAAGAATTCCGGAGTCTAAGACCAACCAATGTATCACATATACCTCAGATGATGTGGTAGACTTTTTTTTTAGGAGTGATGCAATCACCAACATCTTTCTGATCATATCAGATAGTTCCATCCTTTTCAGAATTATTTGTTAGCTAAATTAAGTAAGTTGTTTAATTTTATTCATTTGGTAATGCTTACTTGTTTACTCTATGCTATTAAGACAGAGCATTAAGGGTGGTATTCATATTCAGGGAAGAAAATTACATTTCAAGTTCTAACATCATATAGATCTAACATCATATAGATCTTTTAATGAAAAGAAGGACTAGGGGAGACATGATAGCAATGTTCCAATATTTCACGGGCTGCCACAAAAAAAAATAAGCTATTCTCCAAAGCACCTGAGGGCAGGACAAGAAGCAATTGGTGGAAACTAACCAAGGAGAGAAGCAACCTAGAACTGAGGAGAAATTTCCTGACAGTTACAACAATTAATCAGTGGAAGAGCTTGCCCTTAGACGTTGTGAATGCTCCAACACTGAAAGTTTTTAAGATGATGTTGGATAACCATTTGTCTGAAGTGGTGTAGGAAATTGGACTAGAAGACCTCCAAGGTCTCTTCCAACTCTGTTTATTCTATTCTATTCTACTATTCTATTCTATTATCTTCTTACTTATAATTTTACTTTTACATAATTACATTATTCTACTTTGAAAATACTGAAAAGAGCAGTATATCTGCCTTGTGTAGAAACCTGACTGAAAATAAATAAAAGGAAAACAAGCATAATAATAAAATTCCTGGAGGGTGATGATAATAACATGAAATAAAAAAAGTTGGTGGATGGTGGAACTTTCACTCTTTAGAACATTTTAAGTCCTTTCAAAGTATTTCTGCTGCTACTAAATTGTTCAGATACATTTTTCTGCTACAAGGCCATTTGAATTATTGATTTAAATAATACGCCTTCTGCCCAAAATTGGCGCAGATCATATGTTCTATTATATGCTATTTTTATTTTTAACACTAGTAAAATATCAGACTCTAACTAAAGTACTGGGTTGGTTACATTGTGTTACTATTTTATATTTACATTTATAATTGTTTCATAGGTGTATGTTTTGTTAAGTTATAGGTTGCTCAGAATTGCCTCAAACTGCAAGATGAGTGGCATATAAATTTAGCAAATAAATGTTACTATACATTGTAGCCTATAATTGTTTCATCCAATCTAACACAGGTAATATTCATTTAGTGATCATAGGTGGAACCGAAAACCTAGGAATTAAGCAAAGATGAAACTGTGACTGTGTTTATGATCTTATTTCAGTTTTCATTTGCTTTACAGACATAAGAAGGTTGTAAATAAGAGGATTGGTTACTTTTTCATCATTGCTGCTATTACTGCAAAGTCATTGTACAGTCATTATATGAGGCAGACATGGGGACTAGTTGAACTCAGTCTATTTCATTGACTTGATTTTTTTGGCATTTGCTTTTAGGGCAAATAAATGATTTGACCACTACTTTTAAATTAAAACTTTCCATTAGCAGCGAATTCCAAATGTTATCAACTCCTTCCCCTTTGTGAAGCTAGATTAGGCATGCTGAGAACTTGTTCCTTTGAACATTGATGTAGCCATTAACTCAGGAGCCATGGGGTACAGACTCCAACGGGGGCCCATTTGTTTAGGATTCATTACCGACATCAGCCTTCATAGGATATCTTCCTCTAGCCTATAATATGGTTTGGGCCATGTTAAACATCTGTTGTTTGGTTAGCCCGTATCTAGTACTTTGAGAAGAGCTGAAATAATATGCCAGCGTGTCTGGTTTCTAAAGTGCTTTGGACAGGTGGGGTACTCACACTTTTCTGTTTGATCAATTTCTGAGGGATTCAGAACTAACGTTTCCCCTTTATTATTTATGTAAATAACTGTATATTGCATGAATACCTGGGGGAATATGTTTGGTGCATTTCTGTACATACCTTGAAACCACACCTGTACCTGAGAATAGCTTTTGTAGTGGGGTAGAGATCATCAGCAGTGGCAATTGTTACTATTCTATTCTATTCTATTCTATTCTATTCTATTCTATTTTCTTCTTACTTATAATTATTATCTTCAATTGCCCTACATTTGAAGGTGAAGAAGAAAAGAAGAATATACTCTGGACCCTTGCTCCTCCCTAGGTTTAGTTACTTGCTAATGTTTTGATGATCACTGATGTTATTGATGTTGCTGGTGTTCATGGATAATGTTATCTGGTTGGGTATTGAAATGTTTGCAAACAAATAACCCAGCTCAGGAAACATTAAGAATTCCATAGTTCAACACTGAGTAACTAATATTCTCTTTTACTGGAGTAATTTACTTAGATATGCCTATCCCATCAAGGTACCACATGGCTCTTCAGCGGCCACACTCCACAAGTAGAAACTGATGCAAATTAAATCTGATTAACTATATCAAATGTAGCTAATATAACTACTCTCCAATCTTAACTTGAATATGTTTCCTCTTCTATCACATTACAAAACTGCTCCCAATTTTTAAATGGGTTTGTATTCAGGTCTTCAAGGGATTTTCAGTTCTACAGGTATGATGTACCACCTGATACAATGTAGAAGAAGGTCAGGAATGATGGAGATGCATGGATGCTACATATAATGGAAATGAATGAACCATTTCACTTAGTCCTGATTACAACAGGTATTTGCACAAATTCTTTAGCAATGATGTAGTATACAATATGTTGATATCCATATTTATATTTGGAATAAATTGTGAAAAATGGTGCTTATTAAAATGAATAATTAATGGAGGTGGATTTTCTGTACCTCCAATAGAATTTTATCATCCGCTTATCCTCTGTACATCCAAGTCTCCCTTAATTTGTAAGGCCTAGAATAGGTAAAAGAAGTGAGGATTCTGCAATAAATACCAAATTATATAGACAACTACATTATGTACTATTTATAGAGGTGACCATTTGATGAGACAAATACGTCACTGTTACTTAAAGTTGAAGGTTTGGGGTATCATTAAGGATAGGGGAGGGGGAAATATATTGTTCAGAAATGTAGGGCAATCTTTCTTAGCATGGTACCTTCTCAATGTGGTTTGATGAATTGATTTTCACAGCATATAATAATGTTGGCATTAAAAAAAATGTAGAGCAACATTATTATTTGCATCCTGGTTAAAGAAGAAGTGAATTTTAACAGCAAAATGACCAGATTTCAACTGTTTGATTTTGAAATAATTTGAGGAGTTGCACGGAGAAATTAAGGTTGCTAATTGCAATGATTTGCCACAGAGAGATTCTTGATTTTTATATCTGAGGAAAACTTTAATCAAGTTAGGATCAACAGTTCTCTCTCTTTTGGGGGGGGGGGCGGGCGGGGGGGACGACAATGGGATGATATTTTGTGCTGGGAATTAATATGACATATCAAGTGACCTTATAGCAATGGTAGAGTTTAGTGGAAATGCCAACACAGTATAATCTTCTGTGAAGAAAGATAAATTCCATATTGAGGACCAGTGGGAATGGAATAAAAATAGAACTGCTAATATCACCTTGTGCATTTATTATATGCAACCTTATTTGGTATCTTGTGTGTGGTTCTGTATCTTAAAAAAGAATATGGTAGGTATGAAAAAGATGGATAATATTTTCATATGATGCAAGATTGAGGTGTTTTTATTTAAAAAACAGGTGCATCTGTGAATAAGAGAGAAGCAGGAGAGAGGTGTGTAGAGTTTCAATGATATAGATAGATAATCAAATCAAACTTTTATTGCAGGCATAAGGTCAGTAGAAATAGTAGGTACAGATATAACAGGTAAACACGAAAATATAAAGCAAAGAAAAAGACCTAAGGAGAGGCATGGAATTGGGCAGGGCAGAAAGAAATACCTGAACAATTGTCAAACAAAGCAAAAGAGAAGCAAAATCAAACTCTGCCATGGGATTTCTTCAGGACAGGTTAAATTAGTGTATCACAGCCATGGCAATATGAAGATGGGTGGGCTTTAACTTCCAGAATTCCCCAGCCAGCATGGGGAAATTTGGAAGTTGAAGTCCATCCATTTCAAATTGGCAAAATTGAGGGATAGATAAAAACCATTCCTAATTTCCTGTAGAGATACCAGTGAAGGAGTACCAAGAATTCTAATGCGCTATCTCCATGAGGACCTATACAGTATCCACGGAAGTGGGGGAGTATCCATGTAATATACCATTAGGATAGCAGAAGGCTATGCATCCAGCCAAACTAAAGTTCTGATGAAATATTGAGATTGTGAAAGGTAAGAGATAAGTGGGTGGTACATACACATTTTAAAAAGCTCCCATGTGCTGTGTAAAAAGAAACAATTGTAATGATTTGCCTTGAAAGGCAGACACAATTGGCTTTTCAGCATCACTTACAAGTGATTATTAAGAGTGTTTAGAGTTTAGAGTTTTATTTCATTTGTATGCCACCCTTTTCCCTAAGGGGACTCAGGGCGGCTCACAACTCAAAGAGCAGTTAGTTCTACTGTATTAATGCTTTGTTGAGGGTTTCTCAAATATATATACATATACATATATGTATACATATACAAAGACATATGTATGTACAGGGCGGGGCATAACCTTTTCCTAGGGGGTCACAGCAACACTTGTAATAACAACACAAATAATTCATACACCATTCGAAAGCCCATCAAAAACTGAGTTTATTGACACGATTTAATAGTCAGTATGACCACCATTAGCCCTTCGAACAGCATTCAAACGAGGTGGATAAGAACACAACAAATCTTCAAACAGTTCCGTTCGATTTTCCAGATTTTTCAACACAGTTTCCAAATTCATTCTCAAAGTTTCAACCGAAACAAATTTAACATTTAATAGCTCATTCAATTCAGTTTTTTATGGGCTTTAAAATGAGGTGTCGCGGAAGTTGTAAACTGCTGTCGATCTTGCTGTGACCCCCTAGGAAAAGGTTATGCCCCGCCCTCTGGAAAATCTGTGTTGTTATTACAAGTGTTGCTGTGACCCCCTAGGAAAAGGTTATGCCCCGCCCTGTATGTATGTATGTATGTATGTATGTATGTATGTATGTATGTATGTATGACCCTTGGAGGGGATAGAGCACTTGAAAAGTTTTTAATGTCATTCAGTTTAGTCTATGAAAGGAAACCCATTGGGAGAACAAGTAAGGATGAGCAGTACACCATATGCTTTGTGGTGAAAATGTTCTAGATTCAATCTCCAGTATTTTCAGATAGCTTTGAGGGATTTTTTCACAACCATGAATGAAGGAGTTAGGAAAAGGTGAAAGGATGATTTCAGAAGAACCTAATGCCTGAAAAGATAAAGACTTCTTCCAGAATTAAAGAAGCTCAAGAATTAAGATTCCTAGTAACTTTTTTAATCTGGCAGGAGGATTTCTGCAGTGAAGGAAATCACTCCCTTTTTACAACCTTGTAATCCCTTAATTCAGGCACTGTTAGGCTGAGTACTATCCAATATCATTCCTTCTTA
Source organism: Thamnophis sirtalis (assembly GCF_051295495.1). Taxonomy (NCBI): domain Eukaryota; kingdom Metazoa; phylum Chordata; class Lepidosauria; order Squamata; family Natricidae; genus Thamnophis; species Thamnophis sirtalis. The sequence continues at coordinate 99,088,522 of NW_028261384.1, forward strand.
ATGTATTGCCCCACATCCTTATACATTGATGTCATCATGACGCATAAATGTTGCTCCCCCATCTAATGCAACAGTTTCATTAAAATGCTGATAGAGTCAATCCCTAAACTGGCAGATTGTGGGGCTCTGTAATATAATATCTATCAAGTTTGTTCTGCTCACAAAGTAGAAGAGAATGGGGTTAACTGCAAGGCAGTGGAAGTAGTATGTTTTCATAATGAAGTGGGCTCTGTGTTTAATTAACATAAACAGCTAAAAGCAAAAGCGATCTGTCTCTTTGGATTTGACTTAAAAGAGATTGTGTGTTGCTTTAAATGTCAAGTGATTAGTTAACTGATTTGCTTTTAGTATATGAGAAGAGATGCCATACGCTAAATAGATAAATAAGCATGTGAAAAGAGATGAGTATGTATTTCTGCATATTTGTCATATTGCCTTTCACTTTGGGTGTGGTGCAAGGGTGGGTTTCAATTTTTTTAATACCTATTCTGTGGGCGTGGTCTATTTTGTGGGCATGGCTTGGTGGTCATTTGACCACGTGGCTGTGGCCAATTTGTAAAATGTGATGAAACTCATTTAACAATGCTCTTGCTTAGCAACCAAAATGTTGGCTTAGAAACTCTGGCATTTGAAGTGTGGACGTCTTAAAAGTGTCAAGTTACAAGACCCTTGCACCCCTAACCCTTTCCAAAAAAAATCCAGGGGTGTTCATAGTTGACAGCTTTAAGACTTGTGGACTTCAACTCCCAGAATTCTTCCTCCAGTCATGTTGGCTCAGGAACACTGGCATTTGAAATGTGCAAGACTTAAAGTTATCAAGTTAGGAGACCCATGCACCCCTAACCCTTTACAACCCCCCCAAATGAAAATGTTATTTTTAAAGCATTTTGCACCCGGGAAAGTTAGAAGGGCACACCAGTCACACACCACCTCCACTGACTTTGAAGTCTTTCTCTCGCACTGCCAAAACCCCTCGCCGCTCTTCACTTGTGGTCGCCCCTTCAACCTCCCACCCATGGATGATGCATGGTGGTCCTCCTGGAGGGGCAGCCAAGAGGCATTTTTCTCCACCACCCCCGAATAGTGCGTAGGCTGAGAAAAGTGAGAGGAAAGAATGGAGCTGCTCTTTTTTTCCACTTTTCAGCCTGAAACAAAGCAGCGGTGAGGAAGGAGTCTCTGGTGGCTGCAGCAGCAGCAAAAGTGACGGTGGCTGAAACACAATCCCAGGCAGTCAGTTCTGACTCTCTCTTCCCCAAGCATGTCCCATTGCTGCTGCCACCTCTTTTGATGAATCCAGCTCAGCAGTGATGGCATGAAGCGGCTGCCAGAGATGTTCTCAGTGATGGCAAGAGCCCCGCCACTGAGCCAGATTCACCAAAAGCGGCGCCAACACAAAGGCTCAGGGAAGGGAGAGTTGGAACTGACTGCCCTGGACTGTGTTTCAGCTGCCGCCGCTGCTTCTACTGCTAAGAAATCCATGGGTTAGAGGGAGGAGAAGACCGTCCCTAGCAGAAGCTCGGCGTTCTCCTCCCACTAACCCGTGGATTTCTCCACACCCCACTGCAAATGAGGTGGCTGTCAAAGAGAATGAAGCAAGGGGCTTCTTTCAACAGCTGAAGAAGGAACAGGAGTGTTGGAAGAAGTCCCACACTTTGTTCTCTTTGACAGCCGCCTCATTTGCAGTGGGGTGGGGAGAAATCCATGGGTTAGAGGGAGGAGAAAGCCAAGCTTCTGCTAGGAATGCCCTTCTCCTCTCTCTAACCCATGGATTTCTCCCCACCCCACTGCAAACCAGGCAGTTGTCAAAGAGAACAAAGCACAGGGCTTCTTTCAACAGCCGAGTCCTTCGCTCTGGCAAAGGAAGTGGGGGGGGGGCAAACATGGTGCAGACAGGTGGGGCAAGAGAGAGAGCGGTGAATGAGGGTAAGCCAGGGGAGGGACCGTACCAGTACAGGGTCCTCTGGCTCTACCGGTATGCAAACATATGCCCAATTTCCGCTACCAGTCTGGGTGTACCGGTCTGGACCGGTAGGAACCCACCACTAGTATAGTGGGCTTAGGTGTTGTTTTCTTTAATGGTTCTGGTTGCCAGTGTCCAGTTATAGAGTTTTAATTGGTTTGAGAAAACCTGTGGAGATTATTCCTTTGCTTAGCGGAAGAACACAGGGTTCTAATTTCTATAGACATCAGCCATGATGGCAAACTGAAGCAGTGAAGGTGAGCTAATAAATGTCCTTAGAAATATCAGTGCACATGATTCCAGGAGCACCCTGGTTGCTTTTCTAAAGAGCTGGTGGTCAGAGCTTTGAGTATGGCATCTTAAAATATATATTAAGTTACAAAATGTGAAGTATGTCTCTGTTCAGTGCTGAGTCCAAGGGAATCTTTATCTAAGTTCCTTTTAATTGAGGAGGGTAAATAATGGTTATTCAATTTTTGGTATGGGAAACATTTGTTTTCCCAGTATCTACCTACCTACCTACCTACCTACCTACCTACCTACCTACCTACCTACCTACCTACTTACCTTACTTACTTACTTACTTACTTACTTACTTACTTACTTACTTACTTACTGTCCTTTCCTTTCCTTTCCTTTCCTTTCCTTTCCTTTCCTTTCCTTTCCTTTCCTTTCCTTTCCTTTCCTTTCCTTCCTTCCTTCCTTCCTTCCTTCCTTCCTTCCTTCCTTCCATCCATCCATCCATCCATCCATCCATAGTAAAACTGTAAGAAAATCATTGAATTATGGAGCTAGGATGTCAAACTCGCAGCCTGTGGCCGGATGTGTCACGCACTGGCCACACTCACCCCTGGTTTAGCAAAGGGGGGGAAAGTTACAATATGTCATGTGATGCCACCATGATGATGTGAGTTTGACACCTCTGTTCCAGAGACACACATATTAGCATGCACCTACTAGGAATTATTATAGCAGGTGACAAAATTGAAGGTCACCTCCAGATGTTGCTGAACTACAGCTCCCAGCATCCCCAGCTAGTAAATCCCATGTTAGGATCTGTATTTGCCTCAGGATGCCTCTTGTAACACCTCTGCTTCACATCCTGCATTGATTGCCACTTTGCTTCCAGGGTTTGACTTGACAATGGCGTAGAGTTTAGTAGTTACTTGAGAGACTGCCTATCTTCCATAGCATATGTCTGTTTGATTTGATGTTACAGTGTTGTCACACTCTGGGTTTTTTCAATTAAAACCATGACATTTATTGCTGTATTGGAAATATGATTTCTCGGTAGTAGAACCTCAATGCTGGATTGAGGTTTCTGCCAAGATTTGAATAGTTTCCAGCCTACAAGTATTTTGAAGGGCTCTGACTTTTCACTCAGCCTTTGGCAAGGGAGACTGAAGCCCCCTTTAAATTGTGTGGGTTTTTCTTTGTTCCTTTTCTGGTATGTCATTTTTGATACATTTACTTTATCTTCATTTTTATTTTTTTGCTGCTTTAATGTTTTAAATAATTTGTAAGCCATTAAGAGCCACCAGAAGCCAGGCAGCATGTGAGTTGAATAATTTCATCAACATCTGTAAAATTACAGATCCCTAATCCCTGATATAGAGAATCAAATACTGCAAAACCGATGCAGTGGGTCATTCTATGCTCTTCCATTAAATGGAATTAGCACTGGTCTACCTTATAATTTTGTGAGAGTCTAATAACAAAGACCCACCCTTATGCTATGAATTTGTGTTTGCTGCGCAGAAAGAGGGAGCTATAGAAATATATTCAAACCTATTATTGTTCAGCCAATACCTGATAGATGGGATTTTAAATGAAAATTCTAAAGTGCAGACAGAAATAATTGAAAACATAAAGTCAGCTTATCTTGTGCTTGACTATTTATCCAGCCCATCATGGTCTACCCCCAGTTATACAAAAGCCATCCTACATTACAGAAAATAAAATAATGTAATTCTGAATAGCATTACTTCCCATTTCAGTGCAGGGTCATAATTCTGACTCCTTCCCTGCTTCTATTAAATTGTCGTGCAAAGAGAGATTTGGGAAATGTAGCCATATATGTTAGATGACTATTATAGTAGGTACTTTTTAAATGGATGATTATTCAAAATTTCAATCTTCTATTTGCAGGTTTGGAGTGGTGCAATGCAGAATTGTGAATCCACTCCTCTTCATTCTGGTTAATAGAAATGTAAGCAGGAAACCATAGGCAATTTGGTACTCTCCAGATGTTTTTACCCCCATTCCTCATAAGCCTGAGCTATCACATATCAATGGTCAGAGATTATAGCAATCATAATTCAAACATCTGGAGGCAGAATGAGTTCAAACATCTGATTGCAATGTGAAATTAGTTGTAAAAAATATGGAGATGTCTTATGGATAAACATGAGAAAGGAAGAATTATAGTCAGCTGAATTGATGGTAATAGCATAATTACACAAGATGAGGGTGATAGAGATTCAACGTGAAACATGACAAAGAATTTCCTCTTGGCTAGACTTATGTCCCTCCTTTCCTTCAGGAGCTCAAATATTGCGTACAAGTAGCGCTCCTCCCTTTTGCCTCATAATAACTCTGTGAACTAGGTTGAGCTGGAAGAGAGTCCCAAATCATCCAGTGACCTCCCACAATTAACAGTGGCCTGAAACCTGTGTCTCCCCCAGCCTAGTCCAGTCCCTTAATTATCACACCACACTGGCTATTTCAGGTTGTAAGTACTTTGTAGTATTTTATTCTACAACTAGAGTGTGTTTTAATATGGTACTTGTTGTTGGTAGAGGACAGACAGCAGTTATGTAGGCTTGCAGAGTAATCTGTATATTAGAGATTTAGCTTAGATCAAATAGCATGGAATTAAACCAGGTTTTGGTTGCACTTATGGCATACTGGCCAAAATGTGCCTCAAATGACAAGTACTGTTCTTAGTTGGGAATGCTGGTAACCTTTTCTTATCTTACTAAAAGTGTTATGTGAAACTTTGATTGATGAAAGCCATGATAGAGGCTGTAAGTCAACATCTGTGGGTCCATCTGGCAATGATGATGGCATATGGAGGATTGTAACTTAGAATATAAGAAGAGTAAATAGTAAAGAGAATGAATAGTAAAAGATATGATGATGAGGGGGATAGAAGGGAACTCATCAAATTTGCCAATGACACAAGTTGGCAAGGCAACATCCCAGAAGCTTTTTATTGTTATTGCTTGTACTACCTAATATTTTGTGTTAGCCCTTTCCCCTTTCTTTTCTAACTCCTTTGCTTTGCTTTGTATTTTTAATGTAATATTTTTTTTGGGGGGAGGGGGTAGTGGAGAAAAAACAATAAACCTAAACTGAAGAAATTCTGGAAAAAATATTTCAGAGATTTTATGGGAATGATATTGGTGTGTCTGAAAGTAGAATGATTACAAATGCTACAATAATAACATTCAAGGGGGAAAAAAGGCATGGATTGTGTAACAGTATTGAAAAAAATGAGGGATTTCAGAGATAGAGGGGTAGAATTGAAGAAATGTTAAAATAGGGATGTATATTTTATATTTCCCATATATAAAGGGAAAGATAACAAGAGAAAATGCAGAAACCATATGAAGATCAGTTTGTTCATTATGTCTGGATAGATTTGGCAAAATTCTGATTGAAAGGGTTAAAAATGAAGTGAGTAAAACTTGAAAAAATGCACCCACAAAGAGATTTGGACAGATGAAATTTTTGCTCTTCAGGAAGTCATTGAGAAATGTATGGTGTAAGAAAGGGTGTTTATTTTATGTCTGATTATTTTGGAAGTATATAATGAATAGGCTTGAATTATGGATTGTTTTGTGTGAATATAAAGTTGCAGAGTGGTTAGCGAATGTGATAAGAATGGTAAATGATGAAAGCATGAAAATAAATGAAATGTTTAGTGAATAATGATTCACTACTCGCCCTGAATAGGGAGAAAGATCAGAATATGTGATATTTCCATGTATAGGGCTAAGTATATATGGAATGCTTCTGGTTAGAGACAGTATTTGTTGGGGACATGCATGTCTGTATACTTATACATAGATTATGCCATATTGTTGGTGGAGAGTCCAACAGATTTACAAATGAATAAATAGTCCTCACAAAGCATAGAGATCTCAACATCAATGTATTAGACCAAGATAGTTGATTTCAAGAGGGGGAAACTCAAGTGAACTTTTATATTTTACACAAATGGTTAAAAAAATCCTGGAGTAATTAGAATAAAAATAGGGTAACATTTATTTAAATATTATGGCAGGTTTACTGTAGATGGAAAAACCTTGATAGAAGGTTTATTACAGATAGGATAAGTCAGAAAGTTGTTGAATTTTAAAATGTGCAAATGTTGGTAGAATGTTAGTGGGTGGCCTGTTACAAGGAGTGAATATTTTTGAAAGAAGTGAAAAGTTCTATCTATATGTGCCCACTCGTTTCTGCCCACCTTGCTTTATGAAAGTGAGAATCTGGTTTGTCAGGAGAAACACTAAAGTTAGTTGCTGAAGTAGGAATAGTTTACTTAGAAGTGTGTGTATTTACACAGAAAGAGATTCTAGGATTAATTAACCAGCTTATTATAGCCCTCAGACCAGATACAATAAAATATCTAATAGTAGCACCACATACATACATAGATACATACATACAGTACATCAAGGGAAAAATACAATAGGATCTAAAAATAATTAAGTAGAGATGTAATAAAACAAAACAGAATAAAAGGATTGATGGATGATGAACCATTGTGTCAAGAGTCATTACATGAGTGACTAGGACAAGGGAAGTATCTTGTGGTGGTTTGGTTGCGCAAAGGGATGAATCAAATTACAAAACAATCATATGAAGAACAAATGATTCAAGAGGAAGGGAAGGAACTTGTGATTGAATGGAATCATCAAAAAGAAAAGCAGAAATTTGTAAGAGAAGGCAGTAGGATGTAGTAATGGGTAGGAGAGCAAGAATATTTTGCAAGGATAGAGAGATACGTGGAGAGGTATAATAATTTGTATGGATGTATATTTCCTTTTCTTAGATATCTCAAAACTTTAATTTCTTTGATACCTTATTCCTCTTTTTTTGGCTATTCATGACACGGCTTACTCCAAAATAATATGTATGCATTATGATTATGTATATATGTAACAATTATATATATATATATATATATATATATATATATATATATATATATATATATATATATATATATATATATATATATATATATATAAATATAAATATAAATATAAAATCTGATATATATAAAATATATATAAAAAATGTGTATATATATATGTGTATATATATATATATATATATATATATATATATATATATATATATATATATATATATATATATATATATATATACATATATATATACACATTTTTTATATATATATATACACATTTTTGCATGTATGTGCCTCTTTTAATCTTGCATGTTGCATTCACAGGGTTGACAATAAAAAGTGTTACCATATCTATTAATAGATATGGTGATAATATGTTTCTTATAAAATTGTTCTAGCTTTCTAATTAGATTTTTAAGTTTCCTTTGCTTCCTTTTTTTTTTTTAGTTACATTCTCACAGTTATTGAAGACACTTCCCAATGGTTCACAAATAAAAATATATAAACTGTTCACAGTTAGAATAGTCTATTTGGCTACACTGGAAATTCCATTTAGGATAGAACCATACTGAAGTACTTCTGGTAAGGCCAGAATGGATCATTTTCTGATCAGAATACCTCAATTTTGAAACATAATAATACATATCATTAGAGATGATTCTGGAGGGTCCAAAGCAGAATTAAATTTCTTAGGCAGGAAAACCAGGTTAAAAAATCTAGTCTTGCAGCTGCAAAGGAAGAGCACATATTCAAATTCTTTCCAGATCAAGTCAAGGAGAAACCAACAGTGGTGCAGGTTTAGAACTCATGACTTAGGAGGGACTTGAAATGATCCCCAAAACAGTTGAAAATGATGGAATAGGAACAAACAGGCTCAGGGTCAATGTCTACAATTCTGTCTTTTTTTGGTTTAAAAACATGATATACTCTTGAGATCACGTACATAGAATAATTTATTTTACTTCTAATTAACAATTATTAATTTTTGCAACAAACTGTGCGCCTAAATAAATCATACAGCTAAACAAAAGGCATAATGGCATAATGCCACCCAAAGTTTAAAACCACAGGAAATCAGATTGTGTCTCTACTGTAAAAGCAAAACATGCACATCTCTGAATGACTGATCAATATTGTCATGCAAATATTGCCACTCTAGATCAGTGTTGGCCAACCTTTTCAGTATTGAGTGCCGAAACGGGAGCATATACATGGGCAGGAGAGCACCGGACACCCAAAAAGCAGTTCCCCGACATGCAGGTGTGCCCCAGGAAGCTGAGCTTCTGGTTTCTAGCATGTGCATGTATGCTGGTCACCTGGTCTTCTGGTTTCTGCCACGCATGCACCTGCAAAGACCAACTGGCCAATGTGCATGTTTACACCGGAAACCAAAAGCTCAAATTCCCACCATGCACATGTGTGCCAGGGAGCTGCTCTTCCAGTTTCTGGCACTTCTGTGCATGCAAAGAACAGCTGGCTGGCGCCACAACCCAGAAGAACAATGTGCAACAGCTGGTGTGCCCAGAGAGATTGGCTCTGTGTGCCATTTGTGGCACGCATGCCATAGGTACACCATCATGGGTCTAGATCTTTTTCATCACTTTCTAACTTAACCAAATAAAGGATGGACACCCCATATAAAACATGAGGATCAGGTCAAGAGAAGTATTAATTAATGGCACTGTTTTCCAAAAGTGGGAAGAAGCCAAACTTGCTCCACTGAGGAACCTCCTCCCTACTAAAACTCATATATTGGTGGATAAGAGGTGTTTTGTCTTGCAGCTTTCCTCAGCAGTTTAGTTAATTTTGGTATTGCTCTACAATTTATTCAGACAGTGACAAAAGTGTGCAATTGTGATACAAAATAAAGCCTTTTAAATATTATTTTCAATGCTTTAAAAAAATTGCTGGTTTTTAGGCCTGGATTTCTTATTTTTGAACTTGCATTCTTTAGATTACTGTTTTTCAACCTCAGTAACTTTAAATGTAGGACTTCAACTCCCAGAATTCTCCAGCCAGAATTCTGGGAGTTAAGAGCCATATATCTTAAAAGTTGCTGACACTGTTTTAGAGTTAAGCCAGCAAGAAAGAGAATATATGCAGAGATAGTTATTAAAGAATATATGGAAATAAATTGGTAAAATTGGGGTGAGCTGTGTGTGTGTGTGTTTGTGTGTGTGTGTGTTGCATTTGAAAAGTCTTGTATTTCTGTGCAATAAAATGATTCTGCAGAGGAAAAAAGAAGAGACATCCTTCAAAACCAGAAGCTGTTTCTGCATATGTTAGAAAGGTATTCCCACCCTTTCTTGGCAATGCTGCATGCATCTCCCTGCTGAGAAGTAAGTTTCTCACACCACATTAGAAGTTTGAGTTCTAATGTCTAAATGTCATATTGGATGAGCTGGCATTGTGCAAAGATTCCACAGCTGTAGCTCATTGCCAAGAAAGCAAGATAGGCAGGGAGGCAGGCAGGCAATCAATGGAAAGATGGAGAGACAGAGAAACCATTTATTATAGCATCCTGGTGAGAACTACGTAATTCCTTTAAATATGTGTCTTGACTTATTTTAATGTATGAACTATTTCTATTAAAACTCAACAAAAGCCAGTGCAGTGTGGAAAATAAAGTATTAGCCTTTGATCATGCCATTCGCCACCATGGTGCTAGAGAATGTCCTTTTCTGGGAAAACAGCAATGAGTTACTGGTGTTTACGGGTGCCAGCATATTATTTCTTACTGGTTTCAGAAAAGAAAAGAAGGGGAGCAATTGCAGAGGATACAATTGAAGGGTGTCTCTGGAAATAGCCACCCCATAAAAACTTGGAACTAGCTTCTATCAAGTGAACATTTGTTCCAGCAATGGTTAGATATAATATATAAGCCATGATGTCTTGCTATAATTTGAAGTATAGTTACAAGTTTAAAGGGGAAGATAATTTACTTGGAGCCTTCTGATTGTTACTTGATGATTTTGGCACTTTGAACTTGAATAGCTAAATGAGGTGGAAAAGAATCAAGGGATATTAAAAATTAAAATGGTATAATTCTATTCAACAGCTGGTATTAAAGCTGGTATTCTCAGGACAGCTGTGATCTGTTTTCATTGTAGGTTTCAAAGCTGTATTGGTGTCTACTACTAGGGATGCTCAAACACAAAGAACTGAAAGATCAGTGGCTCCAAACTTTGATTTTTTTTCTCAATGTCTGCATTGTTCATTGTGACTCATAACTTAAGTATCTCTCTACCCTTTGCTCCCCAGCCCCTAAATTATCTTCCTGCTTAGATTCTGAGTTTTGACTTTTATGGTTATACATTTGTGTTTTTTACCCACAGTACAAATCTCTCTTGTTAAATCTCTTGTGTTTAACACATTACCTTTCCCTGTGCAAATCCTTTAAAAAAAAAAAATCTGGATGATGGGAGAAAAAGATATTCAAGGATTCCCCAGTGGTGGGTTTCAAATTTTTTAGACCCTATTCTGTAGGTGTGGCCTGCTTTGTGGGAGTGGCTTGCCAGCCATGTGACCAGGTGGGTGTGACCAACTTATAAAATGTGGTGAAACGCACTTAACAACGCTCTTGCTTAGCAACCAAAATGTTGGCTAAGAAACTCTGGCATTTGAAGCATGCAAGTCTTAAAGCTGTCAGGTTACAAGACCCTTGCATCCCTAACCCTTTAGAAAAAAACCTAGGGATGTTCAAACTTGACAACTTTAAGACTTGTGGACTTCAACTCCCAAAATTCCTCCTCTCGCTCTTCATCTTGATGATGTACAGACGGGTGGGGAGAGAGAGCTGGAACCGGTTCTAAACGGCACTGTAGATTTGTGGAAACTCTTCTATAGAAGAGTTTAGAACTAGCAGGAACCCACCCCTTGGATTCCCAGGATTACAGTTCAGGAAGCTTTATAGTTGAACAGTAATGTGAGTCCCAAGGAGATTCTGAAAGAGGGACATCTAAAAATAACTAGATATGGATAACATCTCCCATGTAAAGAGCAGGTAACTTGATGGACTAATAGTTGCAAAGGAGCTAGAGATGCAATTGATTTTTTAGGACTCAGCAACTGACTACAGTACCTTACTTCTGTCTACCTTGGAAACATACCGTAGGGAGCATAGATCTGGGCCAGCCGTTAAACTGAGTGAAGCAGCTGTTCCTGGCAAATAATTTGGGTGTTTTAAAATAACATGAATATGCTCATTATTTAATATAATAATATATTATATTATTTTCTATTATGGAGGAAGAGAGATGTTTAGTCTTGAACTGCCGAAGTGATTGGTAGATTATTGGATTCAAAATTAAGCCCCATAATTTGAGAAAAGGAGACAAAAGTAAAGGCATTGGAGGACTATAGCTGAGCAGAAAGGAATTGGGATTTCGGCAGTTAAGGTCAAGAGATCAAACTCTGATGAGAAAGATTTTAGTTTTTCTATGATTGTGCAATATTTCTAAATTATGTCCTTTGGAGTGATCCCATTAGCACTTAATTATGACAGAAATAGGTTCAGGTAACTTCTTCTTCTTCTTTTTGTTTGGTCTGTGTATGATACTTCGACTTTCTCCCCTTCCATGGGGAGGGGGACAAAGGCTGTTTGTCATTCTTAACTGTAACTGCTGTTTAAATAATGTTTTGACCCTTAACCCAACTGCCTCCAACTGGCTCCAACTGCCTCCAGGTGTGTAAAATTTGATATCTACTATGTCAGAGACAAAATCAAGTGACAGTTAGTTGTAGGATCAGAAAGGGAATTATTCAGTGGCATTTGCCAAAGAAGCAAAGGGAGGGAGAATCACAAAAGTAGAATTACAGGTAGTCCCTGACTTACAATAGTTCATTTAGTGACTGTTCAAAGTTACAGCCACATTGAAAAAAGTGACATGACCACAGTCAAAATTCAGATGCAACTGGTTTATATTCATGATCGTTGCAGTGCCCTGGAATAATGTTATGGCCTTTTGTGAACTTTTGACAGACAAAGATAATGGGGGACCCAGATTACACTTAAAAATGTGTTACTAACTCAAGGGGACATGGTGGCTCAGTGGCTAAGATGCTGAGCTTGTCGATCAGAAAGGCCAGCAGTTCGAATCCCTAGTGCCACATAACAGAGTGAGCTCCCATTACTTGTCCCAACTTCTGCCAACCTAGCAGTTCGAAAGCATGTAAAAATGCAAGTAGAAAAAATAGGAACTACCTTTGGTGGGAAGGTAACAGCGTTCCCCGTGCCTTGGGCATTTAGTCATGCCGGCCACATGACCACGGACACATCTTCGGACAACACTGGCTCTTTGGCTTTGAAACGGAGATGAGCATCAGCCTCTAGAATCAGGAACAACTAGCACATATGTGCAAGGGGAACCTATACCTTTAACTTAACAATTGCAATGATTCATTTAATAACCATGGCAAGAAACATAGTAAAATGAGGGGAAATGTGGCAAAGTTTATTTTGTTGCTTAGCCACAGAACGTTTGGGCTCAATTGCGGCTGTAAGTCAAGGATTACCTGTGCAAATCCCTCAATTTTGCTTGTGTGTCATGACATTACATACCATATATACATACACTTTTAGTACAACAATGTCTACTGGCCATTCCAGGATGATATGGGAATGCCCCTCTCCTCCTAAACCACAGGTCAGATTCATTCTGCTATTATCTCCTTAAAGAATTTAGCATTGTGGCATCGTGCCAGTCATCCTTCAGATTTTTAGAAGAGTGATAAAGTTGCATTTTTTCAGCAATTGTAACTGAGAACACTGTATGGCAAAAACTTAATGGAATCAGATTGATCTCTGATAATATAATGAGTTGAGACATAGGGGAATATCCTGAGAAGCAAAATATATGGAGCTTGTCCTTCTTGAGTTCAGTTAGCATTCAGTTTACCATTCAAAAGGAAATTCTGCTGATGTTCATAAGAGTCAGCTTTGCTCTAGCTCAGGGGTGTCAAACTCGCATCGTCGCAGTATTGTCATGTGACTTTTCCCCCTTTCGCTAAACCGGGCATGGGTGTGGCCAGTGCACGATGCAACCAGCCTGCAGGCTGCAAGTTTAACAGCCCTGCCCTAGCTGGTTTTCCCTTCTTTCCCTTCTGCATCACAAGGGATCATCTGTCATCAGTGGTCATGATTCAAAAGAAAAGAGGAATGGCAAGGGCATTACTTTCACTCTAGATAGATTCTTGCCACCCAATGTTAATGTCATTAATGTTGATTTTAGTGCTGATAGTGACGTGCATTGTGTCTAGTTTGGAATGAATGTTGTTCAGCATATTTGTAGCATTTTTGTGTGAAATAAGAAATTGCAGAAACAGGTTGAAACCACAAGTCTTTGACTTAGATTTGCAGAAAGAGATAAGTTACATCCCCAAACTGTGTCTTTTTGGTTTATTTACCAGCCTTTTTTATGTATAGGAATATTGCAAAATTGTGTGGTATTGGCACTAAAGTTTGGAAGACAATTGTTTAGCTATTGCATTGAGAATTATTGAATTTTAAAATTATTTTTTATGGTAACGCATATTACGGCATCTTTGTAAATAAACAAACAGTAACAATCTGTCCAAAATTCTGAATAATAATTCTGAATAATACTACAAAACAATAATGAATGGCTTACTGATTTTTAGGATAAAGAATTATAACAAGAATGTGAGTCCTCTGAATCTTGGCTGATATGAGAAATATGATTAGAGAAATCCACAAGGAGTCTGTATTCAATTGTCCACAACTTACTGTTTTTAGGAAATAAATGAATGGAGCAAAATAATAACCACTGAATCAGATCATCTTGTGTTATAGCAAAATCATTAAATTTTCCAAAAAAATTACATTGTACACTTTGTAGAATACATTGAACCATTTTGGTAAAGAGATTTAGAATAACATTCCTAAAACTTTGCCAAAGAACATTTCATCTGGAGATTATTTCTTTTGTTCCTTCCCTTTTTTTTGAGAAGAATCAATTAATGGATTCCAAATCATTAGGATGTGGGACATACTTGGACTCAGGAATTTCCTCCCCCTATCTCCAGTACTTAAAATAATGATACTGGAGGATGGATGTTTTCCCTATATCCTGAGTATTGGTTATTTGAGCCAGTGAAAGCTCTTAGTCCTGAAGGAGCTTTTTCTCTGGAGTGTTATAGCTGAAATACTTTGGAGTGAACTGGGTATGTGTTTTACAGAGGTTGGTTGAGCGATACAGCCTTTTTATGACAGCTAGGTGACCCTGAGCACTGTTTACTAAACTGATATATATGTATATATTTTCTGAGACAGAACAGAGTGTTCCAGCCATAGCAGAGAATAATAGAATAGGTTCACACTAGACTAATTTCTTTAATGATGTTAAAGAATGATAATGATATTAAACAAATCATAACTGGCTGGGTTAATACAACATATTAAAGGTTAATTCTCTCTTTTTTTTTGCATGCCACAACACATAAATACTAAGCATTCTAGGGAGGCATCCTCATAATATTATTTCTATGTCATACGAAATCAGGTGCTGACACAGCCTAGAGCCATCATTTGTTGTTCTGGTTTTGAAATGGTGCTTTCCTTCTTTTCCCAACATAGAATTTTCCACGTAGACCCTTTGGGAAAATAGCCTTGGAAAATAATGGTCAGAAATAGCCATTTACCCTGTTTCAATTGGCTTGGCAAGGATTCTGTCCTTGCCTAATTACTGGGCACTGTGCCTTTCTGGTCATTCTGATTTTGGCAGCCAGAGACATTGGATATCTCACTTGTGCAACTTGTTTTTTCCCCCTATATGCTTGGACCTGAGAATGTTAAGTCCACAAAAGGCCAGATAGGTAGGAAACCAAAGTTGAGATAAGAACATTGTCTTATCAGGGGGTAAAACAGTGTGCACTTCATC
This sequence comes from Thamnophis sirtalis, assembly GCF_051295495.1. Classification (NCBI taxonomy): domain Eukaryota; kingdom Metazoa; phylum Chordata; class Lepidosauria; order Squamata; family Natricidae; genus Thamnophis; species Thamnophis sirtalis. The sequence continues at coordinate 99,103,541 of NW_028261384.1, forward strand.
AGGCAAACAGAATTTTAAAAATACATTCATCCCTTAAAAGGACAGCTTCCATGATAGTCCCCATCTCCTGCCCAATGCAAATCAGAGGTGGGTTGCTACCGGCTTGGCCTGGTTCTACCAAACTGGTAGTGGTTTTTGGTCTGGGTCGCAGAACCAGCAGCGTCTCAGGCTGGCCATGCCCCCAAACCGGTTCCCTGGTGTTTTTCAGTAATTTTTTCATGTTCTGCGCAGGCACAGAAAAATTTATAGTCAACTGTGCACACACATGCAGTGCACACAAAGTGCACATGAAGTGGACCGGCAGCAACTCACCTTTAATTTCTTAGTAGCAGCTTTGAAAAAAATGGCTGGAAATTGCCATTGTAAATTGCTATCTCTCAAACTGCCCTGTCTTCTGAGAAATTGAGAGATTTCCAGTGGGGAAGAAATCAAGACATAGAACTGGCCATTCACAGGTCAACCTCATCATGATAAAAAAATAATAATCAGGGAAGCTGTTTGTGATTGATTTTCTTGACAGTAGATGATGCTGGGTGGTAGAAGGAATATCAACTGTTGCCCTGAGACAACAGGTAGTTCTTTTTTTTAACAACTGTCCTGTTTAATGACTGAAGTTACAACAATACTGAAAAAGTAATTTTATTACTGGTTCTCACTCTTATGACCATCACAGCAACTCCATAGTCTTTTGAGAGTTATGTTCTTCATAATTGCAAGCGTTTACAGCAATCACAGTGACAAAATCACAAATTGCATCTTCACAGTTGGCTTCTGACAAGGAAAGTCAATGAAGAAGCTGCTAGAAAAAAACATAAGTTGCAATCACACAATGTCTCACTTTATGATCACATTGCTTAGTGATGGAGTTGCCTGTCCCAATTGTGATAATTAAGCAAGGACTATCTGCATTAAATTTTGTGAAGGTAGGAACACTCCCTCAATGTATTATTGAGGTACAGTAAAGATTGTAGAAGCTGTTATAATGTTATCATATATAATGGCCATCTCAATGAGCTTGTCCCCATATTATGGTTTTAGCATTTTGCTTAACTTTTGCATGCTAGGAAGAGTGTAAAAATAACTTATATTCATTCATACATTTTTATATCCTATCCATTCATAATCTCTCTGTGAGTGAAAGGATGGACGTTTTTAAAGGAACAAAAAGGGCCAAACAGATAAATATTGTACATTGTTGATATTTTATTTATTTATTTGGAAATTTATATTGATATTGCTGCCTATTCGCACATGGTGACTCAAGGTGGCTTACAAGAATATAAAACCTTCTATAAAAACAATAAAACTAATAAAAGAGAGAATTATATAATAAATTAATAAAAATAATGTAATAAAATAACCCCTGTGCCGGTGACAACACATAATACGAGCGATTTAATCTGCTCCATCCCAGTCTGGGATCTCCAGGCCCACTGGAAGAACCAGGTCTTCAGCACTTTCTAGAAGAGTGTTAGAGTGGGGGACATTCTAATCTCTGGGAGAATGATGTTCCAGAGACAGGAAGCCACCACGGAGAAGGCCTTTCCGGTTCCCAGCAGGTGTAACTCCTTAGGGGATTGGACCCACAATATTCCTTGCCTCCCCTCTCTGGTGGGTCAAGTAGATGTGACCAGCAAGAGACGGTCCTTCAGATAACCTGGTCCCAAGGCATGAAGGGCTTTAAAGATGGCAATCAGCACCTTGAATTGCACCTGGAAGCAAATCGGCAACCAATGCAATTTTCGCAGGAGAAAATTGCATGTGCACACCGAGGTCTGCACAAAACCAAGTGGGCCACTGCATTTCACACCAACAGGAGCTTCCAGATGTTCTTCAAGGGCAGCCCCATGTAGAGTGTTTTGCAATAGTCAAGACAGGAAGCGACTTATTCTTAGTTTCCATTCACCATTTCTGCATATATCAAGGATGAATTTATTCATTCTGCAAGAATAAGGATGGTGCTTTCTGAAAGAAAAAGGGAAGGAAGGAAGGAAGGAAGGAAGGAAGGAAGGAAGGAAGGAAGGAAGGAAGGAAGGAAAAGAATTATCCTCATTTATAATTATGTATGCCTGTATATACAGAAATATGTATCTATTTATTCATGAATTTACCAGTTGAGCTAAGGGAAACAGAGACTATAGCCCCAGAGTCGAATTCCACATAGACTTAGAGACACTTTCTTGTTAAAGATAAAAGTAACAAATGAAAAAAAAATCTGCTCCAATACAAAAACAAATATAAAAACAAAACACAAATGTAAGATTAGATCAGCCAGCAATGTCAACTCAAAGCAAATAGGTACATAAGACGTTCAAGCTGCTACAGATTTGTATCTTCCTAGACTCAAAAATTCACAGGGATAGTGACTAAAGCTACGGAATAAAGACTTTCCTGCTACCGGGTGGAATGACTATGACAGATCTAGAAGAAACATTAAAGGGCAAAGACATCACACTGACAACAAAAATACGTACTGTCAAAACCATGGGTTTTTTCCCCCCAGTTTTAATATATGACTGTGAAAGCTGGAGCATAAGAAAGGCTGAACAAAGAAAACTGAATGCTTTTGAATTGAATTTGAATACTGGAGAAATTTGTTGAAATTGGTAGAAGAAAAGGAGAAGAAAGAACACAAGATGAACAAGTCATTCAATATTAGATGAAACAAAATAAAACTGCTCACTGGACACACTAATAATGAAGATAATGCTTAAACATGCTAATGCAGATATAAGAGTCATTCATGAATAAAGGTCCTGATGCTTACAAAAATGGAAGGCAATCAAAAACAAGTCTGACAGATGGCACTGTAGATAGATACTATCACTGAAGACACAAGCACCAGTTTATAAAAACTTAAAGAAGCAGTGACTGATAGACAATCCTGGCAAAATGTCGACCATCTGATCATAAAAAGAGGTAATAAAATGAACAGGGATGAACTCTGCTTTCTTCCCCAGACCTGTATATTAGTCACTAGCTAGCTTTTGCACTGCAGTCCCTTATAAGAGACAGTGACTTTCAGCAAAGCCTTCAGGGCTACCGTAGTTATTTATGTGTTACAGATTTGGGGTCGTCGCATCTGTTTTCATCCTGTATCCTCTTCTTTCTCTTTCTAGTGGTCTCTGTTGGGTGGAGGAAGACACACAAACTTACAAGTTTCATTTAAAATTTAAAAGCCAATAAACTGAGGACAGGTTGAATCTGTAATTTGTGAGGTTTTATGTTGTTTGGAGCATGAGGTAAAGGTTCCCCTCACAAATATGTGCTAGTTGTTCCCAACTCTAGGGGGTGGTGTTCATCTCTGTTTCAAAGCCGAAGAGCCAGCACTGCCCAAAGACGTTTCTGTGGTCATGTGGCCAGCATGACTAAACACATGGAACACTGTTACCTTCCCACCAAAGATGGTTCCTATTTTTCTACTTGCATTTTTACATGCTTTTGAACTGCTAGGTTGGAAGAAACTGAGACAAGTAACTGGAGCTCACTCCATTACGTGGCACTAGGGGTTCAAACCGCCGAACTGTTGATCTTTCTGATTGACAAGCTCAGCATCTTAGCCACTGAACCACCACGTCTCTTTTAGAGCATATTCATGGCAAAAAGCCTAGCGCTCTCTGAGAAACCTAACATATTAAGGATATGACATGAAGCGCAACTTGATAAACTTGGTAGGGAGTCTAAAGACAGAATTTATAGGGAAATGATACACAGAAATTATCAATCACAGCAATCCAACTGAAGTGCAAACATATGTAAAATAAGTACAGTGACTTGCTCAATAGAAATGATAGATACCAAAGCAGTCAGGTTAGCAATGCAGCATTAATTAACATGTACAGTGGATAGGAATCATTGTCTTCAAACCCACTACTTGATGAACTATAACTCAGAGATAATCACCTTATAGCTTTCATTGGCAATTCCTTTGTTCACGAATGGAAAATTTAAGATCTGTAATGGAATGTCCTGATAGACTGAAATGGTCTTCTAATCAAATTCTAGAAGTTGCCATATTTGATGTTAGATTTGTATTTGTATTGCTTTGTTTGTTTGATATAGAATGCATGAGATCATTTTAGGTCAATGGTAACATATATCTGATTAGAGGATAAGCAGTTGAATTAATACTTATGTACTGTAAGAATGTGGTGTTTCTACTTCTAGCCCCGGATATGAATTTAGGTTTGGGAAGATTTGAGAAGTACTGGGAGAAATTCTGCATCGCAGTATTAACCACCCCTATCTAGGGTTGTTCCTAGCTGTAAGCTAAACCAAAGTTCAATCTGAATTTTGGCACTTTGGAAGTTGCTTAGTCCAGATTATGACCACCAAGGCAACCATTGGGCAATTCTGCTGCTGCTGCTGCACACACACCCCTTTCACTGAGTCATCACTATCTTGCTCTGTCACTGGGCAGGCATATGGAGTTGTTTTTTGGGGGGGGGGGTTGCTCTCAAATTTCCATTTCACTTATAAAATGAAAAAATGATAAAAACCTACAGGGCTACTATATTTCATATCACCCAATATTTTTCATATCCATTGCATTATTTGAACAATAATCCCAGGGAACAGTCCTTGAGGGGTCTATTGTTTCTATAATGAAAAAACAGAACTGTATAACACAGAGAGACAATAGTCTTATTGTAGTACTATAAGACTAATCACCTTCAGGGTGTCAATAATGGGAAGGATAGGCAAGGAAGGAAGGAAGGAAGGAAGGAAGGAAGGAAGGAAGGAAGGAAGGAAGGAAGGAAGGAAGGAAGGAAGGAAGGAAGGTCTGGCACAAATCTGTATACAACCAAATAGGTCTGAGGTCTGTATAAAAGGACCAAAGAACCTCAAAAGGAACCCCAAACCCTGCCTATGCAGACTTCTAGATATACTGGAGCAAAATTGGTTTGTGGGCCAAGAAATAGTTAAGCCCCATTTGGAAGAGCTTTCTCAAATGAACCTTGTTAACTTTTTGAATATAAATTAATTGTTATTATTCACTCCAAGGGAGAATATAATTTGTGATACTGGAACTGCATTTGTGCTAACCCTGATGGCTTGACCAGCACTGGAAATTAAGAAGTTTGGGTCCATACAAACCTCAGAATATATAAATCCTCCTTCTGTCTATAGTGGTTATTGTCCTATCTGAAAAATGCTATACAGCAGCAAAAAATGCTGGGGGATGGGGGTGGGGATGTCCATAAGAAATGCTTCTTAAAAAGAAGTGTGGCACTTACATTGTATGCTTTTTGATGCCAAATTAAAGACTTACCTGTTTTGCTGACGTTTTAATTTGAGAAAACCTTTAGCTTACAGTGTGCTTTATTGTATCATTAATCTGCTTATGTTGAGGATTTGTTTATTGATTTATTACAGCATTTATATACCTTCAAATTCCAAATGGCTCCAAGCAGTTTGCAATTATAAAAGCCTATACAGAAACATAACAATGAACACATTAAAAAACATTCTTCCCATTCCTTAAAAAAATCAAGTAAAAAAATCAGAAGAGAAACTAAAAACAGATCTTCAGCAACTACACAGTTAAAACAACAATGAACTAGCAGTTAATCTTACAAAGTCCAACCAAACAATATATTTGACCTATTTGCTGTTTATTAACCTGAATCCAGTAGATGAAGCTGATTTACAAATATGATAATTAAATTGGTCAAACAAATTACAATATAATAATTCTGTTAGCTGGAAAACAGACTGGATTTGGCAAAAAAAATTTTTGAGTCATTTTATTAAGACTTATAGGCTGCCCTTCTCCCTGAGGGGACTCAGGGCGGCTTACAATCATAAGGGAAGGGTGTGCAGCAACAAGGGACAAACAATAAGTGACCAAAAATAAAATAGTAAAACCACAACATGCATTCAACAGTCAGCACTCGGGCGGGTAAATTGGAACCTATCCCCAATGTTCGACAAAGTAGCTTGGACTATCAGGATAGTTACAAAAATTCTCCACCTTCCCCCCAAAACAATTTCATTAAGTGTTGGGTGCATACAGAGTAAAATGAAGTAGTTGTATTGTTACACTCTTCTTTGCAGATCAATATAGTTTTTTTTAGAGTCCTGAAATTAATTTTTTCTCCATCAAATTTTCTAATGAGCAGTGTGCTGAAATCACAGATAGAATATTGAAGAGAATTCTGGGAAAAGTGTAAATGAGATGAAAATATGGACTTTATAAAAGGTTCCTGCTGTTTGGTGGTCATTATTGCTGAGACAAGTTTTTTCTTGAATATACTATCTTCCAGTAGGGTGCATCACAACTCTCATATTTTCTGGTCAGCATAGCCAACTGTTAAATTACATTATAGAAATTATAGACCTTGGTGTTCTCTGAGATTGATTATCTTCTTGCAGAAATTTAATTACACCAGTGTACTGATGATGTTACCTAGTTTGGCAATGAAATGTCTGCAAGAAAGCACCCAAGTGAAAAACTCCTCATTTCAACCCTGAGCTACCAATATTCTCCATTATCAGAACTGTAAATTAGAATTGTATTCCAGAAAATGTAGAAGAAACCAGACTAGGGAAGACAGCTCATGATTCTGTAATTTGACCAGCGATTACTGCTGTTGGAAGGTGAGACATAACAGCAGCAACTCCAGTGTAGAAATGGAACTCTGCCCATTCTTTGTGTATCTGTACTGCAGGGAAATCCTTACTAATGGTGTCAGAGCTATCTTTCAGGCTCTTTGACAGTGTTTTTTTGCACTGAACAACCTCTAGTCAACCTTCAGGAAAGTTAACATTCCATCTAGAAAGTTTCAAAAACATTTGTTTAATTAGGGGACTAGACTAGACTAGATTTTTGTTTAATAAAGAGAAGACAAGACTAGACTAGGCATTTGTTTAATTAATGAGGAGACGAGACTAGATAAGATTAGACATTTGTTTAATTAATGAGGAGACTAGACTAGATGAGACTAGACATCTGTTTAATTAATGAGGAGACTAGACTAGACTAGACTAGAGCAGACCAGACCAGACCAGACCAGACCAGACCAGACTAGACCAGAATAGAATATTATTTATTGCACAAGTGTGATGGACGCACAAGTCCCAACAATATTGAAATTACTACTACACCATGTAGTTCTTTCTGATGTTTTTCATTAAAAAACTACTTGACTATAAACACAATGCATCTCCAATTGGAATGAGTGAGATTCTAATTTATGCGCTGATGTCCTGGTGGTGAACCAATCAAAGCTAAGAAAAAAGAAAGAATAGAAAAGAAAAATTGAACAATTGACAGTTGAGTTGCCCATTAAATTTGGCACTAATTTTTTGGGAAATTAGATGCAGTTGCTTTGATTAGATTACTATATGCTAACCTGAAACATCTCAGTGTGTAAAATAACCTGTGAGATGTCATTTCTCATATCACCTCCAACGGTCAGCCAAGCTAGAGAATTTGGAGAATTCAAGTGAATTTTGCTAGATTGTACAACAGACCAACTTAACTTTTTATGTAGCTATAAGCTAGCTATAACCTAGCACCACCTCTTGATGCGGGGAAGAAAGAGAATGCAAAAGCTGGCTTAAAATTCAATGTTAAGAAAATTAAGACCATGGCGTATGGCCCTCTTAATTCCTGCTAAACAAATGGGGAAGAAATGAATGTAGTGACAAATTTTATTTTCCTGGGCTCTAAGATCACCACAGATGGAGACTGTAGCCAAGAAATTAGAAGACGCTTGCTTCTGGGGAGGAAAGTTATGGCAAATCTAGACAGCATCCTAAAAAGCAGAGATATCACCCTGCCAACAGTGTGTATAGTCAAGGCTATGGTTTTCCCAGTTGCAATGTATGGCTGTGAAAGTTGGACCATAAGAAAGAGCACCAAAGAATCGAGGCCTTTGAACTATGGTGCTGGAGAAGACTCCTACAAGTCCCTTGGACTGCAAGGTGATCAAACCAGTCAGTCCTAGAGGAGATCAACCCTGACTGCTCTTTAGAACAGTGTTTTTCAACCACTGTGCCGCGGCACACTAGTGTGCCGTGACATAGTGTAAGGTGTGCCGTGGGAAAAACACTTTATATATAGTCAATATAGGAACAGAGTTAAATTTTTTTAACATTTTCTAATGGTGGTGTGCCTCGTGATTTTTTTCATGAAAAAAGTGTGCCTTTGCACAAAAAAGGTTGAAAAACACTGCTTTAGAAGGCCAGTTCCTGAAGCTGAAACTCAAATACTTTGGTCACCTAAGAAGAAGAAAGGGCTCACTGGAGAAGAGCCTAATGCTGGGAAAGATTGAGGGCAAAAGAAGAAGGGGACGGCAGAGAATGAGGTGGCTGGATGGAGTCACTGAAGCAGGAGCTCAAATGTACTCCAGAGGATGGTAGAGGAACGTTGTCCATGGGGTTGTGATGGGTCATACATAACTTCGCAATGAACAACAACAATCTAGCATATTCCTGAATATGTTCATCGTAATATTTTTCAGTAGCTACACTGTACATTAAAAAAAAAACCTAAATTGTACTTAAATGTATTGTATAAAATCCAACCATTGAAGACTGGTTAGAAAATTTTATTTCCTCAAAAAGCCCTGTTAGACTATGCTTTAATGACATATGTGAGCCCCCATATTTGAAATTCAGACTTGGATCTTCCTTGGTTCATCTGTTAGTCTATCCCAGAGATCATGGCCTTTTGTCCGATATTCTGGGTCCTGCGTACTGAGCCCCATCGACCTGGATAGACATTTATCTTCAGATGAAGGGGCATCACTCTCATGTGTGTCTTGTAAATTATATATGGTAGATTTTAAATAATTAATGGTGATGACCAAAACACCCATCACCCATATCCCATTGCCTTGGATTATTTGGACTTTTCTTCACAAGAAATATATTTAAAGCCCTTAATTGCTCCAGGAAAAAAACATCCTGCATCTGAAATCTCTGAGATCTTGTACAAATCTGTGGACGAAATCCTGGTTTAAATTTATAGCCATGTGCGTGACTGACTTTAGAGATTGAGCATATGGAGTCAGAGATGGGAGGTCAGGGAATGGAAGCCATGAATTTACCAGTAGTGAGGAATGGAAAGGGTTATCTCTGTATGGGGAAATTCTAGTGAGCCAGCGAATGGCTTGCATCTTCCTCAGGCGCTGCGTATGCAGAGTGGAAAGACTCACGCCTTGGCAGCTGCAGCAGGACTTGGGAGCAGGAGCATGCCTCTCTTTTCCTTCTCCCCCTTAATGGCTGGACCCTGAAGATTCTCATCACTCTGGCGGATTTTTCATTTGTTTTCTTTCGTTCCCTCCTGCAACTCTCCCCCTCAATACAATTTCATGTCCTGCAGCAGGGTTCTCTCTCTCTCTCTCTCTCTCTCTCTCTCTATCTATCTATCTATTTGCCTCTTGCTTCTTTTTTTTCCTGGTCCATTTCTAGATGATCACTCTGCCTATTTTTCATGCTCTGCTGAGTGCTGTTCCCTCCTTTTCATGGCCCAGCTGCCTGTCTCGCTCTGCCTTGCCTCATGAAGATTTATGGAACTGCAGTAATAAACTGTATTTGAGCGATCCTCTTTTCCGATAATCTTCGGGTGAGCGCCCAACAAGGTGGGTGTGATTTGAGCAAGCCTGCCATCATGTCCAGCTTGGGACCCCTCCCCATTGTGGTGTCAGCAGCTAGTGAGGTACTGGCAGCAGTACGGACCTAGCAAGGTTTTCTGCTCTCATTTTGAAAGGAGAGAGGAGCTTTACCAACCTGAACTGCCTTTGCTGCAGGATCACATTTTCTAAGGCAACTATATTTCTGTATGTGAGGAAGGGGCTACCACATCTCTAACCCAGTGACATCCTCAGGTGTGTCTTCCACCTAAGGAACAAAACCTCCATTGCAGGTAGAAGGAAAATGAATGGATGAATCAGAATATATGGACCTGAATGCAACACTTGCTTCAGTGAAGTCCTTTGATGCATCTCTGTTTCTGGAAGAATTTTGTCTTGGCATTGGTTTGGTTCTGATCCTGGTTGTGACCTAAGGAGTCTCTGAACATCCAAGAAAAGATCTTGAAAACTCTTGGAGTGACACTGTTCCAGCTCGCTTGGAGCTCCTCCTGAATTATCCAGAGGGTAAGAGAAAGGAAATCTTTTCATTAGTCAGCTTGTTTGGGATGGGGAGAGGCCTTTTCTGATTCTATGTTCATTTTTGTTCCTCTTCTCTCCCCATCACTACATCCATCTGATTAACTCATTCATACTTCACTGCTACTTTTGTCCCTGGTTGCACTAGACAAATCTGTTTTGCCCTAGACCTCTTGACCTCCCCGTGAGAGGTAATTAATTGCTAGGCAGTTGCTTTCTCCACCCTTGTCCTGGTTCAAAATGGCTGCTTGGACAAAACCTGGTGGGACAAGCAGGGGCAGAACTTCTTCATTGTGGGTCACTGACCATTGAAATGCACAGTTTATAACAGAGTTTATAGCATTCAAATAGAAATCTATTAAAGAATTATGATTAAACTAGGAATAAATAAAATATACTACAAAATACTACAAACAGAGTGCTAAATGGTCAACCAAATCAGATTATAAAACTAGAGGTTGCAAAAGAAAAAAAAACATACAATATTCAATTATAAAATGGTGTAGTCATAATTAATTAAAAAAAAGGAATTCGTGGCATGGCTTAATTGAACTCTAAAGAGCCTTCCTTCTCTAAACTCCTAGTTCAGCCAGTCACATGGCTGAAGGACATTCCCACCAACCAAAATCCTAGAAGATGATACTGATCTTTTTATTTCATCTACATAGCAGTGCTGATATCACCCTATTGTAAGAGGAGGATCCCTATTTTCCTTTATACACATACCCCACAATGACCCTTAGCTGAGCAAGAGTTGCTGTAGGGCAAATGTTTGACATTATATCTGGGGTATGGAGGTTGCAGGTCCATGCATATGAAACAATGAATGAGGTCCTTCTGTTTATTTAAGCTTTTAAAAATGCAAAGCTCGGGATTTCTTTTTGGTATAAATGCTTGTTATTAAAGAGGTTAAGCCCACCATAATGGGAGAGAAACTGGGTTGAGGGTCGGAGCAATTCCCTTCCAGGAAGGAGGGAGAGAGGGAGGGAGGGAGGGAGGGAGAGAGAGAGAGACTTCCCATTTTTTTTTGCTCAAATTGCTTCTGGCATTACAAACAGAATCTCAGCCATTAGCTACTGAGAGAGAAGCTGTGGGTGTGTGTGTGTGTGTGTGTGTGTATGTGTGTTGAGGATATTCTATAGACTGGGCAGAGCTTCAGGCAATTTGCTATTGTTCAGAGAGCAGGATGGAAACCCGAACAGTTTTTGGCAGGTGAAAAGGATGGGGGAGGAGAGGTTTGCAGTGATAGAATCCAAGTGAAAAGGTAGAGTTCAGGAACTAAATTCAACAAATTACAGAGAGTTGTACTGTGGCTTTGAAATTTGGCTAGAGAAGCAAATGCAGACCATGCACCCACATTTTAGATTTTGCCCATACATTGAGCATATTTCTGCCATCATCAGTTTATCGGATTAGCATGTAATACAAGCTTTTCTTGATCCAGGAATATTTTCATGCTTCAAGCAGAAAACCTAAGTATCAGTGTTGTCTTTCTTCCCAGTAATTAACAAGGAAATAATCCCATGGAAACCCCAGCAGATTGTGCTCCATCAATCAATTCTCTCTACTACTTTTAATTGTGACATATATTTATCTAATGAGGAACTGCTATTTTCTGATGATGTGTAAATGTATCAGATAGTCTCCATAGAATACATGTATGTAATCGAATATACACCCACCTTTTTAAAATTCAAGTTTTCGTGTATTTTCACTAAGCTATATAATTTAACCAGATACCACATCTTTACATTTATCTTAATGTACAAATGACTGGGGCATTACTAAGAATGTTGAAGTACAGTGTCATAGTTTAGAAGTTAAGCTAGGACAATGAAGGAATAAGGAATCAGGTTAAAAATAGGAAGGAATCAGTTTATAAACCAGGTTCATGAGTTCTAGTCCTACCTTAGGCACAAAGCCACCTGGGTGACCTTGGGCCAGTCACTTTCTCTCTCAGCGATAGGAAGGAGGCAATGGCAAACTATTTCCAAAAGCTTTGGTAAGAAAACTTAATGGACTTGTCCAGACAGTTAATTAAAAACAATACTTCCCACATCACTTTTAGTAGCAGTCCAACAAAGGAGAAACTTGTAGGACTGGCACTGCTAAGGTTTCCTAGTTTAGGTAATGAAACATCTGCAAGGAAGCAACCAAGCTCATAGACCACCAGGGATTCTTCATTAGCAAGCCAACATGCAGACACACCTGCCTTGAGGATTGAAACTGACCCCGGATATGGCCCACAGCACGCAGGTCACCAACATTTAAAAGGGAAATGCAGAAGTTGCCATGAAATTAGACCTGTAACATTGTGGGTAGAAACTGGAAGACTTCCCCAACACTAATCATTAAGGTCCTGGACTTTAATATTGCTATGAGGTCATGGTTGCTATCATGCAGAGTGCTGTACACTCTCTCCAACCTTGGGGGTTCTCCATCTCCACCCATCTTCTGATGAACTCCTTGCTGCTGAGTTTCATGGAGAAAGCTTCTTTGTATGGCTACTTCTCACTGGACTGGGCTAAACTGAAAGCATTTCTTTTCTCTGCAAGATTGCCTCCCTATTCAGTTTGCCTCCCCAAAAAATTTCAGGGAGAGCAGTAGCTGATGATGAGTCAGGTTTAAAAAAAAATAGCTGAGACAGAAAATAAAAGAGGCTTTATATTTTTATTTTATTTTTCTATACTATATTCTTATTTTTTCTTTTAAAATCTTTTTTATCTTATTAACTTTTTTGCACCTTCTATTTTTTATTTTTTAGTTTGCATTAGTATATTGTTGTAAATTGTAATCTTTAATAAGATTAGTATTAAAAAAAATAAAATAAAAAAAGGCTTGTTGGAATGAAGGGGTTTTTTTTTTCTTTAAGGAAAAAAAAAGACTACAAGAAACAGCATCCTGTTGTGTGGTTTGCACAAATGGCCTTTTAAAACTAATTCTCTTTAGCAGTCAGGAGCTCTGGCATGTTCCACTACTGAAGCGTGTAATTGGAGAAAAGGGAACTGCATATGGATTGGAGTAAAAGGGAAAGAGAGAAAGCACTGAACATAGGAGCAATGCAACATGTGTGCCTAAATAGATTCCTAAAGGCAAAATGTTGTAACTACATCTTTTTCCCCTCCTTCACTCCATTCTTAATTTCTAATAGGGTAAACCTGCAGTCATTTAAACCACTTGAATAAGTTGTACTGAACTTGGTGGATTTTCGAAGTAGAGATTTTTAGGCTTGCCCTTTTAATCAGTTGCATTGTGAGATGGATCAGTACTACTATGTCTTGAAATGCTGCACTGAAACCATTGCTAACCTTGGTGTAGAACAAACGCCTGGCTCCAGTGATACCCTCCAGTGCACTGTGATGCGGTAGCTCCAGCCATCTTGTGCTTCCTGACATTCATGTATGCCAGTAAAATGCTCAGCAATCAGCCATTTGTTGGGTGGATAGAAAAATGACTCTAAATTATATACCATGGAAGTGGGATGGTGTGGAACAGAGCTGCACTTTTTTTAAAATCATTTCTGCACATGCAATAAATATTTCCTAAATCTTTCAAAGCCATTCTGAACAGTGCATTTGTGCCATTCAATGCTTCAAAACGTAAAACTGTTTACAGGCTATTAATTTCATTTCTATCTTGTAAAAAGAAAGCAACTTATCAGTATAAATCACAAATAGGAATCTGAATTCTATTATCTGTATGAATCAGACAAAAGTGCCTGTGCTCTTATTTAATGCTTTTCATTCTGTTATGATACTTTT